>NW_021604619.1:5808378-5900484 GCF_004785775.1 Grammomys surdaster | reverse complement strand
GCTCACCTGCACTGACGATGCCCATCTGCACTGACCACGCTCACCTGCACTGACCACACTCACCTACACTGACCATGCTCACCTGCACTGACCATGCTCACCTGCACTGACCACACTCACCTGCACTGACCACACTCAACTGCACTGACCCCGTTCACCTGCACTGACCATGCTCAACTGCACTTACCCCTCTCACCTGCACTGACCATGTTCACCTGCTCTGAGCATGCTCACCTGCTCTGACCAAACTCTCCTGCACTGACTGTGCTAACCAGCATTGATTATGCTCACTTGAATTGACCATGTTCATTTGACTCACTTAGTATGCTCTGTTTCTTTTATATCATGAATCCAGTTCTTTCTGCTGAATTTTCCATGTAATTCCTGTCTCTTTTCATTTACACTAGCCATTAAAAATAGAAAAATCAGTCAAGCAATCTGAGAGGTATTTTCTACTTATGCCTAAACGATCCAAGCAGCAGTAGGTGGTTGATAGTTTGAAATAGATTTTTCCTAAGATACAAAAGTGATTATACAAAACTATAGGAAGAAATTGTAAATTCACAGGTTTAAATTGAAAATGATCCATAATTTCCGCTTCTGCAAAATTGTTAATTATGGAAATTATTAGTACTTTTATTACTAATCTGTGCATAAATTAAGACAATTAATATATCTTGAAGGAATATTAATTTAACATAAATCATTACCAAGTTAAGTTTACTCAAAAACACTAAAATAAATATTTCATTAGTGTGTCAGAATAAAGTAAATATGCCATTATGAAGATATTCCCCATATTTTTAGACAAAAAAAATCACTTTAAGGAATTTGAAAAAAGTTCAGAGCAAAAACAGCATGTTTTCCTTCTGTAGTTTATAGTACATTTTATTGTCTAGCTTTATATCATCTGAAATAAGAAAAATAAATTTGAAACGTGTGAATGCTTATAAAGAAATACATTGTATAGA
Organism: Grammomys surdaster; assembly: GCF_004785775.1. Lineage (NCBI taxonomy): Eukaryota > Metazoa > Chordata > Mammalia > Rodentia > Muridae > Grammomys > Grammomys surdaster. The sequence goes on along the minus strand of NW_021604619.1, from coordinate 5,899,513 downwards.
TACATACTAAATGTTTGCAAGTTTTTCAGATATGATTGTTTGGTATTTTAAGTATAACCCATTTTTAGAGTATTTTGAAAATTAGTATTTGACAAGGATATATGACAAATGATAACTAATTAGCATTCTCTAGACCATATCTTCTTTTACTGAAAAGTACTCTGACCTATGACCAACATCATATTTGAAAGAGTAGATGTGTTGTTATAAAACTAAGGCAATACGGAAAACATAAATTTAATAGAATATAAAATGAAAAGATAACCACAGTTCACAATCTAGCTAGATACCAAAAACTTGTACAACCTGAGGAAGTCAACACTGTCTCCAAAGATACTCCTCCCCTTTCCAAGAGATGTTTCAAAAGAGACTTTAAACAAATAAACAAACAAGCAAACAAAACAAAAGGATGGATCAGAGTTATTTAAAGCGATAATGCTACTCTCAGATTGTCTAGTTATATCTATAGTCTTTTAAAATCTTCAAATCTAAACAATGCACCCATAAACCCTGATAAAATTTCTTTTACAGAAGGAAAATTTTTAAGGCAAATATATACACCAATCTATATACATCATACTTCATTTTACATCTCTGGATAATTCTTATGCTTGGCTTAATTTTAAAAATCTTATTTTATAGGACAGAGAGCAATGTGACTGAGACCCCTCGTCATTATACATGCACACAAGAACTGAACAGCCATTGTAGAGATCTCTACTATAATAATCAAGTGACAACCTACACTAATTCAGTGGGCTACTGTGCTTTTACTATATGTTTTCTATCTAACTATGTAATAAAAATTTTAATCATGCTTTATTCTCACTGTTTCTGACATTTGTTTTTGTGATGTAGCTGAATCCCTGACTTTTTCTAAATGAAAGTTCTCGAGGCAGAATGTTTCAGATACTGGCTGCAATGCTGTCCTTTATTCCCCTGCCTCCAGAGACAAAGCAATAATAGGATGATTTTTCTGGAAGTTCTTCCCACTGAAAGATGAAAAATCAATAAAAATAAAAAGGACCTAATATGCACGATTACTTACACGAGTTGTGTAGAAACAAAATGGACAGAGAGGAATAGGGAATATCAGACATGGACCTGACTTGTTAGTTTATGAAGACTCCTCAAAAAACGGCCTAAAACAGTTATTGTCTTCAGTCAGGGATCATACTGCGTGCATAGTCAGGATGAGAACATTCCAGGCAGAATGAGTGGCAGATTTTAAGTGTTGAAATTTAGAAGTACTTGCAGGGTGTGATGAATATGGAGACGCCTTCATGATCTTACCCCAAATATCAAGAGGAAAAATGTTATCTTGCACATTAATCACATTGGCTACTACTTGTAATCAAGATGGTTGTTAAGATACTGTCTATGTGATTTTCCTTTTTATGATTACTAAATTTAGGACATATCTAGGGAGCAGTGAACAAATCAACACACTGACCATTATCCCTAAGACTGAAGCACAGCGTTCCAATTAAATTATCTTGTTTGGAAGATATTTAAGTTCAATAACAATGTAATAAATTCCCCTAGGGAAAACATAACAAGTAAGTATATAGATTACTGGCTATGGTAAGAAGAACTAGAAAGTGAGACTCAATGTCAGATGACGACTAGCTCTGTGTACACTATAGCATTTCTATCCACCTGCTGTGTGTTTGGTGTAGCATCTATATTCACTAGCTGTATGTTTGGTATAGCATTTATAGCCACCAAATAGTTTTGAAAATATACACACTAAATTACACATACCAGATATGCATTTCATACATTGTTATAATAAGGATTTAAACTTGTTAATGTGTTTTTCCGTGCTGAGATTTGAACTTAAATTATTCCACATATAATGCAATCACTTCCCCACTAAGATACATTCTCAGAACAATAAATCTTATAGACCTTCTGGGAAATGTTTCCTTTTATACTACATGCTAAAAATTTAACCAAAAAGTACAAAATTATTCTAGGGCATATCAATCTCTAGGTTTTTGATCATATGTAACCAGATAGAATATGCAGCATATCAATAATTAGATTTCTTTTAAAACACTCATTTAGAATCACGCAATGAGGTTCCCTTCAATTATTGGAGGTCAGGCCTCTGTCCCTGCCTTCCCAAGATTAGAATCAACATGGCGCTTCTATACTTGGAGAAGGTAGGAGATATCAGGGGCAGTCCTGCTTATACACTGAATGTCTAAAATCAGCCATAGGCCTAAAATCAGCAATAGGCCTGACATACATGCATGCTAACTCCAAGTCTTTGGTCTCTGTGGAAAAACACTGAACCAGATGACTCTAAGCTATTGTAAACAGGCAGCTTTTGTGGAAGTTTACCGGCCTGAGTAGTCATAGACCTTGTAAATAGGTAGCCTTGGCGGATAGTACCAACTTAGATAAGGACAAGTGAATCATAGGCAAAGTCATAGTGGCCTGTCCCCTGAACATTCATCCAGCTGAGACCCTGTTCTGAAAGCTATCTGTACTCCCCCTGAACACCTACTCTCCAGTGTCATCCCCTTCCTCATATCCTGCCTTTTTGTGTTTATAACCCCTGTGTGAATAAGTAAAAATTATGATTTGATTAAAAAGAAGAAAGAAAGAAATATGCAATGAAAGAACTTGCTATCGCTAATGTGATAACACACATACAGAGAGAGAGAGAGAGAGTCAGAGACAGACAGAGAGACAGGGAGGGAGAGGGAGGGAGAGGGAGGGAGAGAGAGACAGAGAGAAAAGGAAAGAGGGAGGGAGACAGAGAGAGAGAAGACAGGAAGGGAAGGCAAGGGAGGGAGGAAGATAGAGAGAGAGGGGGAGGCAGGGGGAGGGAGAGGGAGAGAGGTAGGGAAAAAGAGAGAGAGATGGACATGCACACATATCTATTCAACAATATCAGTGATAGCTTGTGCCCTTCAAGATCATTAACTGTTTCGGTCAATACAAAAACCAAGATGGATATATGACCATTCTAACATTAATAATACAGAACTGTCATTGTTTTACTACTTAATTTGTGTACTATTCATTTATATTTGTCTTTCTGTCTGTTGATATGGGGACTGCCCATATTACTCATGCTGGCAATGAACTACTGGCAATCCCTTGCTTCTCAGGGCTGATATTATAGCTATGTACCACCATGCCTGGCCTTGTGTTTTTGTCTTAAAATTTATTAAACAAGAATTCTACAAAACAAATGGAAATATTAACCACTATTGTAATTAAAGTTTATAGTGCTGTGGTGAAACACCATCACCAAAAGCCAGTTGGGAAGCAAAAGTTTGTTTTATATTTCCAAATTGCAATCTACCAATGAAGAAAGCCAGAGCAAGAACCAAAATAGCCCAGGAACAGAAGTCAGGAGCTGAATCAGAAGCCATGGAGAGGTGCTGCTTACTGACTTGCTCCCTATTGGTTTGGTTAGACTCTTCCTTAAAGAAGGACAGGACCATGAGCCCAAGGGTGACACCTTCTCTCTCATTCCCCAATTTCAAAAAAAAAGTACTACATGCTTGCCTATAGTCTAAACTCATTAAAGTATTTTCTCTGTTGCGGATTCTTCCTCTCTGATGACTCTGGCTTGTGTTAAGTTGACATAAAACATTCTAGCATAATTTTCCATTTCCCTTTGTATGTAAAAAATTCATACATATTCTTACAAATCTGAATGCACATATTATTTAATTTTTAGTCTCTCTCAATAACCAATTACTAAATAAATTAATTTTCTTAGAAAACTGTCTGCATATGTGTACTTTTAATCTAGCACTTTCTGTGCCTTTATGTAATAATTTCTATCTCACTTTAGACCGAAAACATAACAAATTAATGTTTATTTTAGGTAAGAAATTCATGAGAAATTTACATGTAATAAAGAGTGCACTTGTTTTTTTCAAAAATGTTTTTCTAATAAATATATTTCTGGTAATAAAATCCATTTATTAACAAAGATCATCTACAAGAAGAGTCTTGTATTTCATATAATTTATTCATTTCAGAAAAGGTGTTGTCAAAAAGGAGAATAAAATTAGTCACAATTAACAGTATATATATATATATATATATATATATATATATATATATATATATATGGAAATAGGAAGTAGGTCACCTCAAGTTTTCTGTGAAAATTCATGCATGGCCCATTTACACTTCAAGAAATACCAGTAAGACAAAGGAAGAAACATGCTTAGTCTGTTAGACAAGAGAAATGTTTCTAATTTCTTTTTGTCTTTGACCACCATCTGGATCCATTTAAGGTTAAAGCTCTAAAATAGCAATAGGTTATAGGACTCTGCTTGGGGCAAAAGAATGCTATAGTGTGATCCAAATGTTTGTGTCAATAAACGGAATAATAATAAAAACTACACATTTTAAAAACTCAATTCAAATGCTTTAGGAAGTATAAAAATTCGTCAGTAAGTCACTAAAGCACAGAGATTGTGGAAATGTAGAGGAATTTTCATTTTTAAACTTAATTTAGTAATATATTTGGTGAATAAAATTTACTTTTAGAGGGAGTCTAAGAAACTGAGGTACATCATTGAAATAGAAACTCTCTATTAAATATATCCATAAAATTTCAAACCTCTACATGTCCCTCCATTCTAAAATAAAGCACGGAATCTGTCCAAATTCCAAAGGAAGAGGTGAAGAGATGGGAAGCAAGATTTCAATCAGATATTGCTACTCATAGAAAGAAATTCAGGGATATGAGTTTACAGATGACAAAGCCCTGGTTCTTGAAGTTGCAATGTTCTCACCATAGAATAAAACTGTTCGATCAACTTTCATATTTATATAGCTAGCAATGACCATCCTGTAAAGGTCCCATTCATGACTCTTCATTAGAGAGATGAGTCAGAGACACTGAGAATCTGAGAATCCAACATTTATAGCAGGAACTGGATTGGGGTGGTTCTTCTTCCATGAGAACAATTGGAATGTACGCAGTCCAGTTGATGTACTGTGGAATCCACGTTTCCTTCCTTGCTGCATTACCGATTCATGTACAAGCATTTAGCAATCAGGAAGAATGCCTACTCAGAAAACACCCTTTAAATTGCATATAGGACAACATACTGGAGCTTCAGGAGTTTATATATTTTAGTGAATACTTAATCCTTTTATGTTCAATACTAACATTGTGAGGTCTGCAAAGTCATTCTTTGTTTTCAGAAGTGTTTATGTCACTTTGTTTCATAATTATTCCATCACAGTCTTCTGTTGAATACATGTTCTAATAGTCATTTTAATCCTTGACATTTTCTTTGCTATCCTTTGAATCATTTTTCTTTTTAGCGATTGTATCTGGAGAATAATGGAGTTATAAAATGATATGTTTCAGAGTATATAGAGTTAAGAACAATAGAAGTCTTTCAGCACAGCTGAATTTCACCTCTCTGATTTTGTACTAGTTTCATTTCAGTGTAATGACTATTTTTGCATTTATTCATCTTAAAATTACATACAAATAGAAATAAGTTATAAACCAATGGTGCATATTTTACTCATTTTATGTTTACCCATAATCCTACCTCTCCATAGTTTTTCAGTGCTTGGTGTGAAGTCAAGTAGTATGTTTTCATTAGGCACGAGGTGGTCTGCATTATTTACTGTGGAGAATGATATCATTCTTTCAAGGATTTTTGTTTGTTTATTATCTGAGAAACTCTAAGTTTATTTCTCAATGCTGGGGAAAAATTGGCATACAGAAATCTTTGCAGTAAGATTCCCCGCTCTCTATCAACAGTTATGATATGTTGTCCATTAGCTTGGAGCTTCAGTATTTCTGACTTAAAATCAGCTTTAAACCATAGCCCTGCATGAGATAAGTCATTTTCTTTCTTAACACTCAGTAAACTGTTGTCTTTCAATAGTTTGCCTTTTGTTATGGTGTAAGGTAACACAGGAAGTTAGCTGGATTCCCATGTGGGGAGCTTTTTATCTTCAAGTGAGCTTGACTCAGACCTTGAGGTCTCAGTGGCTCTGACTCCTGTCTCTTGAACTGGAAGAAGGAACTTCATAAATACTAGGATAATAATTTAAGATTTTTCTTTTTAATTATAGGAGTAAAAATCTGAGCTTAATAGAAATGAGGTAAAGCTCCCAACATAAAAGAATGGGTCATAGAGATGGAGTGCCCGCTAGGTCAGCTGCTTTTCCTTTTCCCCAGTCATAAGAACTGGGGAGAGGTCTTATGGGCTGATGTTGGTCATAGGTGTCACAGTAGAGAGAGAAGGTCACCAAAATGCTAAGTATTCATTTCCTGACATCCAGCTAGCTCACTCCAGTTACTTTATTCAAACATCCTACAAGGTTAATTGAGTCAGGGAAAGGTTCCACATACCAAAATAATCTTTCCTTTGCTGCCCATAAGAGCAGACAACAATCGACAGAAATCTCAGTCTATTTTGAACTCAGCCAGCCATAATCAAAATTGTGAATTCCAGGTTTGCCACGAGTGTCTTAAGACCAAGGTTAGTGCAGCTGCAAGCTCTCATGTAGCACCAACAGCAGATGTTCCAGAGAGAAGTTTCTTCACGGTTCAGACAGTCTCTTAACAATTTCTGAGCATCTACCGATTGACTCAAACACAACAAAGGCTTTAATGAATAATTTTACTCAAAGATAGACACATAGACCTTATTGTACATTTCTTTTAAGGAGATACATAAAGATTTTACTATACATGTCACTACAGGGATTAGACAACTGTATTGGTTAGTATTATTGGCTTACGCACGAATGACCAGAGGTCTCTCAATTTTAATCACATTCTCCTATTTAGGTTTCAGGCAATTGTGATCAGGTAAATTGTCTGAAAGTAAACATAAGGTAGCAATAAACCAGACCTAGAATTAGAATGTCCATACATCTGTGATTCTTGCCCCCAGCCAGAGAAGATCCAAGGATGTGGTTTTGCTTCTTGCCAAAGACAAGAACGTATGTCATTGTTTCTCAAATTACCTGATCATTTTCTATATCCTGTTCATTTTTATGTATCTAGGTACCTGGTTTTAAACTCAGATTTTATTATACTCGAGGTTCTTGAGACCTTTTAAATGTGAATATTGTTTTTCAACATAACTGAAAGGATTTGAACTTCAAAATACTTGATAAATTAATATTCCCTCATTTTTAATTTCTGCTAGTGTCTCCTTTTTCATACACCCTCATTTACATATATGCAAGCATGAAGGTTTACTACAGTTGACATATAGAATTAGTTGAATTCAGTTGCTGTATCTTGAAGACCTTTGGTTCATTATTGTGCCATCTGAAATCTGTCAGGTCTTGAATGACAGATTAGGTTCAATTATACTTCTCAACTTCTGCCTTTGCATGTATTTAATCAACTTTTCAAAGTGTTACGTCTTTACTTTTATTCTCTTTGTGAAATAACTTCCTTATTATTTCACTTGCTTATTTTTATATATGTTGCTTTTGGGTCATGGCTCTGTGTACACATGCATGCGTGCGTGTGTGTGTTTGTGTGTGTGTATTGGTAGGTGTGTACATGTACATGTCTCTGTGTGTTTGTGTATGTTAAACTCTCAAGTAGCCAGAAAATCTACTTTTTACAGTTTCTCAGGACAGTTATTATTGGCTGATTTTTTTTTGAGTAGGGGTTTCATTTTTGTTATTCTTTAAAATCTCATTTCTGCTTTTTGGAATATGGTCTTTTAATCTTAACAATAAAATTGACTTCTCTCTAGATTTATCTTTTGTTGTTACTTTATTGTTTTCTGTTTACAGTCTTTGACACACTACTATTGTTTTTCTTTTACATCTGTATTACTTTCTCTGTGTAGCTACTAAGTTGACTGGCCAGCTAAATTTGCACAGAATATTCCTGAAATGACTTGAAACAGTAAGTCATCCATTTCTATTGTACAGAAGGGTATTTTCCCAGTGTTATGGAAATCTCGTTTTTAGCTTTCACATGGTGCTTGCCCATACTTTAAGGACAATCAAAGATAAGAGACAAAGTTTTCCCAAGTCTCCTTAATTTTACACTAAAGTCTGTAAAATTTTCTATGGAAAGTCTAATCAAACTTTGGAAATTTTCCTCTGAATAAAGCCCTTTCAAAATTTTCCTATTCAGTTTCCTTAATCTTCTTTTTGATCTATTTTATTTGCCCAGCTTGTAAATTTGAGAGTTTTAAAGTAATCATGTTTAAAATAAACTTGCCCTGAGTATAGGGCAGTTCCCATTCCATCAGCTCTGCATTAGGCCAAGTGAAGGCAAAGGTTGAAGATGGAGTTTTAATGGAGACCTGGATGATGGCTGGAAGATGGATTTTGCTGGGACAATACTATGCAATTGGAACTTTCCCCATTATCTCCAGTGGACACTTGGCTCCTGTGATTTACAGCTATCATGAGTGAACATGTAATGCCTTCCGAGGGCGTGATGGAACTGAGAACAGACATGGAAAAGAAGTAAGTTAAATTACTACCAATTTGCCACTGTCACTCAGGTAATGCAAGATAGAAAGTCAGGGTGGTATCTGAAAATGGAAAGAAAAAGAATTCATATGCTTACAATCTAGGCAAAGCCTCTTGCCAGATGAGAATCAAGAATTTCAACCGGACTAACTCCATTTTCTGTGAACTGTTTCTGTCGTAGAGGCAATGTTTCTTGCAAGAACATTAAAACAATAGACCTGGTTGAATGTATCTGGCAGCTGACTTAGCTCTTATCTGGGATATTTTCTCAGAATTCCACAACCATGACTAGTCACTTACCTGAAAATGCAGCTACCTCAACCTCCTGCATCGCTGGACTAAGTGTTTTACCTTTTTAACTACAATCCCTTAGGGTATACCCTAGGAACCCTGAGATTTGAATTAAATACCTTGATAACCATTTAGTAATGATGGCAGAATACACCCATTCATCAAAATATGCCTAGGTAACAAAAGGAAGATGTGAATTTTCCTTTGAGAATTCCGTATCAGGTCTCTAACTATTTTCCAAGATATTTCTGTTTCTCTTAACCTCAGTGTTATACTAAAACTTTGTCTAATAAACTCTAACACTGTTTAATATTCACTCCTCCTGGATTTGGTTTCTGTATTGACATCAAGGATCTGGCTTCCCTGAGTGGAGGTCTGATTTAAGGCACACTTCTGGCTGCTGCTACTCTGGGCTGTGTGTCCCACTGCATTTGTGTACAAATGACCGATTATTTTCTTTGAATAAATATTTCTCAGAATGTGGAAATCCCTTAACTATTTTCTCAGAATTTTCAGAATTATATCCATCAAAGCCAACAGTCTTATAGCTTTCAGGGAAAAGATTTCAGATTTGTTTCCTTACCCTCAGCTCTGAATATGCTTTGATTTCCAATGAAAGATGAGTGGAATTTGGTTCTTTCCTAATTTCACACATATGTCTTAGTTTTGTTTAACAGACCAGTACAGTTTTGAAAACAGTCTCCTATCTAGTTTTGATGAATGTGTTGGAAAGGGAGTAATTGATTGGTAAGTTCCCTTTACTCAGTTGTTTAAGTCATATCATTTTGTTCTTCTTGAAAGTTTTAAAATGATGTATCCAGTTACTACTTCCATGCATATATTTGCATTTACGTTTCAAAAGTAAGATACCATGATCTCTTCCCAAGTCCATGGTGAACTATTGATGTGTCCAGTTTTGTTCTAGTCTTGTGCTGTTAACTGCAACTGCAGTGAGTTCCTTGTCTTCTCCCAACCCCCAGTCATACCATTTACAAATGAAGAGAGTAAAAGGTACCAAGGGATAAATGACATTTAGATGAAACAGCTGGCAAGGATATTTGGAATGAGTAAATAAGCCATATCACCTTATATATGTAAACAATGATATAATTTATAGTTATACAACTATGAATCACTTTTTAAAAGAAATAGCCTTTATATGATTTTACATGAGTTTATCACTAAAACCACAAGAATGTCTATGTGTTTCTGCCTGTCTGCCTTCACCTGGAATGCATTTAGTATGCATTAAGTATGTTGAGCTACTTATTTGCCTTTTGGTCACTATGGTAATGCTACTGTGCTCAGCTGGGCTTTAGTCTGGACTCAGAAATCTAGACGTTTATATTTTTTTCATTTCTTTTAAATTCTGAAACTAGCCAGAGCCTTCACATGTTTTCCATAGGGTTTGAGGATTTGGGGGCTTATTATTGCCTTCTCTGATACTAGCTAGAGCCTTCACATGTTTTCCATAGGGTTTTGAGATTTGGGGGCGTATTCTTGCTTTCTCTGAAGCTCCATCTGTTATGTCATGTGGCTCATGTGGGATCTGTGTGTCTAACGCAAAGAGGCATGGCTCTCTCTCTTCAGCTTCTCATCTCTCATCTCAAATTAGTTGCTTAGGTTGTATCCTTCTCGTCCCGAGTTTTTGTTTGTTTGTTTGTTTGTTTGTTGTTTTGTTTTTTGTTACCTTTTAAGTTTTTTAATATTTTCCTGCGCTTAGGCCTGAGTCTATCCATAATGTTTTGATTAAGGATATTCAGAACCCAAAAGTGACCTCAATTTCCACTGTAACTATGGTACCAAGTCTCAGACTCTGCAAACTTTTCCAGGAACATTTTGCCATTTTAAAGTTTCATGTAAGAAGGTATCCCCAGTAAGTCACATCGACAAGTAAGACATGAAAGTGGAGTTGGCTTTATTAAGAAGTCTTTCTGTGTTCAAATGTAGGAGTATGAGTCATGGAAACTGAGGTAAAAAATATTAAAATTACTTATATTTATGTATGAAATGTAAAATCTATTAAAAGAAAATTTGAAAATAAATCCTCAATACCTGCCATGTTATTTGCTTGTAACTTTAAATACATTCTCAGGAAATACTGGTAAAATCATAGAAACCTCTGTAATGATTTGAAGTTTGCACAGTTTGTTTAGAAAACCATTTTTGAGAATGCTCTCTGTTTTTTTCCATGTTTATATATTCATCATTTAATTTCTTTATTTTTTTATAACTATGCTTCTTATTTTGCATCGGATCTCAATCAGTTTCGTTGCTTTGTTTTGTTTTGTTTTGTTTTGTTTCTGTTCATTTCTCTACTTCCTCTCTTAGTTTTTATTTTTTTTGCTTATTACAGCATTCCTTTTTATTCTTTACATACTGTTTATTTTTTTCTCATACAATACATACTGACAGCAACTTCTCCTCCCTCCATGACTCTTAATACACCCGGCCTCTCCTCTTCCCAGATCTTCTGCTCCTCCATTCCCCTTCTGTAAAGAGCATGACTTCCAGGGATATCAACTGAACATTGCATAACACGTTACAAAATACTAATCATAAACGCTCATATCAAAGCTAGGCAAGGAAAGCTAGTAGGAGGAAAAAAGTCATGAAAGCAGGTAGAAAAGTCAGAGACAAGCCCCCACTGCCGGTGTTAGTGGTCCTACAAAAACCCAAGGCAAAAGAACGACATCACATATGCAGGGAACCTAGCTCAGTCTCTGTGATTGCAACTTCACTTTAGTCTCTGTGAGCCACTATGAGGCTTTCTTAGTTGATTCTATAGGTGTGTTCTCCTAGTGTCCTTGGCCCTGGTGTCCTTGGCTTGCCATAATATTTCCTTACAATCTTCTTGGGTTTCGCTGAGCTCCACTTAATGTGTGACTCTGAGAATTGTGAAGAATATTTTATTTTTTTGTTTGATGTAACTCTTCATGAGGTACCCGTAACACATACTTCCATTGCACTGTTGTTATTTGCATAACTTACAATATATACTTGAAAATCTAAACCTGTATTTTCAATTCTTTGTGTCCAATTTACTTCAAAATCGAAAATGTGTTTTGTAAGTGTCTACATATTTCTTTTTATATATAGAAATTGTGTGTTGATATGTTTCTTCTGTGTTACCACTTTCACTGAGATACTTGATCTTATGATTATCTACTCTAATACATGCTGGCAGTTCTAATAATGAATTTTCATCTATATCTGAATGTGTTCATAATGCACAGAAGTCTTGCTCTCATCATTTAGCCTGACTTTAATCAAGAAGCTGTTGTTGCATTATAAATGTGTAGATCAGAAATTCTAGAAAAATGTTGATTCACATTTAGAGTGGTGGGCTAAACTGTGTCTTTTGGCTCCATTGTGTTTGAGGTGGAACTTTGTTGTTGTTTAATAAATAACATATGCAGTGTCCATACATAAGTTATTAGCTATCTCAGCCATCTGAGTAATACTAAAGTACCATCTTGCTCACATTCTAGGAACTGTTGTTAGTGATGTCCCTAAGCACAAGAAAATTGATGCCACCAATTCAATAATGACAAACAATGACTACAAACTGCTTCCTTCAAACATCATCACATATGATGGGAAGAGAAGTTATCACAAGATATAGAAGCAGAAAGACACTATAGTCACGACACTTAACTGTGGTGTCCAACCTCTAAGAAGACTGTAATGTTCTTGCAAGAATTTCTTGGAAAAATATGAGAAAGGCTATATTGATTATTCTCTTGACACCTAAGAGAATGCTACTTTGAATCACAATCTTTGAAAATGTAAAAACAAAAAAGTAGTGAGGATGAATTTGAATGTACAAAAAAGATTAATAACATTGAAGCCTGTAATGTTACTAGAGATCTGTGTGGTGGTTGAAAATGTTACTAAAATCTTACCTCAACCTAGATAAATCTACAGAATTCATTTCAGTTGCTTTCAAACAAGACTTCTAAGAGATGAAAACACATTGCAAGACCATTTTCTTTCTCTTTGTTGAAACAAAATATGAACAACATGTTAAAGCTAAAAATGCAGCTGTGCCAATTCCCAGAAGTATATTTATTTCTAGTTATATTTTGATATAACTATTTTAATAACTTAAGCTTGATTGAATTTTGTGGTATCTGTTTAAATAATATTTTATTTGTCATAGTTTGAAAATTTTTCAATTTTATAGGAAATGTATATCTACATATAATACTTAAAACGCTTCTGCATTAAATTTTTCTTCCTGTGTATTTCATCTAGTTATAAGATTATTATGTTTTGAAACAGTGTTATTCATAATTTTATTATATATTTTGAATTGAAATTGATTTTTCTCTAGAAAATTTCTCCATGAGATAAGCAGTCATATGTTAGCTTGATGAAGATTATACTTTCTCTGCCTTGGGAAAATATTCTTCAATCAGACACTTAAATATATTTATCTCTTAATTATGCTGATTTCTCTCACCATATGCTAATATCTTCCAGTGACTGCCCTATAGTACCAGTCTTTCCAAGTTCAAGATATGCCTTTCTATGTGTATCAACCACAATAGTATCTTATTGTAACAATTAGAATTTACTAGGACAATATTGTTGCTTTTCCTTTTCTGTTAATTAGTTTTTGAAATGTTTTTGAAACAGACTATGGTGTGTACAGTAACTATATTTAATTTATTTCTATATTTCATTTGTTAGGGTTTTTATTAGTGTAGTAAAATAAAAAGTAAGTTGGGGAATAAAGAATTTATTTCTACTTAAAATTTTTAGGCCATACTCCTTCCCTGAGATAAATTGGTACAAGGACACAAAGAAGGAATTTGGGATATAGGGGAGAACACAGAAACCAAAGAGGAGCAGCACTTACCAACCTGTCCATCCTGCATTCTAATAGCATCCCAGGATGTGTGGTACCAACCTTGTGGGCTGGGTCCTCTCACATCAATCATGAATCAAGATAATGCCCTACAGGCTTATCTGTATGTCAGTCTTATAGAGACACTTATTGTTGTCGCCTTTTCTTAACTGTGTCTGGCTTCATGTCAATTTGACATAAACCAGGCAATACACACACACACACACACACACACATTTTGTAATATATTATATATGTGTTTTAAATTATATCTAAGTATATGTATTTACAAAGCTTATACAATAGTAGGTAAAATACCTTCCTTTGAGCTGTTGGTCAGCGAGGACTCTACAGATCTACAAAGAGAAGCTGATAGCGGGACTCCACTGGGCTCAAAGAACATAGAGAAATCAAAGTGGTAATTGCTTGAAAACTTTTGGCTACTGGTCAGTTTTCATAGTAATTAAAAGTGCTGTGAACCTGCTGGCAGAGAAACATCCTCACAAGTTTTATTCAGTTGTCAGCCCTGTGTGTAATAGTAATGACCAGCTTGCCCAGCTATGGATGGGGAGGGGGGTGGTTAATAATGGTATGAGGGCTACAGAAATAACCATACATTTTCTGATTGGATTTAAAGGTCCTCCACAGGAGGAAACACATGCCCTGTGTTGTATATCTCAATAAGAACGTGGGGCTGGAAAAGTCACAGTTCTAGAGAACATCTTACAATAATTGCTTAACTGAATAGGTATCAGACTACTTTCTAAATACTTCTCTTTGTATTTATTGGTTGGTATAGATCTCAGCATTCACCAGAGCAACTTCTTTTGAGGAGAAAAATAGATAATCCAGTGACCCACATCTGGTTGTGCTGTAGAGAATAGATGATTATAGAGCACTCAGCTATGAATGGAATATCTATATGGTTCTCTCCTTGACCACAGGCTAAGGAAATACTATCAAGAGGGTTGGAAAGACTGTAAAAGTTAGAAGTTAGCATGGTCCATTGTAAAACAGTGCTTTCTCAGGGGTGTTGCGGGGCTGTAGCTTGAGTGTGGGCATAGGTCCTGTTGGGTTGTGTTGTGGTTCCTGTGTGTCTGCCATGGTCCAGGGAGGCAGAATCACGGGAATTTGACTGAGTTCACTCCACATGGCACAGCTCCCTGCGGGTAGAGACTCTTGTTTATGGCAGTTGCTTGGCTGGGTCGGCTAGCTGTCTTGAGTTGGTGGTGGCTGGAATGTAGAGAAGTCTTCTAGAGGGAGATTAAATAGCAGCTCTGTAGTCAAAGGCCTTCTCCATGGTTCCCCATGGTGGGGGCTCCAAATACACGAGGAAGTCTATGTTTTTAAAAGCTTTATTGTCATGGTTGAAAGTGGATCTTGTTGTATGCTTCCCCCACACCCCGCTGTTTCTCAGGGCAGACCTGAGTTAAATAAGGATGGAGGAAGGAGGAGGGTCTGGGAAGGAATGCTTAATTGGCTATGCCCTTTGGCCTTTAGGTATCTCATTAATATGGTGGTCTCTTGAGGCTGAGGCCTGTAGTCACACTCGCTATCTGTGGAGGGGCTGGTAGCATCATTGCCCTGCATGACTGAAAGGCTTGGATCAATGGAGGTCTTGGCCGTGTGTCAGGAGCTTGGAGTCTGGGAGCATGGTGAAATGTATGCTCTCTCTTGTAGGTTTGGATACCTGTTGGGTCTCAGACTATCTCTAGCCAGTGCTCCACCAGAAACTAAGCTATCCTTTCATGGTCCCACAGGATGTAGCTCCTGGTGTGTTGACTAAACTCCATTCGATAAACACAGTAAGCAGGCTGCTCTAACTGGACCAGGTAGATATCTTTGCTTCATTTCTGCTGCTGTGACAAATACCTAGACAACATAAGAGATGAAGGATTATTTTAGTATACAATTCTAGGTTATAGTCCAAGTTAGGGTGAAAAACATAACTAGTAAAAGTCTATCACACCCAGGTCAAGGATAAAGAGAAATAATTATGGTTATACTGATTCAACCAGCTTTCTCCTATCTTTTATAAAATAGAATTCCTATTGCAGGAATGGTACCACCCACAATGTATTGAATTCTACAGCAAATAACAATGGAAAAAATACTACATGTCAGTTTGTTCTAAAATTCCTCAACTAAGAGTCTCCTCTTGGTAAGTCTAAGTTCTGACAAGTTGGCACTTAAAATTTACTAGTACTATAGATTTAAATAAAATAAAAGAGAGAAAAGGAAACAAATAAAACGACATAAAGTTTGGAGGACATACTGGGTGAACTGAGAGGAGTTAGAGGAAGTGGGAGATAGGTATGATTCAAATGTGCAATTTGGTTCAAATGGGATGGGAGACAGAAAGCGTTTAAAGTGGAGTAAATGTGAATATGTTAAGATTTTGAAAATACATAATTGTTTAAATAATTAAATCAGCATTTATTCAAGAACAATATAAATTATAAGTAGCATCAACAACTTTACATATGCATACAAAAAAGTTTTAATTGAAAAGAAATTCTATAATTTCAAAAGGTAAAAAATTATCCTTCAAAATATATTTTGACCTATATTGGTGGTATAGTGGTGAGCATAGCTACCTTCCAAAATACATTTTGTAGCTTTGTTTGGCAGAAATTTTTTTATTGGATATTTTATTTATTTACATTTCAGATGTTATGCTCTTCTCAGTTTCCCCTCTGGAAACCCCCTATCCCATTTCCCCTCCCTCTGATTCTATGATGGGGCTGCCCTAGCCACCCACCTATTCTTGCCTCCTCATCCTAGAATTCCCCTGCACTGGGGCATTGAGCCTTCACAAAACCAAGGGTGTCTCCTCCCATTGATGCCCAACAAAGCCATCCTCTGCTCATATGGAGCTGAAGCCATGGATCCCTCCATGTGTACCATTTGGTTGCTGGTTTAGTCTCTGGAAGCTCTGACAGGGGGTCTGGTTGGTTGATATTGTTATTATTGCTATGGTGTTGCAAACTACTTTAGCTCCTTCATTCCTTTCTTTAACTTCTCCAATGGTTGACTGCGAGCTTCTTCCTCTGTATTTGTCAGGCTCTGGCAGAGTCTCTCAGAAGACAGCTATATCAGGTTCTTATTAGCAAAGCACACCTTGACATCTGCAAGTGTCTGGATTTGGAGTCTGTATATGGGATGGATCCCCATGTGGGGCAGACTCTGGATGGTCTTTCCTTCAGTCTTTGCTCCACACTTTGTCTCCATATTTTGTTCCTGCTTCTAAGAAGGAATGAAGCATCCACACTTTGGTCTTCTTTCTTCTTGATATTAATGTAATCTGTGAATTGTATCTTGTGTATTCCAAGCTTTTGGGCTAATATTCATTTATCAGTGAATGTATATTTTATGTGTTCTTTTCTGACTGAGTTACCTCACTCAGGATAATATTTTCTAGTTCCATTCATTTGCCTATGAATTTCTTGAATTCATTCTTTTTAATAGCCAAGTAAATGTGTAAATATACCACATTTTCTGTATCCATTCCTCTGTTGAAAGATATCTGGGTTCTTTCCAGTTTCTGGTTATTATAAATAAGGCTGCTCTGCACATAGTGGGACATGTGTCCTTGTTATATGTTGGAGCATCTTTTGGGTATATGCCCAGGAGTGGTTTATCTGGGTCCTTAGATAGTAATATGTCCAATTTTCTGAGGAACTGATTTACTCAGAAACCAGACTGATTGCTAGAGTGGTTGTACCAGCTTGCAAACCAACCAACAATGGAGGAGTGTTTCTCTTTCTTCATATTTTCCCCAACATCTGTTGTCACCTGAGTTTTTGACCTTAGCCATTCTGACTTGTGTGAGGTGGAATCTCAGGGTTGGTTTGATTTGCATTTCTCTGATGACTAAAGATGTTGAACATTTCTTTAGGTGCTTCTCAGCCACTCAATATTCCTCAGTTAAGAATTTTTGTTTAGGTGTGTACCCCATTTTTAGTAGGGTTATTTGGTTCTCTGGAGTCTAACTTGTAAAGTTCTTTGTGTATATTGGATACTTTTAAAACATGATTTAAAGTATTGTTTTAGTCATCTTGTGCTTGTATGACAAAAAGTGATAGCATTTAGATTAATAATAATAATAACAATAATAATAATAATACAAAGAGCAAATATCCGCTTTCAGGAGCTTGGTTTGTTTTTTTTAAAAAACAACCAACACTAACCTTATCTAACTTGTGGGACTGCGTAAGGGTATCCTGGGTCATGGCTGAGCAGTTGCCTAGAACCCAGAGACTCTGCATGAGAACTGGCAGGAGTTCCGGAGTGTCCCAAGAACCCAGGGGTCCCGAAAAGCAGTCCAGTCTCCATAGAATTACATTGTTCAGTCACATAGGCCAGACTATAAGCCTCAGGCCCTAGGGATTTACATACTATGAAGGCCAGAGGGCGGAGCAAATTAAGCATGCCTCCCCAGATCCTCCCCAGATCCTCCCCAGATACTCCCCCTTTCTCCCTCCCTATACAACTCAGGATTGCCCTGAGTATTATGGGGGTACGCCTAGATCCATCCACTATCCACCATGACAATAAGCCTTTCTGGAACCAAGGACTTCCTCGTGTCATTGGGACCTGCTGCCGCCAAAGCCTCCAGGTTGCTGGGACCATAGACATTCCTCCTGCATGTGGGACCAGCCATAGGGTGGAAACCCCCGGGGACTCCACAGCTGTGGTCACTAATTTTTCCCCCCGCACTAACTAAAGTGTGAGCCTGCTCTCTAATCTAAGTGCTTCCCACTAGACTCATTGTAGCATTCACCAGATATGAAGACTGACACAAGAGACAATGCTTCTAACATATATGCCTTGGGAACAATCACATATAAATACATGCTGAAATATAAATGAGATCTAATGCTGTACAAAACTATACTTCTTTCCTTAGGATTAGAACATAAGTCTCCAGATTAGAAAGACAAAATATATGCATAACCAATACTTTGATGTACCAAGTTCTTCATAGGCAGCAGCATTTTGAATGACATGGCTTTGTATATATGTCAGTCATAGGACAATGTATGGTGCTAGTTGTTTCTCTCTATCCATCATGTGGCTCCTAGGAATTGAATTTATATTGCCTTTGTGGTAAGTACCCATACCAGGTCAGCCACCTCCCTGGTACTATCTTCTTTTCTTTCCCAGTAAAAGTCTTTTTTTGTTTTTTTGTTTTTTTTATGGTTATAGAATCCTTAATAGCTCAACTTACTGTGTTCAAGTCATACCCCGTGAATCCAGACGACTTTTGAGGTCAAGGTATAGTATTCATTCTAATGAATTACAAATGCAAACAAGTATCTGCTTTGATTGTATTACTAGATGATTTCCTATTTCAGTATTTTATGTGGAAAACATGAATATTTTGAGTCCCTGAGTCACATTATTTGACTTACTCCTTTAACATTAATAATATCTTTATGAACTTGCATAAGTATCACAACGCTTTAGATAATTTGATTAGTTTCAATTCAGCCTTCAACCTTGGAACTATATTCAAAGAATCTTCTCAAACTTCTCTTGAGGTTAATTCAGGCTGTCATTAATATTTTAAAATGACTAAGTGGAAAATGATGTTCATAATGCCCAGACAGCTTCATCACTGATATAACAGGAGAATGAGATGATTTCATTGGAAGAACCAGCAGATAGCTCTGTCTGTTCTGTTCCCTCATTTATCTCTGTAACATTGACAAATTCATTTTCATGACAATGCTTGGGCTAAATAATGAAAAACTGGGAGAAAGTCTAATGGTCAAAACGGAATATTTAAATTTTCCTGTCGCATTATGGCTAAGTATCTTTTTTTGTGATTCACTGTTAGGATGATCAATCATATCAGGGGAACAAAAAAAAATGTTACATGATATTCTAGCTCTGTTACAAGTCATTTCATAGTGAAATATTTTTTAAAACTTTAAAATCAGAACATATTCATCTCAGAACGAATATGTAAAAGGTTAATATTTTTCAACAGTTACTTTGTAAGTTTTGAATATATAGTAGGAAGGCAGCTGATTATAAGATATAACTGCTTATAAAATGCATGAATTTTTTCCTGTGGTCATTTTCACATGTTTTTACCACTGTAATAAATTTCATTACCCAATATTTGAGGATTGAGGCCAATACCTAAACCTATATTTGTGTTTACAAAGTTTTGCCCCTGTGAAGACTACAGTCAAACTCTAGAATGCCTGTTTAACATGCTCTGTCAGCCTTTATGCTATGTACGTAAAGCAGGTTGTCATGGCCTCCTCATCATTTTCAGTATTTGGTCCTCTTCCTCTAGTCTGTGAGTAAAATACACATGATCCTGAAAGCTACAATATTTTAACTGTGTCTCTTCTAAGATTTCATGAAGACCTGATTAAAACTTTAATTTTAAATGTTTGCTAGTGTGAGATAACTTTTGATTGTTTTAGTGGAAGAAAACCACAATCTGCTTTCAAAAGTACTATGCAAATTATCCCTTGGGGTCGTCTTGATAGCAACAAATATATACTGTGCAAATAATGTCAGGCACAAGGGAATTCTGCCATTCACAAATGATTCAGTCAAGGAAGAAGGCGGCTAAAAATCATGCTCAATGTCATAGGAAGAGCACAAAAGATAAATCCTAGGACCAAGTATCAAATTTTAAATGTTTATGCTATCACGCTCTTTCCTTTGTTACTTATACTGTGGCACAAAGGAAAGGCTTGTTGTTATCATAGAGTAAAAACAACTAAATTAGTTATCAGGAAGTCAGGGAAAGAAAAAAAATACAAGAATCATAAAGGAGCTTCAGTGGTGCTTGAAAGCTAAAACTTAAGCCTCTCAGCATGAAAATTGGATTTTAGTGTCTGGAGCCCACATGAATGTTGTGCAGCATAGAAGCCAGCGTGTAACAACAGCTTCTGAAGGGTGAGAGAAAAGAATGCTCAGAGCAAGTTTGCTAGTGAGGTTAATCATCTTCTTCAGATAAGTGACTAAAGTAAAAAGTAACTAAAAAAATAGGAAGTCACCAGAACAGAGAAGATCTGCTTATATATATACATACTAAAAATGGCCTTTTATAATGCTAAATATTTATATTAAATTAAGATATAAATGAGTTAATCACAAATGTGGAACATCATACATATTACTTCTGGAAAGACAGTCTAGAGGCAGTCTGTGATTTCACTCCCTCTGGATTTGTTCAGGGCTTCATGGGCATGAGGGCAATGTATTCTGTCAGCAGGCTTCAGTGTCTGTGTCATTATACTTTGTAATATGCTTCTAGAAAACATGTTATTTAAGTTGCAAAGTGTTGGGGATATTCTGATACCTGGTTCTGGCATTTATTCCCTTACATTTAAGTAAGACATAGAAGACTAGATAATGCTGTCTTCATTATTTTTCCCCTAGGTAAAGTTTGACCAGAGTCTGAGGTCTGTCCTTGCTCTTGGTGTTTTTTTTTTTCTCATATCCATGTCTCTCTTCTCAGCTGTACATTGTATCCTCTTATATCTTAGTTTTCAATATCATCGCTCTTATGAGAATAATGCCACGCAGCCCCAATTCCCAATAAGCCAGGCACTTATTTTCTACTACGTTAATAATCTCAGTCCATTTGCTCAGTTATTTTAAAAACGTTTCAGATACAAGTGTCAGTTGACTTTTAAATGGACATGTTATAAATAGTTATACAGGTTGCACATATAAAAGAAGTTGGTAATACATAAATATCTCTAAATAAGTGTCTCCAATTATTGAAAATAATTATACTTTCATTTATCTTGAGTGAATATGAAATAACAAATTAAACACTAAAAGAAATATCCATGTCCTTTTTGATACTATAAATTATCAAAATTTAGTGAAATATAATATCTATAAGCATGGCTAAGATGTATAAATGAGGAAAGTATCTTTGAATAATTTTTAATTGGTTATTTTATTTATTTACATTTCAAATATTTCCCCCTTTGAATGCTTTTGAGGGACTATTTTTTATTGAGAAAACTAATGTTTAAGCCTAGAGATTTTACTGAGGCATTTTCATCAAATTTGATAAGATCTAAAGGTTTTGTTCTATTAACTATAAAATAGGAAGCTGCCCACTTCACTTGAACATTAGGACATGACAGCAAGGGACATAAATATTTGATAGTATTGTATTTTTAATTTCTTATTTATGGGGAATTGGATGAATTGGATGCAAAGTATAATAGAGCTCTTTCACATCCTTAAGGACTCCTCTTAGGGAATAGTTGATTTGTAACTTAATACTGTAACCGTATACAGACACCAAACCCAGACAGTATTGCTGATGCCAAGAAGCGCTTGTTGACAGGAGTCTGGTAGGTCTGTTTCCTGATATGCTTTGCCAGAGCCTGACAAATACAGATGCAGATGCTCACAGCCAATCATTAGACTAAGCAGAGGACACAACGGAGGTGTAAGGGAAAGGACAGAAGGAGCTGAAGGAGTTTGCAACCCCATAGGTAGGAAAACAGTATCAATCAAACTGAGCCCCAAGAGATCCCAGGCACTAAACCATCAACCAAAGAGTACACATGTGGGGGGGGGGGACCCATGGCTGCAGCTGGTATGTAGCAAACAATTGCCTTATCTGGCATCAATTGGAGGGAAGGCCCTTGGTCCTGTGGAGGCTTGATGCCCCAGTGTAGGGGAATGATAGGATAGTGAGACAAGAGTTGGTGGGTGGGTAGCAGAGCTCCCTCATAGAAGCAGGGAATGGGGGAATAGGAGGTTTGTAGAGGGGAAACTGGGAAGGGGTGACATTTGAAATGTAAACAAATAAAATAACCAATTAAAATAAATGTCTAATATATTTTTAATAATGTACTGTGAAAACTTTTGCATAATTATAGATTTTGCATCCAGTAGTATAGCATGGCTGATTTCCCAGAACTGAACTTTATTCACTTTGTAACATGCAATATTCCATCAATGATTCACTTCTCAGTTGCTCATTCTAATTATGCGATTGTTATCAAACATTTTTACACCCATAATTGTTATCATTTTTTACCTTAATAGGTAAATTAACTTTTGTTCTTAATGATTAAATTGTAGAGCAACTAAAGTTCCCTGCTGGCAAACAGATGAAAACATGCTAAGTAAGTTGCGCTATCCATAAAATCAAATAAGTATCATATTATCACAACTCCTAGCTTTTTGTTATATTTATATTATATAAAACATTTTTAAAATTTAAATATAAATCGATCTTAGTCTTCCCTTAAAGTAATTTTCCAGTTCTTCTCCACCTCCCTACATAGTCAAATTTAAGTTTTCTCTCAAAAACCAAGCAAAATCCCACTAGGACAACAACAACAAAATCCCCTGAAAAACATGCCCAAAACAGAACAATCTTTTTCAAAAGCCAATAACAACAACAAACTAACCAAGAAGAACACACAAAGTGTGGAGTCCATTTTACATTGATCATCTACTCCTGAGATCAGACTTTTGATTTCATAAGTAAATGATGTAGAATTTTGCATCTTTAGGATTGAAATTCATAGAGTTATCATTATTTATTTCATAGTCTGAGATACTATATTTAGTGACAGAAGTAGGCACACAAAGCCTTAACTATTTAGCCTTAACTAATTTTTATAGTTTAATGAGCAGAAAGGCCAGTGAAGTTAAACTCAGTCAACATAAGTCTTCATAAATAACATCCCTGAAGCTGAAAGTGTGATAGAGCAAGCATGCATATCATCCAGC
Source organism: Grammomys surdaster (assembly GCF_004785775.1). Lineage (NCBI taxonomy): Eukaryota > Metazoa > Chordata > Mammalia > Rodentia > Muridae > Grammomys > Grammomys surdaster. Next base: position 5,876,166 of record NW_021604619.1, on the reverse strand, counting down.
AACCAGAAGACAAATGCAGGAAGACTGTGGAATGCTCAAAGCAAATCTGGGCTCTCTGGTAAATTCCAGGCCACCTGAGGATACTTACCAAAACTGCTTGTCCAAGTATCAAACAAATTAACAAACCTGCTCATTTTCACTCAGTGTTCAATTTTACATAACTATCATTTATTCAATGTAATTATCAAAAATGTTCCAAAATATTAAAGATAAGCAAAAGACAATGCAGCCAGCTTGTCATAACAAGTGATTGAATTATGTAAGTCCACTAAGAAATTATCTTAAGAAATTCATGAGGATTGAATTTAGAGAATTAACTATACATTTAACTGAATTTGGACTAATTTGTAGTATAGTCCCAAATTTACATGATAAAAAAGTTATTTAACATACAGGATGCTTGATATTTTATGACAACCTATCTCAGCTACATGTTTGCTTAAATTTTAAAAAGTTAAGAAAATTCAGGATTTATAAAGAAATGACAAGTGTTTGTTTGTTTGTTTGGTATTTTCTCCACCAGCGTGAGTACTGTTGCTAAGAATGTTAAGAGAAATAAACTGTGTAGAACTTAGTGTCTTTTGCTCAATAAGCATATTTTTAAGTCATCCCATGGTATGCCTCATCAAATCCACAGCTTTGTTTCTTCCTGCATAATTTTGACAGAACTGTTTGGAAAATCAATGTCTCAAAGCTGTGTTTGGATTTACTGCTGAATCCAATTACTGCATATTATCATAAAAAGCACCAATGTGAAAATTATTGATGGTGCTTGTTTTGTGAGCAGGCAACTGTTAACTCTAAATATAAATATTGTAGTGGCACAATTTCTCACAAACATGGATAAGAAAGGAGAAACAAAAGTTCCAATATGGAACAATAAAGCCCTCGAATTTAACAAGATTCTAACTCAAAATTAGTATACTGCTCTATTTGTGTAAATGTGTTATATGCAATAATTGATAGACAAGAATATTTTAAATAGTTATGATTAATCATTTTTGGTTAAAAATGTAAAAATCACATTAAAACAATATATCCTAAGAAAAAATTGGCTCAATAGTTTATGTGCTTCAACTATAATTATTTAAATTAAAGGTAAACAGCATGTACACAACCATGAGACCCATATTGTTTCTATTATTCATTTACATGTAGATTTTGGCTAATTTCCATAATATCAGCAACAATAAGTGTGTTGACAGAAACCATATGGCAAGTACAACAACAAAATTTACACTAAAGAATTTACTATTTGGCTTTTACAAAGGAAGCAAAACAAATAGCCTGCCACAGACTTGTAAATAATAATTAACTGTTGCAAGGACGCTCATATCTGTTTTAATGATCTTAAACTTGAAATAGGTACATAATTGAAATTTGAAAGTTGTCCATAAACATTAATGTGGAAAAAATGTATGCTACCCGTAAAGTGATAATTGTTCTATTTCCAACTATTCTGCTTAGTAATTAGATAGTAGAACATTTAAGCATTCTTAAATCAACAGTTGACGTTTCTCAGAAAGCTGTACATTTTAATGTAAAATGAGAAAAAGAACAAGGACTTATTTGGCTGAATGGATGATAGAGATTTAGCTATATACAACATAAACTCTAAGGACTGAATAGCAAGAAGAACAGACAATGGAGAGCTGGAGTTTTTTTTTTCTCTAAATAAAGCATATTTTCTCAAGATTATTTTTTTAAACTATTATAGGATCTCTTCTACCGCCTCAAGCCTGTCTTTAATTTACTCCAGCACTGAAATGGTAACTCTGAAGGGAATGTGACTTAGGAGGCCAGAGAAAATTTTTAATGCTTTAAAACAAGCAAACAAACTAACAAATAACAACATCCAATCTACAACTTTTTATACTTAGAAAACGTGTAGCTTCATTTCTTATTTTAAATAACCATAGAGCTACCATTTGCTGAGTTTTCTTAAACTTCTTTGTTTTGATTTTATTTTAGATCACTGCAAACACTTTCTTTCTGAGGAACAAACTCCAGATTCAATGAAAATAAAGAGCACTGAGTTAAAATAAAGTGTATCTTTCTTAAATTATTTGTTTTATTTTGAGATTATAATATAACTCCATTGTGTTACACTTTCCATTCCTCACTCAAAACCCTGTCATATACCCAACCTTGCTCTATTTAAATTCCTGTTCTTGTTATTTATTGCTAATAGATAGAAACACATGCACACACACAAACTTGTATGCATGTTTTCAGAGATGACCATAGTTTTATATGGATTCTATTCAGATTATATTAGTCTTATTTCTTTTTTCTTTTTTTTTTGCTGCAAACAGAAAAGATATATATGTTTTTTATTCCTTTATGGAGAGCATATGCTGGTCTATATATCTTAAAAATTACATTAGATACAGTTGCCTTGATAAATCAATTGTACTATCTAAATATATATTGGATCTTTAACAATATTTGATTTCTATTCAATTGGAATAATATATTGGCTTTTTGGAAGATGTGAGCAATTAAAAGAAAATGCAAAGACTTACAAAGAGACAGCATTGAGAAATACAAAAGAAAGCATTCTTGGGCTGACAGCTATACAATGTCTAATCTATAGTTTACAGAAAGTATCTAATTTTATAATTTTTTTTCTCAAATCGTAATTCATTCACACAGGGGTTATAAACACAGAAAGGTAGGGTATGGTGAAGGGAATGACACTGGATTGTGGGTATTCAGGGGGAATACAGATATCTTCAGAACTGGGTATCGGCTGGGTGAAGGTTCAGGGGACAAGTCACTATGACTTTGCCTATCAGTCGCTTGTCCTTATCTAAGTTGGTATTGTCTGCCAAGGCTACCTATTTACAAGATCTATGACTACTCAGGCTTATAAATTTCCACAAAAGCTGCCTGTTGACATTAGCTTATAGCCATCTGTTTCAATGTTTTTCCACTGAGACCCAAGACTTGGTGTTAGTATACATGTATGACAGGCCTATTGCTGATTTTAGGCCTATGGCTGATTTTAGGCCTACAGTGTGTAAGCAGGGCTGCCCCTGACATCTCCTCCCTTCTCTAAGTATAGAAGGGCTGTGGCAATTCTAAACTTGCGAAAGTGAATTGTTACTATACTCTACATAAAATATTATGATAAAAATTGGTTTTTATCTAATAGTAAAATTAACATATAGATTCTACTATCTTAAGATTTTAGTACTTTCATTAAAGTATCAATAAATAATAGTTACATTTATAGTGTCTTGTCTTCTTCGATTCAGTAGCTTTTAGAAGATTATATAAATATAAAAAAATATCTCTCAGAATTGGAAAATCTTGCTAATATAAATTTTTTATCAAAAACAATTTAAGATTCTTTACCGATCATCTAATTATACCTTTATTTTATATGACAAATTGCCCAAATAAATAAATATAAGTTTTCGTATAACCTTCATACACCCTCAATGTCTGTTATTTTCTCATTTCCTCATTTCAAAATGTTATAATATTTAATCTACACTGCTTTGAGTCTATCTGCAGAATAGCAGGGAGACTATAACTCAAGCAGTGTACCATATCTTCTGAAGAATAGCAGGTAGATCATAATTCAAGGCTGTGTACCGTATAGACCATGACATGTTTCAAGGCACAGGCCAAGAAGATTCTGTACTTTTCCACCACCTGGCCCCTCTTACCCCCTCCCTTTGTAAAACATGCTATAAAAAAGCATTTAATGTTCAAAAAAATTAATTAAAAAATAATAATAATATTTAATCTATCAGACTGATTCTGAAAGATCTATTAAAATCTACTTCTTAATTTTCTCTGAGTAAATACAATCAGTACATGTGGAATCATTTTCCAAATTTAAAATATGTTTCAAACAATTTGAATCATCGACATTTAAATTTTGTCACAACCTATGTTACATCAAGCACGGAATCATACAAGTTTGCAGGGGAATGAAAAGATCTATACTTACCTCCAGAAATGATGCCTATGGACCACAACAATATCTGGCATGCAACAATACCCCTATGGATGTAATAGTCGCTTTTGTACGTTGGATATAACCAACAGTTCTCTAATTGTATTTAAAACATTCAAAACGAGAGAAGTCATGCCTGGTACTAGCATCTTAGGCAAATATAGGGGGCTTGTGAAATCAAGAATCGCTAAGATCTGTAAGTGCCTCTTTATTAAACAAAGAAAATGTCTTAATTACTTCTAATTTTTTATATCCATACAAATACAATAAAACTTCCTTTTGTTATAGATGGAAATAATTACAACTAAATGAAAATTTTAAGGAAAAGTATTCATTTATAGCTGCTCTTTTGTTACCATGACTATTGGTCTCTGTCTTGTTTGGGTCTTGTTAGAGGAGCCGTGATGTTGAGGTTTCAAGGATGTAATTTCCCTGAAAATTTTAAGAGACACAATGTCAGAACAGACGTTATGGTCCTCTAGCACTTACAATCTTTTCAGGCCTTCTGTGATGTTTCCTGAGCCTTAGGTTAAGGACTTATATTGTAGATAATCTCATGAGGCCCCGACACTAGAAAAAGTATTATAGGCAACTAGGAAATAATGAGAAGAGGAGAAATAGTCTTTCTCAGGAAATCTACCCCTAAATTATTTATGTGATATGAAGTTCTAGGCCATGCAATAAAGGACGTATAAGACATACTGGACTGAATAGTTGTGTGGGTGTGTGTATGTGTGTGTGTGTGTGTTTGTGTGTGACAACAATTTTAATAAAAGAACCCAGAGGTCAAAAATTTGAGAGATCAAAAACATGGGCATATGGGAGTGGTTTGAGGGATAAAATAGGAAATATAAATGATATGATTATATTTTAAGTTCAACCATTAAAAATCTGATGAAGGAGCCGGCACAATGGCTAAGCTAATAAAAGATTATTTAGGCACCAATCCCAAAACCAAGAGTTTGCTCTCCAGAAATCACATGGTGAAAGGAGAAAACCAACATCTGTCAATCAAGTTGTCTCCTGACTTCTATGTAACTTGTGGTATGCACAGGATTGTATACAACATGCATTAACACATCATTTTACACTTTCACATGAGGAAGAAATATTAAAAAGTATAGCCTTACAGATGCGGATACTCACAGCCAAGAATTGGACTATGTCAGAGACCCTGATAGAATAGTTATAGGAAGGACTGAAGGAACTGAAGGGGAGGGCAACCACATAGGAAAACCAACAGTGTCAAATAACATGGACTCCTGGGGTCTCCCAGAGGTTGAGCCATCAACTAAAGGTGTATACACAGGCTGATCGGAAGGAGGCCTTTGGCACAGATGTAGCAAAAGACTGCCTTGTCTGGTCTCATTGGGAGAAGATTTGCCCAATCCTGTAGAGACATGAGGCTCCCAGATGGGAGGATACCCTATCAGAGGCAAACAGGAGGGGCTGAGGGGAAGGACTCTGCAATTGGTGACCAGCAGGGGAGGTAACATTGGGAATGTAAATAAATAAAATAATTAATTTAAAAATAAAAAAAAATGTGTAGCCATTTAAAGTAAAGGTATTAGGAAAACTGATGCATACAGAAGGATGAAAATAATTCTCATTTGTAACTCTGAAAGTTCTATCCAAAACGGTTCAGTGAACTTAATATAAAATCTGAAACTCTGAAAATGTCAGCAAAAACATTTACAATATAACAATGGAAAGATATTCTGAAAATTGTTCCTGTAATTCAGAGAATAATATTAAGAACTGGCAAATGAAATTTCATGAAATGAGAAAGCTGGTGCTTTCATTTCAGTGAAGAATCAATTAGCCCAGTGGTGATACAGCCTACAAACAAAAAAACAAACAAACAAACATCAAACTCCTGTCAGATATTCATCTGCACATAGGTGTCCATAATACACGAAAGGACAAGTCAAAAGACTACCACAGACAAGACAATTCACTAAATATATGAAAAAGAAACCAACATCTTTGGCAGTAAAGACAATGCAAGTCAACAGACAGGGACCAGGTTTTAATGATCTCTTACAGGCAAATAGATGAAGAATGGACCTGGCACGGGTTTTGGAAAAGCCAAAGCCCATTCTACCATGACACACTACATCCAACAAAGTCACAGCTACTCCAAAAAGGCCACACTTTCTAATCTTTCTCACATAGTCCAACTTCCTGATGACTCAAGTGTTCAAATGTATAATCTTATTGGGGATATTCTTAATGAAAATGCAACCAGTTTTCTTTCTGTTCTTGTGATAAAAACGAGCAAATAAAATCAACTTCTGGAGAAAAGGTACATTTGGCTTATACTTCCAAGTCTCATTCCATCATTTAGATAAGTTAAAAATACTTTTTTTGATTATAAAACCTGGTAGCAGATACTAAAGCAGAGACATGGTCGAGTAATGTTTACTACTTCATTCCTTTCTTTCCCTGATTTCATATACATCTCAAGAGAGGCTACCCAGGAGTAGCTCTATCCTTATTGGGCTCTTTTTTTCCCATGTCTTCAATCCTTAAGAAACAAAAGGCCACAGGCTTGCTGATCTAATGGAGACAATTTCTCAGCTGAAGTTACCTATCCTCAGGTGGTTCTAGTTTATATTGAGTTGCAAATGAATCAAAACAAAACTAAACAAGCATAGACTACTACAGTGGTTATTGATATCTCATGACATTTTATAATTAGGCTTTGGGCATGCAATAGTCATATCTCTCCACGATCATTGAAATTTTAGTCTGTCAACCACTTTTTGAATAATGTTCAATGTAGGGAGTGAGTTCAATCCAGAGACTTTATTTCATGTATTTATAATTACATTGTATTGCTGAAAATTGATGTAGACCAGTCAGTTTGACTGAACACATAAGAGCTATAATTTTGAAAGTTAAAAACAATTTATGATTTAATTTCAATACTGTTCTCTTATGTATCTAACAAATTCCAATCAAGTGATTTGCAAGGCAATTTATTTGGAAATTGTAAATGAAAGTTTTCCCTTCCTTATTTTTGACAGTTAAATAGGATTGCTGAACTCATGTATTCACAAGAATTTTGTAAGTTCAAGGGGCAGATATGCAAATATATATTGGTATTCACATGTAAAAGTGAAATTAAAAGAAGTTTCGCTTATGATTACCAAAATGTGAGCTTGATATACTGGCATATTATCTTATCTGGACAAGTATATTTGATTCTATTCAACTAACATTTCTAGCAAAAGTTATTTTCCCTAGCTTGTGTTAAACACAGTATAAGATTAGAAAACAGATAAAAACTGACCTATTAGTATATATTTCCAAAACTTTACTCCAGAAGTATTTTTTATAGTGAAGACGAGAACATCCTGTACCACACATTTTAGTGTGTATCACTTTGAGAATGAAAGCCATTTTTTATTAGAGAAAATGTTCATTGTTTTTTTTTTCTAATTTTGATTTTCTTTATATATAAGTAGCTGGGTCTATATTTCAAACATTTCATTTAGTTCAAATATTCAAAAGACATCTACAAATCAAATACTTTAAGAATTTTTTCTATATGCTTATATAATATAATTATCTCGCAAAGTCAAAGTTTGCACCCTGTACTTTGTGTAATGACATTTTTATGAATAAACTGATGATATTGAGTGTATAAAATTTGCTCTTCTCATTTTGAAAGAATCTCCACGGCAGCTTCTGTATTAACTGGACCAGTTTGCACACCCAACAACAGTATTCTCCTTTGTCTTACATCCATCCCATCACTTGTGATCATGTGTTTGCTTGATCTTAGCCACTATAATAGAGGTAAGCCAAAATTCCCAAGGAATGCACCGAATTCCACTTCACTCAGCTTAAACGACAGAATTGATGTTTCTTGTCCTACCAAGCTCTTAAAAAGCGTTTATCTTGAGAATTGCATATATCCTATCTCTGACTCTTTCTGTCCAGTCTTTCTCTGATTCATCATTTTGTGATCCCTCAGTAAGACTTCAACATTTGGGATTAAAGGGTAGTAAAGGATTCCATCCGGAGGGAATAAATGTGTGTACTAAGGTCCTATCTGTTTTCCATCCAGGCATTTGGATGTGAATCCTGGCTAAAGCTGTCAGGTTACTGGATTAGAATTCCTCTATACTTTATATTAGTTTGTTACTTCTTTGTATGTTCTAGTTATTACATCTGTATTTTGTGAATCTGATAAATATTTTGATCAATTCTTGAGGCTACAGTTTCATTGGAATGATGGTATCCTTTGCTGAACAGAAGCTCTTGATTTTCATATGGTACCTTTGTCAATTACTTGTCGTTTTTGGTATTTTTATTTATTTATATTTTAAATGTTATCCCCTTCCCAGTTTCCCCTATCTCTGTTGTCCACCCTCTCTACCACCAGCCCCACTCTGATTCTATAAGGATGCTCCTCAACCCACAACCAACTCCTGCCTCAGCAGCTTAGCTTTCCCCTACCCTGGGTCAGCAAGCCTCCACAGGACCAAAGGACTCCCCTCCCAGTGATGCCAGATAAGGCAATCTTCTGCTACATATACAGTTGGAGCCATGGGTACTGCTGTGTACTCTTTGGTTGGTGGTTTAGTCCCTGGGAGCTTTTAAGGGTATGGTTGGTTGGTACTGTTGTTCTTCCTATAAGATTGTAAACCCCTTCAGCTCCTATAGTCCTTACCCTAACTTGCTCATTGGGGTCCCCACACTTAGTCTAACATTTGGCTATGTACATCCACATCCATATTGGTCTGACTTTGACAGAGGCTCTCAGGGGACAGCTATACCAGGCTCCTGTCAGTAAGCACTTCTTGGCATTAGCAATAGTGTCTGAGTTTGGTAACAGCACTTGGGATGGATTCCTAAGTGGGACAGTCTATGGACGGTCTTTCCTTAAGTTTCTGCTCCATTCTTTTCCCCTGCATTTCGTTTTGAAAGGAAGAATTCTAGATTAGTATTTTTGAGGTTGGTGGTGCCCTCATCCCTCAACTGGGGGCCATGCCTCTCTATTGAAAATGTTTTCTACAGGTTCTATCTCCCCTTTGTTGGGTATTTTGGTTAATGTCCTCCCTGTTGAGTCCTGGGAACCTCTTGGGTCCCTGGCATCTGGGACTTTTTAGTGACTTCCACGAGTTCCCCCTTCCCCCACTGCTTTACAACTACTTTCAAATTCCTGACTCTCTCTACTTAACCCCAATCTCTTCCCATATCTGAACTGGACCCCTTTTTTTCTCCCCCTCTTCTTTCCCTCCCAGATCTTTCTCTTCTTCGATTTTCTAGAGATTATTCTCTTCTCCCTACTGAATAGGACTGTAGCATCCACACTTTGGTGTGACCTTTCTGTTTGGAATTCATACGGTTTGTGAGTTGTGTATCATGGGTATTCCAAGCTACTTTTTGGCAAATATCCATTTATCAGTGAGCACATACCATGTGTGTTCTTTGGTGAGTGGGTTAACTCACTCAGGATGATATATTCAAGTTCCATCCATTTGCCTAAGAATTTCATGAAATCATTGTTTTTAATAGCTAAATAGTACTCCGTTTAGTAAATGTACCACATTTTCTGTATCTATTCCTCTGTTGAGGGACATCTGGGTTGTTTCCAGTTTCTGGCTATTATAAATAAGGCTGCTATGAACATAGTGGGGCATATGTCCTTGTTATATGCTGGAGTAACTTTTGGGTCTATGCTCAGGAGGGGTATAGCTGAGTCCTCAAGTAATACTATGTCCAGGTTTCTGAGGAACAACCAGACTGATTTCCAGAGTTGTCGTACCAGCTTGCAATCCCACCAACAATGGAGTATTGTTCAGTTTTCTCTACATCCTTGCCAGCATCTACTCTCATTTGAATTTTTGCTCTTAGTCATTCTGACTGGTGTGAGGTGGAATCCCAGGGTTGTTTTGATTTACATTTCCCTGTTGACTAAGGATGTTGAACATTTCTGAACCTCAAACACATTGGCACAGGGGGAACTTTTCTGAACAGAATACCAATGACTTATGCCATTGACAAATGGGACCTCATAAAACTGAAAAGCTTCTGTAGATGAAGGACACTGTCAATAGCACAGAACTTCAATCCACAAATTGGGAAAAGATCTTTATCAACCCTATATCCAATAGAGTGTTAAAATCCAAAATATACAAATAACTCAAGAAGTAAGACTCCAGAGAACCAAGTAGCCCTATTAAAAGTGGCGTACAGAGCCAAACAGAAAATTCTCAATAGTGAAATCTCTAATGGCTGAGAAACACTTAAAGAAATTATTGTCTTGATGCATATGTTATTCTGTCCTGTTTAGAAAGTTCTTTCCCATACTTATGAATTTAATTGTATTTTATACTTTCTTTACTGTCAAGTTCAGGGTATCAGACCTTATTTGGTTTCCTTGATCCAATTGGAGTTCAATTGTTTGTGGCATTAGAGATAAGGGTTTATTTCATTTCACAACAACGTCAACAATTTGGCCAGCACTATTTGAAGATGGTATCTTTTTTTATAAAGTGCATTTGTTTCCTCTTTATATATCATGTAGGCTTTGTTCAATATGGAAATAGGAGTGTAGGCTTATATCTGAGTTTTCAGTTTTATTGTATTGGTCAATGTTTTGGTTTCAGTGACAAAATATTTTTTATTACTACATAACTTAGAATGTCTCATCACACTTCCAGTCAGAGCCTTCACCTGCACCTGTGGCAGATCAGGGTTCATGTCTCTCCCAAACACCACAGCCTGCCTATTGGGGACTTTTATGGAAGAGTTATTGGAAGGACTGAAGGAGCTGAAGAATTGAGAACCCCATAGGAAGACCAACACTGTTAACTAACTTGGACTCCTGGGAGTTCTGAGAGACTAAGCCACCAACCAAAGAGCATACATGGGCTAGTTCAAGACACCTGGCACATACGTAGCAGAGGACTACCTTGTTTGGCCTCAGTGGGAAGATGGTGTAACTAATCATGTAGAGAGTTGATGTCCCAGCGAAAGTGTATGGGATGCATCCTCTCAGAGATGAAGGGGAGTAGGTGAAGAAATCTGAGAGAGCAGATGAGGAGGGGACAATTAATTTAAAAATATGACTCATTTCAGCTTTAGTTTTCATTCATTTTCTCTGTTGTCTTTTTTATTGATTTTTTTTTTACTGTTTAAGATTATTTTGGATACTCTGGATTGTTGGTGTTTCTATATGAAATTCAAGAGTGTTTTTCAATTTATGTAAAGAATTTCCTTGCAAATTTTATGGAGATGTTATTGATGTGAGATTGGTTTTGATAGGATGGCCATTTTATCAATATTAGTCCTATCAATCCATAAATAGTAGAGGTCCTTCTATTTTCAATATCATCTTCGGTTTCAGTCTACATATTTTTAATATGTTCCTTGTAAATATCTTTCACTTCTTTGACTAGATTTATTCCAAGTTTTTGCTAGTTTAGATTTTGTTTTTCTTATTGTGAATGTTGAAGGTTCCTTTGGTGTTTGTTTCTTTGTTTTGTTTGCTTTGTTCATTTTTTGGTGTATTTTGTTTGTTTTGGCATGTTGTTGTTGACATGAGAGATTTTACTGATTCTAATGTGTTAAATTTTTTATCTTGCTATTTTCTTTAATAAGCTTATTAAATGTTGACTTTTTTGGTGAAGTCTATAGGGTCTATAGGAATTATAAAAATATCATCTGCTAATAAATACAGTTTGACTACTTTCTTTCCAGTTTAATTGCTTTTTTCTTCTTTTCCTATCCTACTTAATCTTTCTAAGACTTCAAATAGTGTGTTGAACAGGAACAGAGAGAATGGATGTCCTGGTTCTATTTCCAAATTTTTGCAAACCCTTTTTGTTTTACTCCATTTAATTGATGATGGCAATGCTCTTTATGTTAATCGCTTTTATTATAATGAAATATGACCCCTGCTTCACTAAAATATCTAGGAAATTTATCATGAATGGATATTGGATTTGTCAAAGCCCTTTACTGCTGCTAACAGTATGTTCATTTAGTTTTTGTCCTTGGTGTATTTAAATTGTTTGTTATATTTATTGATTTATATATTGAACTATCTCTTCATCTCTTGGATACAGCCTACTTGATACTTGATCCTGTGAGATAATCATTATAATGTGTTCTTCAATTTAATTCTAAAGTACTTTATTGATAATTTTAGCATACATTTATCAGAGATATTGGCTTGTATTTATTTGTTGGATTTTGTACTTTTTTCGGATCTTTAACAATCATATAATTAACACTGACTATTAAATCTGGTAAACTTTACTGCTCAAAATTAAGTTGATTTAATTTTAAACTTATAAATCAATATTTTTATTGTTTGACTTTTTATTTTATTATTTTAGTGTTAACAGTAATTTCACACATTAAATGATTATTGAACAAGACTTTTACTTATGATGGATTACATCATTATTTTCATATAGCAACTTACAAAGCAAAACACATGATTGAGTACAAGTGTTTAAAATGTGTAATGTGTTGTAAATCCCTAAGGATGATATTGATTGTAGTGAGTGCAGTCAGATATAAGACAGAAATTAAATTTCCCTACTCCACTGAAATAACATGTAAGTGGTAAATTGACTCCATTATTATTATTTTTTTACCAGCATCAGCATTTAGATAACTCAGACTTGTCATTTGAGGCATGAGGTACCATGAATACATTCTTTATAGATGTTTGAATACTTAGAATGTGTCTGTATGTTCTTTTTCCATAAATATTCATATATAAATGCATACAGAGATTTTAGTACAATTCCAAGTTTAAAATATCCATGATTTATCCTGTGCTAAGTAAACATTAAAAATAAAAATATTTAATGATACCAGGAAGATCCTAATCTATTTCAATGGTTTACATTGTTTTGTCCACTTTCAACTCTCTCTCTCTCTCTCTCTCTCTCTCTGTATGTGCATGTATGTGTATGTAATATATATATATAAAATTTAATATATATAATTTTACCATGTATTATACACAGGAAAATAACATATAAAAATTAGTTGACCTGCTACTAATCATGGAAATAAAAATTAAGATATAACAGTATAATTTGACAGACTTGTCTCTTAAATCTTCCCTTTTGTACATCCACTGATGGAATGTAATAGACGCCAAAGAACCAAGGCAAGTTGTATTTGTTGTTCTATATGTGGAAATTCCATAAGATCCTTTTCTCAAAGGATATTTGACAATTCATATAATTCCAAGTGTTATAAGATATGTATTTTCCAGCTAAACATAGTATTGTATTCTCTGTACATAAGACTTAACATAAGAGCAGATCCCTGCTTTATTATATATCAATGTATTTTTCCACAGTCATTTCTCCATCTTGTCCTCTGCAATTTATCTGCAATTGAACCAATGATGTTGGCGGGCCTAATGGCCAAACCTAGGTCTCTTTGTTTGTTGGTGGTGAATTGCAAGTTTTCTTTGTCTTTATCTTTACTGATACTGAATGCATGATATTTGATCAGTATAAGGCCATCAGCAATTGCTGCTGTTTGTAGTTGACATATCAAATAGAGCTTCCTACCAACTACTGGCAGTAATATACCTACTATGAATGGTAGATACTGTAATGCATACTATAATGTACTTTGAATTATGCTTCTGGGGGAATAATGAGATAAAGCATTTTTTGTTCTGTTACTCTCTTGCATATATACATATATATATATGCACTAGTTTTATTCACAATTTTGGGGTTCATTGGTCTGAGCATCATGTTGTGATTCTTGTCTCTTATTTTTATACAACTTCATTTGTCTTAATGTTCAACTCTGCTATGAGAAGATTCAAACCTTTTATTGCATTTGACTTCAGTTGCATTCTTTTCAGATAACGTTGTTCTTTATATATTTCCACTCAAGCTCTTCCTACTCACTAGATTAATAAAAAAAAAAAAACAATGCTCTTACTCATTTACACCCTAGGATTTCCAAGATGAATCTTCTGATGAGGAAGAGAGGCATGAAAGAAGCCATAAAAACTGGGAAATAGGAGCAGTTTACATGCTTGTATTGTGTTTATGTATGTACAAGGTATACTGGGGATTCAGTTAAGATCATATTGCAGCAGTAATAGGAAAGTTGTGTCACTGAATTTATTTCATTAAAATAAGTATTTCTACTGAATTTAGTAATAAGTTAAGGTTGTAGATAAACAGTGTTTCATGTTTTATTATTTGCAACAAATTCATATGTGGTACAAACCTGTAGATATTTTCCTAATTATTTCAGTTTCAAAGAAATGGCATTTATTCTTTCATTCAATTTTAATCACATTAAGCTTTATTAAAAAGCAAGCAGTTAACTTCATAATGGGGAAATGTTGATCAATTCAAATTATCAATTTTTTTCAACTACAAGTTCAACAAAGTATAATTATTTCAAATAATTTTATAGATAAAGATTATCAAATAAATAATATTTTCCATAGCTATATTAGTTTTCAAATTGAAAGGCTTTGAGTTTGGATCAGTAAGAGGCATCACAAAGCATATAAGATTATCACAAAAACTTTTGAAAAAAAATCAGAGAAGAACAATTACATTTGACATGATAGAGCTGAGTAACTGCCTAGGCTATAGACTAGTAACTAAAAAAAATTTAATTATCCTATGAAATGAGCCATTATTCATTTTTACAAAGTAAATTCGTAATTGGAGGTAATCTCAGATCATGTTCATACGCTATAGAACCTGGAACAGATTCTTAATCAGAATGTTCTGATATTGTGAATTTTTGATTCTGATGTATTGAACACATAGCCCAGTCAAATAGTGGCTCTGATCTTTACTAATTCCAAACTTTTGCCCTGTGAAGTCCATAATTTCACTTATTTTAGAGCTGAATAGTATTTTGTTCTTTAAAAATTCTATAATATACATAAATAAAATTGGCATGTTCTCACTTGGGCTGACAATGCTCCCTCAAAGAGGCACAGAACATCTAAAAACAACAAAATATTTTTCATGTTGTTTCATGTTTTCTAGTAGACTATCTAAACAATATAAATTTTTGGTACTGTACTTGGTTTCTGTTCAGAGGTAAGGTCTGTCAGTATTGTTGAAGACACCATGTAATTCAGATGCAGCGTGTGGTGGTTTACAGGCTGGAACTGACTTAAAGCTTCATCGTTAATAACTAGCAACTATGGTAACAGAAGGAAGAAAAAGTCTCATCCAGCAATGATACTTCTAAATCACAATAAAGACTAACATGGTAAGATAGTCCTAAGTGTACAATAGTGGCGTATATACTTTGACTATAACCAACATCTCTTAAAAAAAAAAGTGGACTTAAAATCCATTCAACAAAAATGAAATCATTCCTGGTACTGAAAATCTAGAAGAGTAGCAGGGTTAGTGAAATCATGGATCATGGATCACGGAGGAGAATTCCCACTTTACTAAAGCACCATGCTCTCTCTATATTCAAAACATTTGTGCTGCACACAGAGACATGTGTAAACTCCATCCCTTGTCAAGGAAACATTTTTGAAACAGGGAGAGACCTGTATGTATACACATACACACACACACACACACACACACACAGAGAGAGAGAGAGAGAGAGAGAGAGAGAGAAACAATCAAAACATGAAGTTATATATCCCAGTCCCAAAGGATACATCTAAAAAAGATCCCCCTTACTTAAGGCTAAGGGTACCTGATGGAAGAGGAAGCGAAATGATTGTAAGGAAGATAGGACCAGAAAGTTTGATGTAAACTGTGTTTTCTAAGTACTATCAGAAGCTACACCAATAAACTCTCATCAATATGACTGGCCAAACATGAACTAACAATGATGCCATTACTAAACATGCCAAAGTTAATGGGAAAAGACCAAACACAGCTCTATATAACATATTACAAGCAACTATGGAATGCTGGGTGTGGAAGAAATAGTCTTCCCAAGGGAAGAACACACAAACTGGTTATCCATTTCTCATCTCAGCCCTGGAACCATTATAAAAACTGAGGATGTTAATTTAGGAATATATATATATATATATACAATTTTATGTTTATATATATACATGTATATATGTTTAATCATATGTTCATATATAAGTATATATGTGTTTAATATGGTATATATATATATGTTACATATATATGTTTAATTATATGTTCATATATATAAACATATAATTGTATATAACAAAAATTAATTAAAAATATAGGCTTTGAATTTGAAAGACATCAAGGAAGGTTGTATAGAAAGTTTTGGAAGGAGGAAAAAAAGGTGCAGATGATGTAATTATGTATGATCTCACAAATAAAAATCAGTGTGTGTGTGTGTGTGTGTTTGTGTCTGTGTATGTGTGTGTATGTGCTAGAAAGTTTCTTAGTTTAACAAACTGTGTGGTAATCTTATTACTGAAGAGGAAAAATTGATGTTTCAAGTAGCTCCTCTGGGGGAGAGAGAAACTAATTTTTAATGAGATTAGTACAACTAAGGTAAAGCCTCTAGCTCTGCACTGGAACATTAGGAAAAGTGTTCTGAGGCCAATACACAGCTGAGCTAAGCTTGCCATCTGTGAAAGAGACACTAAATGGTTTCTTGCTCTTAGAAAACATCTCTCTGTGGAAATTGTACTCTCACTTCAGCATTCAGCCGATGTAACATGACACAATGGGGCCAGGGTCTTAGTTAGGGTTTTATTGGTGTGTAGAGACACCACAATCAAGGCAACTCTTATAAACAAATCAGTTAATTGGGGCTGGCTTACAATTTTAGAGGTTCTGTTCATTATCATCATGATGGGAAGCATGGCAAATTGTAGGCAGACAAGGTGCTGGAGGAGCCAAGAGTTCTGCATCATAATTGAAAACCAGCCAGATGAAGACCCTTCTGCCCTGGGCAGAACTTGAACACTGGAAGACCTAAAAGCCTGCTTAGACAGTGACACACTTTATCTCACAAGGCCACACTGATTTCATTAAGGCCACATCTCCGAATAGTGATACTTCTCACAGGCCAAGCATATTCCAACCATCACATTCCATTCCTTTGCTCCTATGGGCTTCTTCAAACATATGAGTCTATGGGGAACTTACTTAGCCATAGCATAATGTAAAATATATTTAGTCCAATTTCAAAGTCCCCATAGTCTATCACATTTCCATCAATATGTAAAAGCTTGAATTTCAAAGTCTTTTCTGAGATTCATGCAATCCCTTAACTGTAATCTCCTATAAAATAAAGATTAAAAAGCAGATCACATACTTCTAATATTACAGGATACATATTACTATTTCAAAATGTCATGGTGAGGAAATACAGGACCAAACATGACAGAAAGCAAGATAGGCAAACTCCAAACTCTGCATCTCTATGTCTGATGTCAAATAATTTTTTAGATCCA
The DNA here is from genome assembly GCF_004785775.1 of Grammomys surdaster. Lineage (NCBI taxonomy): Eukaryota > Metazoa > Chordata > Mammalia > Rodentia > Muridae > Grammomys > Grammomys surdaster. Next base: position 5,858,800 of record NW_021604619.1, on the reverse strand, counting down.
CAAAACACATCTCATTTTTGTTGACTTCAACACAGTTCTTTCTCTTTGGCTAGTTCCCCTCCCTGTTAGCAGTTTTCCTCAGCAGGTATTCCATGACTATGTAATCTCTATCATCTTGGGTTATCCAATTTTATAACTTTTTGTTCAAGTGTCTGTATTCCATACCTGATGGTCTAGGCTCCTCCAAGAGCTTGAGTCACTTCTACAGCTCTGCCTTCTATAGAACTCTAGGCTCTGGATGGCTCTACTGCTGCTGCTGTTCTTGATGGTCATCTCATTATACTTACACATCCAAAGTACTAAGGTCTCCCACTGAAACTAGGCTTCACTAATAGTCTTTTATAGACTCTCTTCATAGTGCCAAACCTCAAATTCTTTGTGTGATCCCTTTGGTTCCGGGCCATCAACTAGAACTGAGGCTGCACCTTCACCAATGTTCTTACCTAGATTTTAATAGAGCCAAGCCTTTCAGCTGCTCTATATGACCCATTCATGATTTCAAAACCAGTACCATGTAATTCTTATACATTAAAGATGGTTATTTAGATATACATAACACAATGTTGTATTTTTCATTCCTCATGTTATCAAAGGAAGAATCTTGCTTACAGTTAAAATGCTACAGGTAAGTAAGAAAAATAATAATGTGATTTATCTTAATTTTAAAATTCTCAAAAGATGTAGAATCAGCTTATTGAGTATATATTGGCAAATAAATAAATGGAACACAATCATTAACCAGGATGTTCATTATAATAAAGTTAAAACTAATAATTCTAAGTGATTATATGTATTCACTGTCAAATCAATCAACTGGGTTCTGTAAAGATGACAAAAATCAATATGAAGTTCACCTATAGTTAGACAGTACCAAAACAGACATGATACTAGGGAATTTAGAAATGATACTATTCAAAAATGGCTGAAGACTATGCTATTCTGAATGATTCCCTTTTCTGAGAACAACTGATACTTTTGCACTTTATTTTAAAGGCAATTGTTCTACACTCAAAAACATTTGTTTATGGACGCCCTTTGACTTTGACTATTATATTTGAAAACCATTCCACTATCTACAATGAAAAGAAACACACTGTAAGCATTCTGTTACAAAGCTGTTGATGTTAAGATGATCTCATATTGATGGATGGGATAACACATGAGTCAGTATCTGAGTCAACAACTACTGGTCACCATTCTCTACCTCTACACTTTTACTCCTCATGCTAGAAAGTAACTTTATCCAGAGTGTAGTTCATTGGGACATTGTTTTCCTCTAGGTCTCACGCTGACTGAGTGTCTATTTCACCCACAATTTTATTTAATATTCAATAGGCAACTATAATTCAAAAGAATGCAGCCAGACTCTCATGACATACACAAATACATGGAAAATTAGTACCACTATTCTGCAAGTATACAAATATTAATGTGGACCTTTTTCACATTCTATGTCTTAAAATCAAAATAGTATATACTCCATTTTCTTCATTATATGATAGGATGTTTCGAGATTCTTGTAGGAAAAGACAAAGCATAAATCTATATCAATGAGTCTTAAAAAGATGATGGTAATGGAGTATACATGGAGGGATCCATGGCTCCAGATATATATGTAGCACAGGATGGCCCTATCTGATATCAGTGGGAGGTGAGGTCCTTGGTCCTGTGGAGGGTTGATGGCCCAGAGTATGGTAGAGTCATGAGGCAGGAGTAGGAGAATGAATGGAGGGTCACCCTCATAGAACCAAAGGGGAAGGGGGGAGAGACGGGATAGAATGGGTGGTAGTGGATGGATAACCAGGAAGGGCAATATCATTTGAAATGTGAACTAATAAAAAGATTAATAAAAAATAAAATAGCCGGGCTGTTGTGGCGCATGCCTTTAATCCCAGCACTTGAGAGGCAGAGGCAGGCGGATTTCTGAGTTCGAGGCCAGACTGGTCTACAGAGAGAGTTCCAGGGCAGCCAGAGCTACACAGAGAAACCCTATCTTGAAAAACCACACACACGAAAATAACAAAATAAAATAAACTGGAACAAGACTGAGTTGAATGTGACAACAAGGAGCAGCTAACTCATGTCAGCTATCTGGAGTGGATAAGACTTTGAGAAGCAGCCAGCTCACAGCAGCTCTCCAGCCCACGTCAGCTCTGTGTGCAGCAGGTAAAAATGAAGTATTGTGCAATGATGTAATGCTACAGAGTGACTGCCTCTTGTATTTAATAGAAGCAGAGGTTCATAGCAGGCAGGCAGAGACCCTGATGCTGCATACATCTGGCTCTCCGACGAGAGGACAACTGACTGCTACCCTGGCTGCATTGAGATAAGAGAGTCCAGAAGGAACCCTCCTGAGACACACTGAGTAACTGACATATTTTGAGCCTTGCCTGTGACTCTCTCTGTGACTTGCTTCTGACTCAGATACTCCATGCGCATATTGTAGAGCCTTGCCGGTGAGCATCTCTGTTACTTTTTTCAGAGTTAGGTATCCTATTTGTGTGTTGTAGACTGATGCTTGTCATTGTAGTGATCCTAGCCTGTGATGACTCTGTGCTACCTGGTTCTGAGTCAGGTACCCATTTTGTGTGTTTTAGACTGATGGTTGTCATTGTAGTAGTAAGCCTTACCTGTGGAACTCTAGGCCACTTGCTTCTGAGTTAAACATTTCATGTGTGTGTTTTGAACTGATACTTATCATTTTAATGCATAAACCAAGATATCAAACAGTATCTGGACTCTCTCCTTCCCAGCTTTAAGCTGGATGGCTCCAGACATCTGACGTGCTCACAGTTTTAAGGTACAGCCAATAAAGAAACACTCAGCTAAGGAGATGTCAGGCAGTGGCCACATTGTAACCAGAATTACATGAATAATATTTACTCAGTTTATTCTATTTATACAGCCCAGAATCTCATCCCCTAGTAAGAAATGTAGTAACCTACATCGAAGCTTCTTCACACTTCAGTTATCCTAATTAAAGATAATTGCCCCACAAAATTTGTCTTTGTGAATGGATGTGATTCTAATAGAAAAAATACAGTTATCATACTATAAAAAATACTTATGGTACAATAGCAAGCTTACTATTCTCAGGAAATACATAATTCTAGAAATGTAATTAAATGTAAATAGAATATTTGTGTCTAAAGTTTTTGTATGCCCTTGTTAGGATTTCAGTTCTTCTGATCAAACATCATGACCAAAAGCACCTTGGAATGAAATGTTTTATTTCATCATAGGGACCTCTGATCTTTCTCCATCTGTTAGGGAAATCAGGACAGGAATTCACCTAGGGTCAGGAACCTGGAGGCAGGAACTGAAGCAGAAACCATGGATGGATTCAGCTTAGGCATCACTCAAAATGGGCTGGGCCCTCCCATATCAATCATTAATCAAAACAATACACCACAGATGTGCCTAAGAACAGTCTTATGCAAGATTTTTTCCAATCAAGTTTTTTTCCATCCTAGATATATTTAGATTTATCTCAAGGCGACAAAAATCAACTAGAATGGGTATAAACAAGAAGAAATATGAACTTTTCTTGCCCTAGAAATTCTATAGCAAAAAAATCATTTATGCATTTGTATTCTGTCAAAATCTTTCAAAATGTCTTTGTAATCTGTTTCATGTCACTCTTTTCTTTAAAAGAACGTCAAATATTTGACACATGAACTTTTCTTTTTCCCTTACAAAATGTTCATTTTCTTAACATGTTCCAATTCTTTTCTAAAAGTAGACCTCCTGTAGGTTCATATTTATGTATAATCAATATGGGTTATGATTTGGAAGAATCACTCATTCAGACCTTAGAAATTATGTCATATTTCATTAGAAATTTAATTCCTCTGGAAATAATACTTACTGTGAGTTTTTACTAAATGAAACCAAATTGTAGCTTATAATTTTGTCTATTCATGACATTATATTACTTAACTTATGCTCTGAACAGGAGTGTGTAACAAAGAAATGTGGTATTATTTTCAATCTTTTTTATTGAAATATTAAATTATTCTAATGATGAATATCAATATTCACAAGTTAAGAAATCCATGCTTTATGTTATAAATACTCAAAGTAAATATAACATGATTACTAAACATAAAAATAACTACCTTTCACCCACTTACTTAGTTTTTTATGTGTTGCATACTTGGAAGGAATTATCTGTACTAAACAATTTACATAATCTATCAGTAGCTTAGTAAAAGCTGCAACCAGATCCCTTTCTATAGCTTAAGAGCAAATTCTCCATAATTAAACAGTCAGAAGAAAACAGAAATATTTGGGACTGGAATACCCTTTGGGGGAAGGAATGATATGGAACCAAGGGTACTGTGGTCTTTGTACAAAATCAAATGCCTTTACATACTTTGGCCTATATGTCAAAGATGTTAATACCTGCACTATGGTTTAGAGAGAATATATTGTATGTTCTATAGATGTATCATCTGTCAATTAAAATACCTATGGCTCATAGAAAAGATAAAATAGAAGGTGGAGTATCCAATAGGCAGAAAGAATTCTGGGTTTGAGGTAGGTGTAAGAGGAGTCTCAGAAGAAGATGTGAGGACAGGGCAACAGATGCATGGTATCTGAGCAGAGTTAATCAGCAAGGTAGCAGGATGTAGATTAATATGAATGGACTATTTTTAGTTATTAGCTTGTTAGGGGATGAGCCTAGTTATATGGCCTAGGTATTTTTAAATATTTTTTTAGTTTGAGTCATTATTTTATGGCTTTGGGTCTGGATGGAAACCAACATTCCATACAATAGATGATGTGCCACTTTGTGCACCAAAAGTAAGTGGAGTTTATCAAACTGTATTAGTTATTAATATGACCAGGCAACCCCCTCCCCCAATAATCAAGGTATAGTCCAAAGGATTTTTAAAATTAGCCCAAATATAATTACACTGAATGCAATAGAAGAGAAATTGGGAAAGATCCTTGAACTCATTGGCACAGAGGGAAATTTTCTAAACAGAACTCAAATGACACACGCATTAAGATCAAGAATTGATTAATGAGACCTAATGAAACTGAAAAGCTTCTGTAAGACAAAAGACATAGCCAATAAGACAAATCAGCAACCTATAGTTTCCAAAAAAAAAGAAAAGAAAAGAAAAACAAACTTCACTAACCCCACATCCAATAGAGGGGTAGTATCCAAAATATATTAATAACTCAAGAAGCTGACCACCAAAAGCCAAACAACCCAATCAAAAAATCGGGTATAGGACTAAATCGAGAATTCACAACAGAGGAATCTCGAATGGCTGAGAAGCACCTAAAGAAATGTTCAAAGTCCTCAGTGATCAGAGAAACACAATTCAAAACAACAATCAGGATGGCTAAGATCAAAACCTCAGGTGACAGCACATGTTGGCAAGGATGTAGAGAAAGAAGAACACTCCTCCATTGCTGGTGGGCTTGCAAATTGGTACAATCACTTTGGAAATCAATCTGGAGGTTTCTCAGAAAATTGCAAGTAGATTTACTTGAAGACCTAGTAATACCACTCTTGGGAATATACCCAAAGTTGCCCCACCATGCCACAGGGGTACATGTTCCACTATGTTCATAGTGGCCTTGTTTCTGATAGCCAGAAGCTGGAAACAACCCAGATGTCCCATGACAGAAGAATGGATATAGAAAATATGGTTCATTTGCACAATGGAATAATCCTCAGCTGTTAAAAATGAGGAAATACTGAGTTTTGCAGGCAAATGGATGGAAATAGAAAATGTCATCCTGAGTGAGGTAACTCAGAACCAAAATGACACTCATGTACTAATAAGTGGATATTAGCCAGAAAATAAAGAGGACAGAATACTCAAGATACAATCCACAGTACTCAGAAAAGTCAACAAGCTGAAGCACCCAAGAGAGGATGCCTCAGTCCCACTTGGGAACGAGAAGAAAGCAATCACAATGATGAGGGAAGGAGGGACCTGGGAGAGAAAGAGGATGTGAGGGAGAGAGGAACCTGATTTGGTGTTGGGTCAGGGAAAAGGACTGAAGACCTGAGGGCCAGCAGAAAGAATGGAAGCAGGCAATCAAGGGAGGTAGGAGATTGGGGGAAACCCTCCAGAATGTACCAGAGACCTGGGAGATGAGAAGCTCTCAGGACTCAAAGGAAGGGACCTTACATGTTATGCCCTACATTGAGGAGAGGGTACTTGTAGAGCTCACCTCCAGCAAAAATCCAGGGCATCAAGTGGGGGTGGGGTGGGGTTGCCATCCCATAATTAAAACTCTGACCCATAATTGTTCATGTATAAAAGAACTGGAGGGATGGAAATTGAGAGGAGCCTGAGGAAAAGAAGGTCCAGGGACAGGGACAAAGTGGTTTCCAGCAAAAGAGGAGTAGCCCCTAAACCTGGCACCATTACTGAGGCAAGTGCTCAAAAAAAAGTGACCTATCATGACTGCCCTCTGAAAGACCCAACAAGCAGCTAAAAGAGTCAGATGCAGATATTTGCACCCAACCAAAGGACAGAAGCTTATGACCCCTGTGGTTTAATTAGGGGAAAGCTGGAAGAAGCTGAGGAGGAGGGTGACCCCATAGGGGGACCAGCAGTCTCAATTAACCTGGGCCTCAGAAATATCTTAGACACTGGATCACCAACCAGGCAGCATACACCACCTGATATGAAGCCCCAAAACATATATAGCAGAGGACTGTCAGGTCTAGGTTTAGCCAGAGAAGATGCACCTAACCCACAAGAGACTGGAGGCCCCAGGGTGTTTAGAGGTTTAGTGTCCTGTCCAGCAGGGCATTAAACAGGGTCCAGGGAGATCACCTAAGAGAGAATGGGTGGGTGGAAGAAGGGGGCCATAGAGAATGGGGGGGAAATGGGCAAACAGAAAGAAACATAGCTTGTCTATAGGCTGATCAAACTGTAATTTTTACTTTTTACACATGGGTTAAATACACAAAAGGGCAGGATGTGGATAAGGGGATGACACAGGAGTGTAGGTGTTCAGGAGGAGTACAGATATCTTTCAGAATAGAGTGTCAGCTGAGTGAAGGTGCAGGTGACAGATCACTATGACTCCACCTATGATTCACTTGTCCTTATCTAAGTTGGTACTATTCTCCAAGGTTACCTATCTATAAGGTCTATGTATTCAGCCTGACAATTTTCCACCAAAGCTGTTTGTTTACGATAGCTTCTAGTCATCTGTTTCAGTGTTTTTCCACAGAGACTCAAGACATGTGTTAGCAGGCATGTATGTCAGACCTATTGCTGATTTTAGGCCTATGGCTGATTTTAGCCCTTCAGTGTTTAAGCAGGGCTGCCCCTGACAGTTTAGAGTAGTGGGGGATGTGTTGGGGGGGGGGTTGTGAACATCCTCATGGAGACATGGGTACAGGAAGGAGGTATGTGATGGGGAACATTCAGAGGGTGAACAGGGAGGGTAATAAAATCTGGAGTTTAAAATAAATAAATTTTTAAAAATCACTGGAAAAAATATCATAATGAAACCCATTATTTTGTACATTAATAATGTCAATAAATATATATGTCAAAATAAGTAAATAACATTTACTTTATTAAAAATATAAATTCAATAAAAGAAAGTCAATAGTGTTTTTGGATATATATGTGTTCATTTTTTGTGTTATATTGCTTCGGACAATATTTTAACATTATTCTTATTTTCCTAGTATGTTGTGGATTTCTTTGGGTCGGGGTTGTTTGTTTATTTTGTATTTGTTTTTATTGATTATTTTATTTATTTACATTTCAAATGTCCCCCTCCCCAGTGGTCTCCCCTCCACAAACCCCTCAAGAGACTGGAGGCCCCAGGGTGTTTAGAAGTTTGGAGGGGTATCCCTTTGCTTGTAAGAGGATACGCCTTTACTCACCCATCCATTCCTGCCTCACCCTTCTAGCATCCCCATATGTTGGCGCATTGGTCCTCCACAAGATCAAGGGCCTCCTCTCCCACTGAAGCCAGATAAGGCAATCCTCTGCAAGGCCTTCCTCTGCTACAAAAACAGCTGGAGCTATGTATATATACACAGCTGGAGCCAAGCATATATACACATCTACATATGCGTTTTGGTTGGTGGCTTATTCCCTTGGAGCTCTGGGTTGGGGTTCCGGTTAGTTAATAATGTTGTTCTTCCTATGGGTTGCAATCCTCTTCAGCTCTTTCAGTCCTTGCCCTAACTCTTCCATTCTGGTTGCCATGCTCAGTGTGATGGTTGGCTATGAATCTTTGTATTAATCACGTGCTGGTAGAACTTCTCAGGGGACATCTTACACCAGGCTTGTGTCAGCCAGCACTTCTTACCATCAGCAACAGTGTCAGTGTTTGCTGTCTTTAGATGGGAAGGATCCCTAGGTGGCGAAGTGTCTGGATGGCTTTTCCTTCAGTCTCTGCTGTACTTTTTGCCCCTTCTTTTCCTTTACACATGAATAATTCTGGGTTAAAAATAAAGTGATATGGACATTGTCATTGAGAAAATGTATATCTACCAGATATTTCTTATAGATATCATGAAACAGGTCCTTCAAAATTAAAGAGGCCTTATCCCACGACCCCACTGTTCAGTATACAGTCAATGAAGGGAAGATCGTGGTTGTTGCATTCCTGTGTAAGGCAAACATGAGAAGTTTTTCCTGATCTCATTCTTCTATAGAACCTGAAAAATATGGATCATACAAAAGTAAAGAACAGAGTACTCATAGGCACATAATCACACATACATGTATACATACATACATACATACACACACATAATTTATATAAGTCTTTATATAAAATAATAAACATAATACATTAAGCCAGAAATCGCTTATCTGTTGTGATGTAAACAGATAAAGAAGCCACCTAGGATTATGATTTTCATAAACAAACTTCTTTAGAAATACGTTTCTAAAAAGTACAATCTGTGTTATTCTAAAGGAAAAAAAGAACACAAGGAGATTTAATTAAAATTTGTTTCTCCATTACCTGAAATATTGGTGTGAGGACAGGATTTAAGTCATGCTATCTTAGTCTTGCTTTCACTGTTGTATAATTAGGTCTTCATTAGCTGATGCTATGCTTAAAGTTTATATTGTTGGAAACACAAAATAAGCAAAATTATACAACTGTCTAACACCATTTAACTGGGAACTGAAACTAAATTTTCTTTGAAGCTTATTAATGATTAATTAATTGAATTTAAGCACGTATATTACCTTGTAATCTCTATATACTTAATATTTCTTAATGAATGTATTAATTTCTTGAAAATTTAGTTATTGACACCTTAGTTATTGACATATTTCAGACTCTTAATACTGTCGTATTGGACACAGACATATAGCACACACTTACAAATGTATGAAGAGCCTGGAATCTGGGAACATTAGTGAGTTAATCTGTATTTGTTTCTGCAGCTTTTCCTGTTTAAAAAGTAACCAAATAATTGAAAATGTTAAAAAGTGGAAGAAAGTCAACAGTACAAATTAAATTGATATGGACAAGTTATCAAAATGCACTTTTATATATGAGATAAATTAGTTTGTTGAATAATTTGAACAAATTTGACAGTCTAAATTACTTAGGCATGTTTTATATACTTTGGGAACAGTGAATGACTCAAGAAGTATAGATAGTTGCCATTATGCACTGGCACACAAGTTTCCAGAGAGGAAACAAGACCCACGAAGTGGAAGATGAGAATCAATTCCACCAAGTTATCCTTAGTCCTTTAACAGACAGACAGCCACGTATCCACATGCATGCACACACACACACAGACACCCTATTTTAATGGACATAGAATTAATGACATTATTATGCTTATAAATCAATGTATCTTTCATCCCTCTTCTGAGCAGCTTCTATTTGCAGGAACCAGTGATTAACAAAGTCTCCCACAAGTATCCAAGGTGCAGAATATAAGGGAATTCAGAATGCTTATCCCAAATGGAGAAGATATACCACAACCTCATATCCCGTTAAAGACACAGGGATCATGGCAAAAGAGGGTAAGATTTTATTAATCTGAAGTAGAGGGTAAGTAAAAGGAAACATTTTCTTCTGTATATTGCAAGGCAGACACATATGTGAATTTGCAGTGCGTCTGACAAAATGATCAAAACTGTGCAAGCACAAGTCAGATAAATTTCAACATGGAATAAAAAGTTAGGCATATATTCCAACCCCAATATGTGGAACTTTGGGCAAATGTAGCTTCTGGGAGAGAGAAACAATTTTGTCTAAGGGTGTAGTAACTGGCTGTCTATATCACCACACTAATGCATGGAATCCAGGCTCTTCGTCTAGTTGTTATTATCTACTATACATATGTATTCTATAAGACAGTGGGACAGTATTAAGTTTCTGAAGTATATATATAAATTTTTTTGTGTTTATTACAAATAATGTTCATTTTCAAGAAATGAATACATAACTTGAGAGATATGAAGTATATAGAAACTGCAAGATAAGACAAGCTTGAGCAACATGAATCCATCTTGAGGAATTAGAAAATAAAAAAAAAAATCCCACAATGTTGGGTGGGCAGGGAAAGAGCAAAACACAGTATATGTGATATTCAAATAACTAATACGAAAATAAATAAAAACTATGAAACTGTATAAAAACATATTATGAACAAGAAATTTTTTAGCCACTGATACTGTTATTGTATTACATGAATTACAGCATGATTTTCTGTCATGGAATTAGTTTTCTAATTTCCTTTTCTATTATAGCTTATTCTGTTAAATACATACTTTATAATGGTCACTGCATTATATGTTATATTATAAAACTTTGTACAACTTTGTTATAATAAATTTCCATGGTCCCCTTTCGCTTTTTAAGTATTGTGTGATGCTAAATTTTAATGAAACTGCTAAACTTAATGCTTTTTTCCCCATTTGAGACAGTGTCTTATTGTGCAGAACTGGCTGGCCTTTAAATCACCGTGTTGACTGGGCTGACCTGGACTCAGATATCTGCATACATCTGCCCCCTATGCTGTGGTTTATGACCCCTATAACCACTTCCTGGTGTATATTTCTGCATTAAATATTTTATCTGCATGTGTTGGAGGTGTGACATTTGATTGCTCAAGGGGACATCAAATACAAGACTTCTAATTAAATACCGTGACATATCTCCAGGGCTATTACATGGAAAGTACAAGGGTCCTGGGATCAGTGTGTGTCTTAAACAAATAAAAATGTTGTGACATAAAACAACCAAATTGCAAACCAAACAATCTAAATGGATAGGAGACATGCCTCTTCATTTGACAGTTGAGAAATTAAAACAAACACACAAGCAAGCAATGAGCATAACAGAATGTGACATACAGCATTAAAAATACTCGTCATTCCAAAATGATAAACTAGCATTATGAGACAGAATAATTCCTTTTAACATAATAATGCTGAGTGATGAGTAGGAAAGGTATAGGAAGGGCAGGCATAGCCACTCTTCCCCCATTGGTTGAACATTTCACCCAATCAAACATAATCCACTGATGTTTAAACTATTATGTAGGGAATTGGGTGAGAAGATGATAATCATGTGACTTCCAAGTATCATGTTACAAATTTATAGTTACAAATGGAAATACTATCCCTAACATTGAGAAAATCAGGTTAAGAGATAAAACCACAGTTCCACTGTTGAATCACAAAGCATTCTCTGTGTGGAAATACAAGTGACAGTGAAGTTCCCAAGAATCTCTTAAGTGCCACATGTTGGTGACCTGCAGAACCACAGCATAAACAGAAAAAATTCCTGGGTTTTGTCTAGTGGGCTCACTTCAAAAATGCTAATCATCACAGTGAAACGTTAAGAGTACTGTAGCTGAGAGAATCTTTAAGATGAACTTATTTATTTTTTGAGCTTAGGCTACTTTGTCCTCCATGCTCTAATTTCTGGAAGCATATATATATATATATATGTATATATATATTTAATTGCATGTACAGGTAGATAGCTGCCTTAAGACAAAGTCTAAACACAGAAAAACAAAAGCAAAAGTTAGGAGTTCTATGTAATAGACAACGTGTTCTGGGATGAAGAGGGAGTCAGAATATGTGCATGCTCTCTTCTAGGTACCCTCTGGTAGTGTGAGAAATATATCCCTTGAAATATGGTATGGCAATAGGATATGGTTTAAAGTAGATATAAGAACTATGTATGCCAAGATCATAGATAATCATCAAAGAAATTTGGTGCTGGAACACAGCTGTGTTCCAGCATCAAATTTCAGGTGTCCTTCCATGGAAATTTTCAAAGAACAAAATATGACTCACACTTTTGACACCAGTACAAAAATTTTCATAGAGCTGTTTTAGAGGACAGCAATTCATACCAGGTTGTGTTTACAACTGAAAGGGAGAAGGGAATAGAACTATCCAAAATAGTTCCTGCATATCAGGGACATACCAAAGAAAAATCTCAAAAAGATTTTTTTTTTTTGTTTGTCATTGGCTAAGAAATGTCTTCTAACAATCCTGTCCAGTTGCTATCTCTAGTCCAGCTTCTTTTCATAACAATTGGAGAAGGGAAAGCATAAAATAAACTAAGTGGATTTATGAATGCCTGACTGACCTGACAAAGGTACTTTTAAAAACTTTCCATTGCTAAAAGTGTAAGAAAGATAATTACTACCAGGATTGCGTGTGAATTGCAAAAATCACACTAAAAGTGTATTTGCAAATGAGAAATAGGAAAAAGTCAAGCACTATGAATACAGTCACCAATCTATCCATGAGCCTGAATAAAAGATAATAGAATACAATATCAAAACAGCTATGATACAATTTCAAAATGACAAGTAGAAATTTATGCCACTTGATTTAAAAAAGAAAAAAAAAACAACTCGCAAACAAAGAGGCTGCATTTGAGAATCAAAAACAGCCTGGTTGGAGAATTATAAAGGGAAATGAAGCATAATATTTTGGCAGGTCTTTACAGCCCCTCCTATTGTCTCCATATTGTATTTGCTTGGAATATAATTTTCTACCCTTAATGGTCCGTCTTATTCAATGTTTATCGGGGAAGGTAAAATAGGATTTTTCTGAGCAAACAAAAACAAAGCATTAGTATTCATAAATACATGTAAAAAATAGACAGTATGGTAAAGGTAAACATATAGAGAGATGCCAAAAGTCACTAGATAACTGACAGAGGAATGATGTATCAAGAGGACTAGTGATTTTTACTCTTCTTTAAAGTAAAATATTACAGCAACTAACTTAAAAGAAAGATGTGCAGTTAGACCTCAGTAGAGAATTAGCCTCCAAAACAGTGAAAATGGGGACCTCTAATACTACACTTCCACAGACTGGTAGATTGTACAAAGGGAAAGAAATTCCATGAAGAATTATTAGAATTAGAGAATAGATTAAATGGATTTAGTAGGCACTTAGAGGCATATCTCTTCCAGCAACTGCAGAACTGCATCTCTTCATTAGTGTATGTTCTTTGTTTTCTTAGACTAAACACTTCATTGAGCTTAAAACAGTCTTAAGAAATTCAATGAAGTGAAATCATTTTGCCTATCCTTTATGCTCACAATGATATGGGAGAAGAATTCAACAGAAAGAAAAACCACAGAATTTACTCAAATCCATGAATATTGAATAAAGAGTGGATCATTGAAGATGTTTGATGGACAATTTAAATTTTCATTGGATTAAATAAAAATGAACATATAACCTCCAGAGACATGTGCACAAAAATTGTAATGAGAACAATTTGTATCAATGAGATACAAGGACTGAGATTGAAAGAAAGGAAGGTCTCAAACAAAGAACATAATGTGGCATCCATGGAACTTAGAAAAGTCAATGATAAAGAACGCCTTTAATCCCAGCATTCAGGAGGTAGAGGCCAGCGGATCTCTGTCCTCAAGGCCTGTCTAGGCTATGGAGTAAGTTCCAGGAGATCTGGGACTACACAGAGAAACTCGGTCTCTAACCTCTGTCACCTCAAAAATAAATAAATAAAACAAAACAAAAAGCAAGAACAGACCAGTATTAGTTGTGGGGAATGATCATGAACAGAGCTGAGCTACTGAAATAGATGAACCAAATAATCATTTTGTAATAAAAGATAAATATAATTATCAAATATTTAGCAATATTAATAAAGAGAACAGACAAATAGATGCAAATTAAACAAGTGATATGACAGAGAGGATTAATATGACAATGGAGGAAAGGAAGGAGAGAGTCCAGTGAAGAATCCACATATTGGGTTACCTTGTTTAGTATTGTCTATCTCCCAGATTGCCCTTCCATTTATATGCAAGGTCACTGTGGCAGACTCTATCAAAGTGCCCTAATCTTGCTCTATGTTTATTTTTCTTTATTTTTCTCTTGCCTTTTCATCTTTTCTTTTCCTGAACATACTTACTGTGGCCTGATTCCAGAGCTTGATGCCCCTGTTTTCTAATCTATGGGTTGGTGAGCTTTCATATCATACTATGCTTTAACTTCTCTTTTAAGTCCACCTTTGGCAAAAAAAAAATCCATCTCCTTCTCAAAAGATTAGCTGCCAATAGTGTCCCTCCATTTCATGTTTCACTCTTCTGCAAAACGTGCAAATCTGGAGAAATCAATAGGTCAGCGTTTTACATGAACCCTACAAATACTTCTGTTCCTTGCTTGTGCCTGACTATCTAGTGTTAACTAAAAATAAAAAAACAACAAAAAAAAAACAAAAAAAAAACTTTAACTTTGTCACTGTCCTCTTAAGAGGTAGTCATTCCTTCCTTACCAGATGAATGTTTTTAATCACTTACAGAGAACAAGAACATACAGTTTCTTTTACAGTACAGCAGGTTTTTCTTTTTTTTTGAGAATCTGAATATCTAAGGCGATCTGTTTCAGAGACTATCAGCACTTTTATGCAAATTTTATTAATATAACATATATATCTACCCCCCCACACACACATGCATGCACACATGTACACACATACACACACAAACACACACATACATACACACACACACACACACACACACACCATACAAGTTATGATCCATCAATATTGGGAGATTGATTTTGATTCCAATCTTTTGGGAATATTGGAAGTTTTACTGTCATGCATGATAAAAAACCATATTGCTCAAACACTTGCAAGGAAACCTGCATCTGGAGAAGGAATATTTCACTTAACAAAAGACCATGATCTCATTGCAACAGCAAAGCTGTAGTGACAGAGACATTTCTCTTTTTGTTATGCTCATGTTTGACTAAGTCAATCATTAATATTGTCTACATTTCTTTCCTAGCCTGTATTCACTTACCTCATAATAAATCAATCAATTGTAGGAATTCATAGTGAAATTAAAAATTAACTAGAAAAAGAATGGGAGACAGATCAAATATATTAGTCAATTTTACAATGATGTTCTGGGTTTGCATAACAGTTAAGTATGAAGAAATTGCAGCCCATAAACCATACATATTCAAACTATAAATTTCCATGATTATTTCCTTCTTTGAAACTCTGCCCTGCACTTCAAGAGAACTGTCTAAAATTGGATTTCCTAGAATCCCCTTGAAATCATACTTCTAGTTGCACTTTACCAGTGGGAGGTTTGTACATGTTGACCTTCAGTTTGGCTTTTGGACTAAATTACTTTGCAAAGACTTACTCTTGTTAATATGGAACTACCGAAGACAAACTGTAAAATGCTTACATATGTAGCTCTTTCTATAATTAGGCAATCATCAGTATTCGTTTTATCAAAAGTACCAAAAGAAAGGTTTCTTTCACCTTTACTATGCTTGTTATAGAAGTAACATACTGTGGACTTTTGAGTATCAAGTTAAAATGTTTTCATAAATAGCATTTATTAACTCTTTTAATTTTTAATATGACCAGCCATCTCTCTAATAGTTGATACTGAGTCTTACTAGATGTATTTGATCAGCTTTAGCACAATTACTAGGTGATTACTCCTAGACACTTTGTCTATGTTAGACTGTCTATTTCCCAGCTTGTGACCTTCCTTTCCATTAGTCTGCCATCCTCTGGGAGCATTTTACTCAGCCACATGCTCCTGCTTCATCACCTCTAATGAAGACGTCCTCTTCTTTCTTTTCTTTCTCCTTCTTTTCCTCTTTTCTCTCTTCAAGTCACAACCTGTGACTCCCAATCCAGTAAGTAAAACCTGCTTACCTGTATTCTCCCCAATAACTGACTGTTGCCAGTTTTATTCATTTAACAAGTCAGAGAAGATAAGTAAGCAAAGTTTCTACAACATCATTTGATATATGTGATAATCTGCTTATGGGTCTGCAACCACTGTAACCTTGGAGGCAAGTACTTAGCACTTCCATACTTAGCAGCACCAGACAGTTCTCCAACATTTATGCAAGCTCAAACAAAGTTAATTAGCTTCTTCATCTCAGAAAAGTAATTCTATTCATATTTTGCTTTAATAAGGAAAATCTTCATTACATCAGAAATTATTCTTAGGGCAATTTAACAAATACAACTTAACAGTCAAATAGTCAGAACTTAAATTAGAAAACATAGCCCATAAAAATATAATGGCATTTACATGATCTAATCTCATTTAATATTTGGAAAGAAGGATTGGGTTAGCTTTCTCTTAATGTAACACACACACACCTCTAGGTAAAGAATTTTAAAGAAGATAGATAGATAGATAGATAGATAGATAGATAGATAGATAGATAGATAGATAGATGATAGATATGTAGGTAGATTTTGTCTCATAGCTTGAGTTTTCAGTCCATGATGACATCTAATCATTTTTCTGTGCTTATGAATAATCTGAGCTTCCTGAAATCATAACAGGGAACACATGGTGAGAGAAAAATTACTTATATCACTTGGTCCAAAGAAGAGAAAAAGGGATTTCAGAAAAGTGAAACCTTTAATGATATAGGAACACTGACCTAACTCTTCCAGTTATGTACTGCTTCTTGATGATTCTAAACCTTCTGCAAGTCATTTAGCTATAACCCATTGATTGTTTAAACTCCAAATATGGTTAGAATTCTCATGTCCCAATAACTATCTTACAAAGACCACAGTTGATCTCTGCTGTATAAACGCTGGAGTTTGAAGACTATGAGATTTTTGGGTGAACATTTTGACCTACACTAAAATAGAACCAGTTGTTCTATTTTAAAATGTTTATGTCATTTGAGATTCTATATAAGTTGTATGTATGAGTAGGGTACATGTGTGTGTGTGTGTGTGTGTGTGTGTGTGTGTGTGTGTGTGTGTAGAGTGGATGGGGAAAGAGGGGTTAGCTGGTAGGACCACTTGGACCAGAAAAAGTAGTTCCTTGTACTAAGATTTAGAATCTCAGGTGTTTTGAATGAGAATAGCTTCTATAGGCTCAAATGTTTGCATGCTTAAAGCCTGTGTTTTCCTTGACTCAGGAGACATGTCAATTCAGGTGGGCTTGGAAGTTTCAAAGGTGCAAGCCAGGCCCTGTCTATCTGTCTCTGTCTGCCTCTCTCTCTCTCTCTCTCTCCTCTCTGCCTCTCTCCTCTCTGCCTCTCTTTCCTCTGCTTCTCCCCTTCCCCTTCCCCTACCCCTTCTCCTCCCCTTCTCCCTCTCCCTCTCCCTCTCTCTGATTACTTCCTGAAGATCAGGTATAAAGCTCTCATATACATATATAAATCTACAACAACATACCTGCTTACTTGCCCACATCTTCCTCTCCATAACAATAGACTGATTCTGAAATTTTAAGCAAGCCCCTAATTAAATGTTTCTGTTTATAAGAGATGTCTATGCCATGGTATAAAGGGAATACCAGCAACGTAAAATGAAAGGAATAATACTTTATATGTTGTTCTTTATTTCTCATCTCAAAGTCTAATTATAATGCCAAAGATGAATTGAATTTAATAACTGAATTTGGTATGGTAGAAAAGTTGAACAGGAGTTAGTGACAAAGACAGACAAATAAAACCTTGTTTTGATAGGGTCTAAAAGAAATAAAGCTTTTATATTTCTCACTATTTTAAAGCTCATATCAAGTGAAATGAAACGTATGTTGAAATGTAGAATGTATTGAAGAATGAAATTTTAAAATTTACTGGAAAAGTTAAAACTTCCAGAATATTTATCTTTAATGATTCTTTAGTTTCAACATTACTCAATGGAGGACAAACTATGGATATTTTATAAAAAAAAAAGTAAGAGTTCATAAACTAATATAAAAGGCATATAATTAGTATTTTCAAGCCTAATTTACAAGTATTTCCTTCATTAAAAGGATATTCTAAATAATAAATATCATGATAAAGCTGTAGAATTAGAAACAGAATCTTGTTTTCAGAATAAGTATTTATAGATGCTTGAACAGTTTTATGATTCATACACACCTGTTTAATCTCTTAGAATATATTATTTATCATTATCTTCTTTAACATTTTGAGACATCTGTTATTTCTCCTTTAACTTTTCATTGAAAATTTAATTTTTTTGCATATGTGTTTTCCTTTTAGATTCACCCAAATCCATACCTCCCCCTCCTTTCTTGCTCTCTCAATGAAAACATACAGAAATAATAAGAAAAGAAGAAAAAATGAAAAAAAAATTAAAAAGTCTAAATAGGCCAGAAACAAACACTTAAGAAGCAAAAGAATTCTATATAGATGCAATAATAAAGTACTTAGATATTTAGAGAACATCAAATCTTGTCTTCTATTCCTATTGCTCTGATAGTAAAAATAAAATGAAAAAAAAAGGAAAAAACTGACAAAGAAACGCAAGGGAGAAAATATTGACTCTGGTCTGCAGATTTCTGGGAATATTTCATCGAAGCATTGCAATCACAGAAGCTAGAGCACATTTGCATTTGCAACTATGGCATAGAGGAATAGTGGGGGAACATGTTTGCCCCCAACTCATGTCCTTCTGCTGGTATAATTTCAACTCCAAGTCTGGAGATGATGCCACCTACCATAGTAAGCAATGTCACCATGTCATGTGGACCTTTCCCTTTTTCCATCAGCTAAGCAAATTAAGGTCATCCCACAAAGTCCCACATGTCCTAAGAGTTCACTGTTGGGTGGCTTTAGATCTCAAGTTGACAAGAAAAAGAAGGCACCTCATTCAAACTTGCATTATGTTGGATTTGTTAAATAAAATATGCAGAATCTGGGATCTGGTGTTCATATGCCATTCAGCATTTATTTGGTATGGGAAAAAAATTCCTGGATCTTATCCACAGCAACTACAAAATTAAGAGAAAGGTTAGTAAGTTAATTAATTAGCTAATGCTACAACATATAAAAGAAACAACATACTTTGCGATGAGCTTCCCAAGCAAATCCTCAGAAAATAAACCCAGATGATGTGACTCAGAATAAAGTTTAACGCCAACAAGCCTGGATGCTAATTTTTAAAATCTGACCTTCTAAGAAATCAGAAATGGTGGATTGCTCTGATGTGTTTCATTATCATTATCTTGTTCTTTATCTATTTATAAATCAACCTTCCCTTGCTCAACTACTTGGAACTCATTCTGTTTTATAAAAATGAACTATTAGTGATTCTATTCTCAAATAAAAGCCAATTAGGATCTTTAGGGTAAAGAAAAAAGTGTTAAAAGTTTGTCTTCAGACAGAGGGAAAACAACATAAGGTTGTGTGTCAGCAAGCCCTGAACTCAACAGCAAATACAGCCGGTTGGCAGTCATAGAACAAGTCTGTTCCAGAGTCCTAAGGATGCATTAGTGAGTGACTCACTTTCTCAACACTAAGAGAAACATTTATCCTCTTTTGCCCTCTGGTATCACACTGGAGAATTCGAACCTCCATGATTGTGAGGATGTTGAGGTAGATTGTGTGATGTGAATTAGAAAAACCTGTGCTGTTGAATGGTATAAGAAAATTTACATGCATTTCTGGTAAAGTCAGACTGGCTCTGTCATAAGGCTGTATCACACAGGCTCTCTGAAGGCAGTAACAGATTTCTGCAAGCGATTTTGCAGTGTGAAAGTAAACCCCTGCTTCAAGAATCAAGAATGGCTACAAAATTTATTGTGTATACTAATAAATTAAAATATGCCAATTTTTAAAAATATTAAAAATTTCAGAGTTGCACAGCACCACAATATAGCATTAAGGTAGCACCAGTCTCTGCAAGGGATGAAGTTCAATGCACAACTCATATATTCGTGCTGTGGCTTGGCCATTGCCTAGTGAAAGGGACCAAAACCAGGTGATCTTTCTTGAGTATAAGCAGCAGCTCTTGAGGACAAGCTCTATGAAGACACTGGAAATAACTTGTAAATTATGTGCAAAATGCTAAACATCCATGTTTTCTATTTGTTTCTAAACTACTATTTCTTACAAACAGTCACAGATTTAGTATTTTATCACATAATCTTGATATCAGTGAATGGTTGAAAATAATAAAGGAGTAAAGCAATTAATTGAATAGACTTTCAAGCAAAACTATATTTATAAATTTTTTCACATACATATTATTTGTCTAGGAAGAAGGAAGTTTCCCACTCTCTTTGCAGAAATTAATTGCCTTTTGCTCTGCATCTAGGAATAGTGTCTCATGATATTTTCTCAGTCTACACTGAAATGGAACCTGGTGTTGTCATTGCATGTTTCCACTTTAAGAGACTATAGGTGCTGAAGATTTCATAGGTGCTGATATAAGTTTCTTCATATAAGTTTCTTCAGGGATGTGCCCCCTCATAGGTTATACAATCCCAAGTGGTAAGCCCTAAATACATGTACACAAAAGCCATATTAAAAGAAATGATCACTTTGTATTTCTACCATACACACACACAGACGCATGTGTATGAGCGTGTATATGTGGTTGTTTGTATATTTGTGTACATGTGTGTCATGTTTTGATAATTAAAGAAAAAAGAGAAATGGTCATTAATTTGAGAGTGGATGGTGGGATTTAGACAAGAGGGAAGGAGGAAGAAAAGTGATGTAAAACACAATAAGTGTGTATGCAATTCTTTAAAAAAAAGCCACCACTATTATGTTATTTCTAAAACATTTGCTAATTTTGATGGGGAGTAAAGTAACTTAAACAACATCGTTTATATTGGGGTCTATTCTTCAAATCTTTGCTAACCAGCATTTTCCATGTTGAATACAATTAACTAAATCCGGAATATATACCTAACATAAAATTGCAATATTTTAACACTTACATTAAAGTATCTTAGATGAATTTACAATTTTTAGATTTCATACAAATTTAAATATGTATAAGAATTCTTTAGTGTTTATAAAGGCCCACATGCTTTACAAAAATACATCTTGTTTGTAATTCTATATAAAATTTAAACGTTGTTTTAACTGGTAGAAAAGAATTTTGCCTTGGTATTTTATTATTTTTACTATTCATTATTCTTCCCTAATTTTAATATATTGAGTAATGATTTAATCACTATTTAATATTTCAAGTATCTTCCAAAATGAAATCCCATTGAATTAAATGATTTAATTTTTTCATGATCAAATTCACTATCATATTTAATAATTTAAAACTTCATTGCATACTTTTATGAATCTTAAAACAATTTTCCAATATATTGTACAATGATACTAAAATCCAGTTTGAGACCATTTATTATTGTCTATTCTCCATCTAAAAAGAAATAAAATCAAAGAGATATTTTATGACTTAACCACATCATGCATACTCATAAGCTGTATTCATAGACTCAACTAGTAGAATCACAGACACACTCTGAATTTTTTCCTTAATGTCAAATATCTTTCTCTCTTCCAACTCCTCTTTGCTTGTTTACTTATTAAAACCATGCTGACTAAACTGTTTCAGGTTTAGAATTTTCAGTTCTATCTAGCTTAAAAGAGTACCTCCTAGAACTTTAGAGACTTTGTATCAAAAAGTATTATGAATGTTAGTGACATGTGATTTGAATTTTTCTTTCAAATTGCATAATAAATATTGCATGGCAAGGTCTCATATTATGTAATGTCATAGGAAAATTTAAAAACTAAAAAGGAACCATAAGTTAACTTGTTTAATTTGTGTAAGAATAGGAAGAAGACTATGTGCGCATCATTAGCAAAGGTCATTAAGAACACAAGAGAAAATAGTCTGCAGCTATCTAGATGATATCGGGAGGCAGATGAGAAATTTCTCAACAATGGTTTTCACTATCAGCCGTTTAAATTTATAAAGTGATGTTATTAGTAAAATCCACTCCTGCCCTTTGTTTTTGTACTCAAATTTTTGTCCATATCATTGTTTAAGTCAGCTTTGTATATTCATATTTTTAATATAGTGCAGAATTCTTTTGTGATAAGTAAATGTTAAAGTTTACTATTTATGTTTTTATATTTTGTTTTATTTTGTATTTTTATATACATTGCTTCATCATTTTCATGTTCAGTCTGAGATATGAAAACTGAGGGATTTCTATTCCATTATTATCCATTAAGATTTTCTGTCAAACTTTCTAAGAAAAGTTGACTCAAAAAAATAGAAGTTAAACCATTTTTTTTAAATATACAAATGCTGTGATCATATGAATAAAGACAATAAAATTGAATTGAAATACAATATCTTAAATACTTAAAAAGTTTTATGAAATGAATTAAATATTCACAGTTAAAACAATTTGTTGAATTTATGCTATGGTTTACAGTAAGTAAGTTAAGTTAAGTAAGTAAGTTAAGAACCAAATATAGAGTAATAATACATTGCAAATGTCCAATATAAGTATCAATGTGTTTTCTCTTTATTCAAAATGTATAAGGTGCTATAGAAGTAAGATCAAATAGACAGGATCGCCATATTATTTCAGTAAATATTTATTTTAAAATAATATATGAGCCAACTTTTCCTTTTCCTGATAGAATACATATCACATTGCTAGCAATTTTAAAGTGGTTATGGTTTATCAATATATTGCCTCCTCTCACCCTGGGTGAGGAGAGTAACAAGGTTCTTAGTATCTTAAATGCTTTTCTTCTCTATATCTAATAGGAACATGCCCTGCTGTAACTACAAAGCTGGATACACCATCACCATCATCTCTGCTGCAGTCCTTCATGTCAGTCTGCTGTCTTGGAAGTCAGTGCCACTTTCCCTGTAAGCGCTGCTGATTTCATAAACACTAATGACTGTACAATGATACTGACTCTCCGTGTTCATTATGCTGGCCTTTCTGAGTGCACCAGATTGTCACTGCATGGTTTGGCATACTCAGTATGTCAAATCTCTGCTGGGCTTGCTCCAGAGGAGACTCAGGCTCATACTCAACATACGGTGACAAGCAGAATTTTCAAAGCTGTATAATGGAATAAAAATACACTTTGTCTTGTTTTTATCTGTTTACTCATGAATTTCTATTATGAGGTTTAGGTTTGGGGTTAACCTGTGAAAAAGGCTACCAAATAATTTTTCTTACATTAAACATAATTTTATATTTTTAGGATGCCTTAGAATCAGCCATCAGTGAATTTGTGATGTTTAAATTTGATCAATTTTCTTCAAGTGGCATATTAAACTCATTTTGATTTGAACATGACAAAATCTTTCAGTTCTAGCTACTTGGAAAGCTTTGGGCAAGAGATCACATAAGTTTGTTTGAGTCTTGATAACACACTGAGACTAGATTTTAATGAATTAAAAATAAAGAAGGTTGCTTTTCAATTTCAATTTATGCTCATACTCTATGCTGTCTTACAGGATTAAATATTACTAACAAACTAAATATTTTAAGTTACATATGTTTTAAAATCAAAGGATTGTACTCAAATCTATCAATATTTAATTTAGCTAAATAATCTTCAAATTACTACATAAAACAGAGGGGGTGGGAAATAACTATTAATATTACAGGTAAAATAATCAAGTTCAAGAATTACACCTCTCAAGCTGGACATGTTGGGGCAAAAAATAATTTGTGTACAGCACTCAATAGGCAGGGAGGCAGGTTGGTCATTGGGATATCAAGGGCACTCTGTTCTACATAGAAAATTCTAGAGGTACACAATGAATAAATAAATAAATAAATAATCAGTCATTTTAAAAATATAACAGTTGAATAATTCTACAATCTTTCTACAAACACTTCTTTATATTTGTACTCCTGGATGAAGTTAGGACACAGGGTCAGAACATAAAAACTTCCCTCTATTTTTTTCTCCATATTTTTTTCATGATGCAATATAAAGCAGCAGGCACAGTTAGGAAGAAATATATGTTCTCTGGGAATATACCTTTTTCTCATAAGCTAATAACAATTTGTATCCCAAGCACACTGTTGTAGAAGTTAATTTTTACTTCAGGTCCTGAGTTTACAGTAGAAGAGAACAAAACAAACAAAAACACTAAGGATGTTTTAAAAGCCATATTGTTACTATTATAGAAAAACTTTACAAAATCCTTGTTTGTCTGGCTGGCTGGCTGGCTGGATGTGCTCCTGTCTCTGTTCTCATCCAACTCTCTGCTCCCATCTTCTTCCCTGTTCCTTTCCCATTGTCTGTCTCCATCTCTGTTTCTCTGTATCTGTTTGTGAATCTTTGTTTCTGTATATCTCTCTAATTCTCCTCTCTCTGTCATGTGTGTTTTTGAGTGTGTGTGTGTGTGTGTGTGTGTGTGCATGTGTGTGGACATGCATAACTCTGTGCAGGAGATAATACTCCTCTATGAAGTCATATGGTACCAAATAAAGAGTTGTATAGGCGTACAGTTTTTTGCAGCCTATTTTAATGAAGGTTCAACCTCGCCTCTAGTCCTCCACTCATCAGAGGTAGTGTAAGAGAAAAGTTATTAGGATGTGGGAGAAGTGGAGCTGTTTAGCAATAGTTCTTTCAGGGCGATCTCTATCCTCTTTCTCAACAGTTCAGTTCCCTTGCATATCCCAAATAAGAATTGGCAGCTGTTGTCCAGTTCTCTCAGTAGGCAGACACCAGGCAGGAACCAGCAGCTATAATTCAATCCTGAAGAGACTGTAAGACTCACTAACCAGTCTGAGGCTACTCAAGTGGCAGGCTGATGCAGGAACTTTAAGGGCAGTTCTTCTTGACATCCACCGAAATGTCTGGGTTTGGTGACTGTCTGTCTCTGCTTCAAGAAAACATTCTTTCACATGTCTGCTTTAGCAAGACATGCTTTCACCTGTGCATCCCAGCAAAACATCATTTGACATAATTGATGTACCAAAGGACCTAGGAGTTGAAGTAGAAGTAGAACCTAGATCTTCAGAGTTGGACTCAGATACGATAAGTTGTAAACAATTTATTCTATTCTCATTGTTTTCTGGTGGTCCACAGAACTTATTTGTAAGATTCTAAGGCTGAACACACCACATATTTTGGTCATAGAACATAAAGAACTTCCTTACCGAGGTTGAAGCTTCATAGTACTGGAAGTTCCTATACAAGCTGCTGAGAAAGAAAATCTTCAAGTGTTAAACAGCTGTAATCACTGTGGACTACAATAATGACTGAAGGAAATAGTTGCTTGAATGTTATGGGGATAATCAACTGGCTTCTGATTATTGTAAATCTGGCCCAGAACCTAGGACTGATTAGCTCGTAGGTGCCTCTACTTTTAATTTGTCAATGGCTATACAATCTGAGTACTATTAATAAGATCCTTAATCATCAGAGAAGTTTCTTACGTATACTGGGCAGGAACTGTGCTGGCTAGTTTTACATCAACTTGACACAAGTTAGAGTTGTCTGTGAAGGGGGAACCTCAGTTAAGTAAAAAATGCTTTCATTAGATCTATCAATAGGCCAGCTTGTATAGTACTTTCTAGGTGGATAAATGACATGGAAGGGTACAAGAAAATTTTAGGTGGTGCCAATCCTGGGCTTGTGATATTGCACACTAATATGGAAGTAGACTGGGCAAGTCTTTAAAGAAACAGTAATTCATGGCTCTGCATAAGCTCTCACTTCTGAGGACATACTCTCTATATGCTACTGTTCTGGTTTCCTTCAATGATGAACAATTATTTAAAAACATGGGCAGGACTATCCTTTTTCTCCATATGTTGCTTTTAGTCACGGTGTTTCATTACATCAATAATGATCCTAAGCTACTAATGTAGAAATTAATAAAAGGATGACAAGAAAGCAATAAGTTTGCACAGAGACTATTCACAAATGTGACAACTTCACACAGCCCCTTTCCATAAAACTCAAAGTACATCATGGAAGAGAGGATGAAAAAGCTGTAAGAGAAAGGGAGCGGGTTGAGAAACTACAGTGGTTGGTGCCTTCTAGACATGACAGTTTGGAAAGGGAGAGAGAGAGTTTTCATTAAGCAAGTGAAATATCATCATAATTTACCTAGGCTCCAGCACTATTTGAATTTTGGATTATAAGACCAAACAAAATGACGTGACATTCTGTGAGATAATGATGGTCCCCTCTCAGAAATATTAGAGATAGGTAGATAATGTGAATATGAAGGAAATCCATTGTATAGATTCTCAAAAACATAACATAAAAATACGATTTTTAAAGATAAACACTCAAAAGATATTTGAATGAATTTAATTATAATTGTCTATTTCATAATTTATTAGTTTGGAGATTAGAATAAGGTGAGAGGCCATGAGTCACTAATGTAGAAACTGTTTTCAGTTACTAAAATGGATAAGCTCTCAATTATTAATATTTTGATTATATTTATAATAACAGTATTCCAGGTTACCACTCATTAATCCTGCAGCAAAAAAAGGATCATACCCACATCAGAGTTATAACTATTAATACATGGGCTTCCAAGGGTTTCAAATTTGTTTTGGCTCTTACCAAATTTGGGACTGAGCCACTTTTAAGTCTTATATATCATAAACTCTTCATCTACTTTATATTTCCTTAAATAAGATTATTGTATGTATGTATGAAGGGGCTTAAATGCATGCCTTAATGTAGTACCAATACTGGAAGAAAGCATCAAATGGCCTGCTGTTGTACTTACAAAAAATTGAGGGTAATGAGGGTACTGGCAACTGTACTTTGACCATCTGCAGGACAAGTACATAAAGTTTACTGCTATCTCATCAGAATCACGCTTCCATCTGTAAATTTGATATAATTTCATGTATCCTATAGGGCATTTTTAAATGTAAATGACACAAAAATCTTGAGTAAATGTCGGTGAGCAGAAAAACTAATGTAACTTTTATTTTACTTTCAATTTTCAAGTAGATACCCTGGGGACAAGTTCGGTGTAATATGCATCCTTTTAGTGTGCTAAAAGAATTTAACATAATGTTCCAGAAGTAGTCTATTTAGCAATGTATATGATTTATAATTCACTTAAATAGTTTAATTACTGTTGTGATATGAATTCATTGATAAAATTACTTATGCCATTGACTTGCATTATATTTAAGGACTTTGTAAGGTTTTATTTATATTAGGTAAGTATATGTGTCTACCAGATTGAAAGTTATACATTTAGTGGGCAATTTATCTGTTCATTTGATTGATGACAGGATGAACTCTTACACACTGTGGACAGAAGGCTTGAAAGGACAACTAAGAGGTCATCACCTACTTCTTTGTGAACCAGACAACAAAAGAGCTTATAATGCATACAACAACAAAGAATGTTAAAGCAAGCTATTATACACACATATACACATATGTATACATATACATATACACATATGTATACATATATGTATATATATATGTATATATGCATGCACACATTCTCACACACATATCTAATGTATTTATGTGTGTATAGTTGCATTAAGTAGATTCAGGCATTTATGATATTTAAAAATACCAGTTCTTTACATCTGAAAAGATAAACATTAGGAAAGGTAAGAATTAGAGATATTAGAGACAGTCTATAGGCTGGAATATAAGTAACAACCCTTCCTTTTTCTAAGAAGGACTGAAGCACCCACACTTTGGTCTTTTTTCTTGAGCTTCATGTGATCTTTGAATTCTATCTTGGGAATTCTGAGCATTTGGGCTAATATACACTTATCAGTGAGTGCATACAATGTATGTTCTTTTGTGATTGAGTTACCTAACTCAGGATTATATTTTGTAGCTCCATCCATTTTCCTAAGAATTTCATGAAGTCATTGTTTTTAATAGCTGGGTAGTATTCCATTGTATTAATGTACCACATTTTCTGTATCCATTCTTATTTTGAAGGACATCTGGGTTTCTTCCAGCTTCTGGCTATTATATATAAGTCTGCTATGAACATTGTGGAACATATGTCCTTGTTATATGTTGGAGAATCTTTTGGGTATATGTCCAGGAGTGCTGTAGCTGGATCCTCAGTTAATACTATGTTCAATTGTCTAAGAAAACACCAGACTGATTTTCAGAGTGGTTGTACCAGCTTGCAAAAATACTCATGGGAGCAAATAAGGAGACAATGTGTGGAGAGACAGGAGGAAAGGCCTTTCAAAGACTGCCCCACCTAGGGATCCATCCTATATACCTTCACCAAACCCAGATAGTGTTGTAGACGCCAAGAAATGCTTGCTGACAGGAGTCTGATATAGTTGTCTTCTGAGAAGCTCTGCCAGAGTTTGACAAATATAGAGGTGTAGGCTTGCAGCCAACCATTGGACTAAGCATAGGGTCCTCAATGGCTACCCCAAAGGAAGAGTTAGAGAAAGGACTGAAGGAACTGAAGGAGTTTGCAACCCCATAGGAAGAACAATAATATCAATCAACCAGACCTCCCTGAGCTCCCAAGGGACTAAGCCACCAACCAAGGAGTACACATCGAGGGTCCCATGGCTCCAGATGCATATGTAGCAGAGGATGGCCTTGTCAATCATCAATGGGAGGAGAGGCCCTTGGTCCTGTGAAAGCTTGATGCCCCAGTGTAGGGGAATTTAAGAGCGGGGAGCCAGGAGTAGATGGGTGGGTGAGGGAACACTCTCATAGAAGCAGGGGAGGGGGAATGAGATAGGGAGTTTCTGGGGAGAGTACAGGAAAAAGGGGATAACATTTGAAATATAAATAAAAAATATATTAAATATATTTCTATTTCTTTCATACATATGTGTTAATAAATTCATGTAACCTCTAAAAAATATAAAATAAATAGCAACTCTTCATGTTCTCCTTATAAGGACTGCATAATTATATCACTTGACAGGTACTCATTTATCTTTCCTAGGTATAGGGAGTGATCCATTTTCAAGGCATAGTAATATTAGGTTGGTCCAATTGATCTTCCTTGGGAAAATGAGACTTGAAGAATAAGGTTATAACTTCAAGGAGTTATGGTTTGCCACTTTGGCCTGTGGCTTGAGACTCCATTCATGGGCCATAAGAACAACTTCTTGCAATAAGTCAAATAGTTACGTTCTTCAAAAAGACAGTGTTGGTGGCTTTCAGTCACTAATATATGGGAAGGTATGTTGAAATCTACATATCATGGTAATCTGAGGCATGAATGAAAATGCACACATAAGATGGAAGCTAGCTCTTTACAAGAAAAAAACTGAGGCTCAAATAGGGATTAATATAACTTTAAAACTTCCATTCATAGTAATCTACTTTAATCAGCTTAGACCTACAAAAGAAAGGTCTTATACCCTCTCAAAATAGGAAAATGGACAAGAAATATTCAAAATTAAGCTTGCAGTCAATATTCTAGAATACCAATTAAAATATGCACTTAGACCATCTACAATGTCTTCTTTAATGTGAGATGAAATCTATACTAATTTATCAGTTAGTAGCTTTCAAAGATGTGGTTATATGCCATAATATTTTTATATACCTTTGATCTCAGTGTTTAGGAAGCTAAGGTAGTAATTTTTCATGAATTTAATGCTAGCATAAGCTCCATGATATGCACTAGGCTAGCCAGTATTGCATGATATGACTCTAAAACATACTAAAAAAAAAAACATACTAGAAAACAAAATCAAAAGCTGGAAACCACCACATAGTAGACTCTGCAATTATCATGGACTGGTCCACTCAATAGTCACATCTTTCATATAAACGGAAGGATGCATCCTATGACTTACATAATACAAATATCAGATTTGCCATCTATTTACAAAAGCCATCTTTTTGAGATCTTCTTCAAGAAATGATCACAAACTGTGTGTCTCCATTGTTTAGGGAGCTAGAATACTTTGATCTATGTAAAATGGTGTATTATCCTCAAAGGTTTCCTTTCTTGCTTTTTAATAAATTATATTGCAACACAAACTCATGGTTCATCACAGGCAAACTTCAGTCTCTGCCTATATGCCCTCATGATTTTCCATGTGTTTTAATCTTACCTAGTCTCTTCCTATATGAATACCAGTCATTGTTTTTGCATCCAGTGTAACCTATTTTTGCCTTGTTTTCATAATTTTATCTGACACTATATATATATATTGCCAAGTAAGGTAATATTTTGATGTTCCAAGTGAATATGAATTTAAAGAGTTAAGTTGACCATGGCAAGTAATCTATTAATTTCACTATTTATTTCATATTCAACACAAAACTTTAGATTATATCTTACAAACAACATAATATCTCTTTTAAAAAATTGACAAATATTCCTTTCCAAAATATCATTCTCTTATCTTTGTATAGTTTCCTATCCAACTGTCCTACTTAATAACTAAATGGACATAGTATTTTACGTTAATAACTACAGGTTCCAATAGGATAACTCTAAATTGCTCAATACTATAGCTTTACTTCCTAAATTTACTTCTTTATTTTCCAAATATATAGAAAATATTCTCATAGTAATTTCCCTTCCTTCCTTCCTTCCTTTAAATTATTACCAGATTTTAGGTGACCTTCTGTCATACAGCATCAGGATCCTCTCAAATCTCATGGTAAGTGTACATAGGAGCCTTCTGCTCTTTCCTTTCCTTTGTCTAGACCTTGTTCTCACCCTTTCTACTTTTAGTGTACTTTTTTGCAAAGATTTCTTTCCCCTCAATAATGCTATTTTTTCAACATAGGAGTACTGTTTAGAATTTGTTTAATTTAATTGTTTATAATATTACTTTTCAATTTTCTGTTTTATTTTCCCTTAATTGTACATTCATTAATATAAAATTACTAATTTACCACGTTGCTCGCTTTGGTTGCTACAGTGGTTAGAGTCAATGTTCTTGTCCTCCATTCCACCTAAGCACAAGTGAAAAGATCACTCTATGAGTATCAATTTTGTCAAAGGCAGCAATTCTAATATCTAGAGAATATGTGTGAGGATGGAATTGAACTTTCTAAGTAATTATATATTTCTAAGTTATATATATATCTTATATATAATTATATATTAATATATTATATATAAATATATATATAATATAATATATAATATAATAATACTATAATAATATAATAATATTATATATAATATATATGTACCATATTTCAGAGTCTTCAAAAATATAAGATTTTACTATTTTTGAAATTTTACAACTCTGTTCTACACAAAACACCTTTCTGATCAATATATGACTGAAATAGTTAATGTAAAAAAAATGGCTTAGTGGTTAAGAGCACTGACTGCTCTTCCAGAGGTCCTGATTTCAATTCCCAGCAACCACATTGTGGCTCACAACCATCAGTAATGGAATTGAATGCCCTCTTCTGGTGTGTCTGAAGACAGTGATAGTGTACTCATATACATAAAATAAATAATTATTTTAAAAATGAAGAAAATAACATTATTAAAACAGTACTATAATTCACTGTAGGCTTAGCTAAAGGCTTACAATGCTTCTTTGTTCATTCATATATATGAACTAAAATTTTATGCAGAATATTTTCAAATGTTTTTTATTTTATTATTTTTTATTTAAATAATAAAACAGTTATTTAAGGTACATAGAGAATAGTCTGTAGAACAGTTATTTGAGTTAGAGAGAGATTTCTTAAGTATTCTCAGTTTTAGTAAGAAAAGGCATGTACTGGTCATTGTGTTTGAGATTTGAAAATAAATTTTATTCAAAAGATGTAATGACTTAATTAACAGGTAATATTTTGATATGATCATATAAGGCAAGAACATTTTATGTTTCTATTGAGTACCACTTAAAAATGCCTTTGAAAACTGTGATTCTAATAATGAACTGTGGTTTTAAGAGATGAATAGGGTTTAAAAATATGTTGACAAGCACCCAGAGCTTATCTTTATATTATTCAATTTGGTGCCAAAATGTGTTTTCAAAGGGTAAATCCTTAACTGCAGAGATAGTTGTCAGAATGTAATAAAAATGTTCACTCTATTAACTTCACAATGGGCTCAGAGTGAAAGAAAAAGTCAAACACCTCATCAGTGGTTCTATTGTTGCTATTTTGACTTCATCCTTTCCACGGAAATCATTTAGAAGTCAAGATTCATTTTATGTAACAGAAGAATGAAATTCTCAAAAGAGTATACCTAAAATAGCATAGCCATAAGATTTATATATAAAAAAAAAACAGTGATGTCACTTGTATTTTTCCCTTGAGGAAATACTATTCTGAAGTAATATGTATGAAATTGTTTCACGTTGATAGGAGAAGCTAACAAAAAACAATACTAGATGATGTTCTCCCTATGCTGAATAAATTATTTAACTTGATGAAAATGTCCCAAGTTGTAGTTAAAATGCAAACCATTACAGACAGAAAACATGAACAGAAAACTTGGAGAGAATATTTCTTTAGTGACTTTCACTTACTAACACTGATTACATATATTCTGTGTCTTTGGAAGGAAACAGGAAACCCTTTCAGTCTTCAGCTTGTATAAGGCATGATAAGCAACCCTACATTGTTTGAAATCGCTTTGTCTTCATTTTGGTCAACATTTTTATTACAGTTATATGGTAAATCTTTAAGGAAGACACAAAAGTACTAACACATGGGTGAGAGAGATGGCTCAGTGGTGAAGAACACTGGCTGCTCTTCCATAGATCCTGAGTTCAATTCCCAACAACCACATGGTGGCTCACAATCATCTGTAATGGGATCCGATGCCCTCTTGTGGTGCATCTGAAGACAGCTACAATGTACTCATAAAACAATCTTGATGACCCACGACAGAAGAATGGATACAGAAAATGTGGTTCATTTACACAATGGAATACTACTCAGCTCTATTTTTTCTATTTCAATTTTTTATTGGATATTTTATTTACATTTCAGATGTGATCCCCTTTCCCCATTCACTCCAGGAACTCCCTCTTCAATCTCCCCTCCTCCTGCTTCTATGAGGATGTGCCCCCACCCACCCAACTCAGCTCTTAAGAATGAGGACATCATGAATTTCGCAGGCAAATGGATGGAACTAGAAAAAAAAAATCTTTTTTTTTAAAGTGCTATCTCAATTTTTGCTTCTAGATACCTTTCTGGAAAAGTTGTTTAACTTTTACAAATCAAGTAATTCTTGAAAATTAGTGGTTAAATTCTTGTATTAGTTCACACACACACACACACACACACACACAAACACACACATCTTTAAGTACATACAATGGACAAAAGAATTGGAGAAAAGTGGTTCATATATAGTTTGCTTGCTATATACTACAGGTTCAAGTAAACATATGTTGATGACACTTACTTAGAGACTACTTAGATCATGTCACAATTTGGTTTTAGTAAGAAAAATATCAATATTAAATCTAGAGGAAAGTTTTAGTTGTTTTGTTTTGAGTATGCTGTGGCCCAATACCAGATTGAAGTGTTCAGTGTTGGTTATAAGTTGTGACTCTTTCGAGAGGTAAGATTATGAGGGCACCAACTGTGTCTGGGTTTGATACTTTAACGTGTTTATAGATAAATTGGTTATTAAAAAGTAGGGCTTACTCAAGGGAGATTGATCACTGAAAAAGAAGTACAATCATGGCTGGTAATGTAAAAAAAGTTATGGCCAAGGTAATGGTCATGATGGTTAAAAGATTAATAACATGATAATGAATTTTTTGTTTCAACTTAGACAAAAAAAACTGTGGTTTCTACATAGTTCCAAAAGCCTACCAGAGGTATTTTAGAAGATCATACTGAAATACCATAAAATAATAACAATGTTGAGATGTATTTTAGAAATGAATCTATTGAAATCTAGACCATTCATATCATGAAAAATGTTAATGACTTTTCATTTAGAAATTTTAGTTTTTCAAAATTTAAATAAAATCTTGCACAATTTAGTCCACATATAAATTGAATAACTATAGTAACGTTACTTCAACATATAAAGAGATGAAACATACTGTATGCTAATGAGGTAGAGTGTAAATATTTCTAGTACAACAGTCAAAACAGGAAGAACCTTACATATTTACTTAAAGCCTAAGATCCATACTAATCTCACTATAGAATTCAGTAACATTAAGGAAAATCCCTGTCTTCTAGTGCCTGCTTCTCCACTGGGGTGACTGGAGAGCCATTTGACATGCTGAGGGGAGAAGCTGAGTGTAATCTGTAATGGTGGTTCACGGTCTGTGTCTTCCCAGTCCACACTTACCTCAGGACAACCATGTGCAGGGCAGGAAGGGGAAGGTAGAGCCCAGGATGTATGCAACTTTGTTTGATTCTGAATGAGGGTCAAGATAGTTGGGAGAGAGAGAAGGCATTTATTTTTGAGATTTAGGTAGAACTCTACCATAAGAGCCACCCTTCACTCCCACTCCAATCACCAGACACCCATGAGAAAAATATGATTCTTGCTTGCTCATACTGTTTTATTTGATGATATATGTGAATGAAAAGATTTTATTCAGGGTTTTAAGGGGTTAAGTATTTGTGTCTGTGTGTGTGTGTGTGTGTGTGTGTGTGCATGTGTGTATGTGTGTGAATGAATGCCCAGGAATGAAGTTCTTTGGCTGACTGAGTGCTATCTAAGTATCTCATTAGTATCGAAAACTCACGTATTCATGGTATGTGATGCAGTGTTCATGATACGTGATGCAGTGGCCATGGGTCCTCAGTGGTCTGCCATGGTTATGTGTTTCAGAGCAGGTAGGGAGTGGCTCCACTCCTGCTGTTCTCAATTCAGATTCCTGGGGTTTGAGCTCATTCAGCCTTACCACTCTTATGCCTGTTTGGTAAAAATGTCCCACCAACCTGTCCAACAAATCCCATAATAACGAGGCACATGCCACATATTATAAAACTAGATACAGTCATTATTGACACAGTAATGTTAATCTATTTTTCTTTGGTTTATAAACAGAGAGAATTGACCTCACTACGGCAAAGAGTTATTTTATGATAGAAAACATATTGTATCATGGCTCACTGAAGGTTTTCTTTCTAAGAGATTAATTCTTCTGGGAAAAAAATTGATTCAAGGCATATTACATTAGAGTAAATGGCACACTATGCACAGCTAATCAGGAATTATGGTTTTGGTCACACTGTGTTCAGAGTGTCCACGCCTATTGTACACTTAACATCTCAGAGAAAACAAGGGACTCTTCAACACTCTCACCAACATTGAATTATCAAGTTAATACTTCGTCAGTTGTAGGTGCAGCAACAAGGCCCAGCATATCACTTTGTCACAGAAAGGGACAAAACTACTGCTGAAATCACTGTCGCCCTTTCCACATGCCTATGAACATCATATATATATGTATATATGTGTATATGTATATATATATATATATATGATTTCTGTTCATTAAATTTACAGATTAAATAGAGGCACTGGATTAACAGTGAATCTGTGCTAATTGCAGACCCTAAATTTAAATAACTTCCTCTTGTTCTGTTTTTATAAAGAGACAAAATCAAACTAAAAACACTGATTTATGTAATAGCAATTCATATTGTATACTATCTTAATATTTTGGTATTTTAAAAGTCAAACAATTACACTAATACATGTTTCAATCAATCCATTCATTCATTGTTTACACTACCTTTGGGTAGAGCTTCTGGGAACACAGCTTATAGAATTTGCACCCTCAGATGCTTAGCAATTGGAATAATTCTTAGGAATCCAGAAGGCAGGCTAATTATCTCGTGTCAGCTGAGCACCATGAAGACTTACAATGAACTCCCTTCCTCTATGCTGCAAATTTACCTCACAATGGAGAGTTATTGTTTATTTTGGATGCTTCATCTTCAGTGGATATGCTTTCAGCCAAAAGATTGGAAATGACTCAGTTGGTCAGTTCTTGTAATTCAGGAGACAATGTTATCCATAGACTCATCTCTTTTATAATAAGATTCTAATGCTCATATCTCACTTCAAGAGATTTTTTTTCCTCTTTAACAAGGAATTAATTTTACACTTACACAGAAAATCTTATTTGTGTCTCTGTCTTTCAACTTCTTTTTAAAATAGTTTCTAAGAGTCAGTACAACTACAACAGAAAAGATTCGCATCTTCTAAAAGCCACTAAGTAAGGATTTTCTCTGGTAAGATAATTAAAATGGATGCACATTACACGGTTCTGTCTACAACTACTTGTAATTTTCCAATTGTTTTAAAATCAATTCATTTTATCTGTAGTTTAATCCTATGTTTTCATGACAAAAAAAACCCTTTAGACTGTTGTATGAATATTAAAACCTATGATACACATATAGGTTTGTATTATAGATATAGATATAAATATAACATATACATGGACAATTATATACATATATAATAATAATATATATATTAAAATTGATTAAACCTTTTGATGTGAATGAGTTTTTTTAACAAAAAAGAGAAGCCAACCATAAGTTTTAAAAGTATTTTTCTAGAAGTAACAGTAATATAAAATAAAATAGAAAATCACAACATATGTCATCAAAAACTAAAATACAAACAAGGAGAAAAAGCAATTTCAATCAGTAAAATGGACCATGATGTCATTTTCCTGGTGATCTAGGTGTCAAAGCTGATAAGCACTAGATCAAAGAGCAGACTATAGTAAAGCAGTAAAGGCTCTTACCCTTGGTGTTAGAGTGACAGTGTGATGATTTTAAATGGCTTTTAGGAGTTTTTGTCACCTGAAAAATCAGAAAGCCTATTAGGGAAATGAAGAATAATGAAACAAAGGACATATACACATAATTACCAAGAAAAATCAGAATTCCTATGATTAATTTTATTGTGTTTTCAACCTTGCATATAAATCTTTTGAGACTAAAACATAATTATAAGCATTTATCTAAGTAAAGGAAATGTTTACTCAGAATAACTTAAATTTTTTAGTTAAGCATGCTCGAATCAGGTGTCTGATATTTGAAACTGCATGTTAAATGTTTCTTATTATTATTCTTAAAATATAAAGTATGTATAAATAATGAGAAAAAAGTATCAATGATAAATATTTGGTTTACAGAACTTATAATCTCAAATCCTAAAAACAGTAGCAATAGAAGCCAATCCTAGTTGGTCACTGAGTCTGAAGTCAACACACAGCATGACGGTATATCAATCAGTCAACCAATCACCCATGCAAACAAACTCTAGTAAGAATACTTAAGTTTCTCTGTTTTTATGTATCTCATCATTTCAGTTTCTTTTGAGATGTTTCACTCATTTATATTCTCCCCCTTTGCTTATGTAAAAAAACAATTATCTTGATGCCTTTTTGGCAAGATAGCTGACTGTGGCCTGCCATGTGTTGAGGTAAGAGAGCATTTTTAATGATGTTAGACAGCAGAAGCCATGCATTAGAGTCACCACCCCTATTTCCTCATAAGAGTTTTCCTGTGACTTATGAAACTTAAGGACTCTTACTAGTTTTTGTTTGGTTGGTTGGTTGATATAGGTTCTTGGTATAATCAGTTACATCTAAGAACATTAGGGAAGTGATCAAGAAGATAGACAGGCTGATGTCCAAAGTAGGCCAGTGTTATGTTATACAGGAAGCCACCTATAGCTAAGAGCACTAAGTGATTGAATACAATTTAAAATAAGAAGAGAGTTTTATTGAGTTTTTACAACAAATAATGAAAAATAGATGATCTTATGCAAATCTTAATTGCAATTATTTAAATATTCCATAATGGTATACATATATGATGCTGATTAAATATGTACTAAAAGTTTGTGGTTGGCATCATTTAAAAACGAAACTGAAGGAAAATAAAAATAGCATTTCTTGAATCCAATGAACATATATCTTTCATGCTAAACATAATATTAAGACATACCAGTTGTCAAGCACAATCCTGATACTGAATGCTTCTTGAACTGACTATGTTTACAATGAAAGCTATTTTAAGTAAAATTTAAGTATTTAGATCTACAAAGCAATACTCTTGTGTATAAAAACCTAAATAGTGATGAAAATCTGCATAAAATAAATATTTTCTGATAAATGGTTCTAGTTAACTTTAATTTTTAGTCTGGGGGATGGTTATTCTTGTTTGTTAATTAATTATACCTAGATTTAATTAAAACCCAATCAGCTGAAAATTTTTTCTAAACATTCATTTTAATAAAGAGGGAAGATGAAATATAAATCCTCATCTTTGGAGGTGGGAAGATTCGCCTTAAATATGTGCCATTCTTTAAATTATATATATATATATATATATATATATATATATATA
Source organism: Grammomys surdaster (assembly GCF_004785775.1). Taxonomy (NCBI): domain Eukaryota; kingdom Metazoa; phylum Chordata; class Mammalia; order Rodentia; family Muridae; genus Grammomys; species Grammomys surdaster. The sequence continues at coordinate 5,820,332 of NW_021604619.1, read as the reverse complement.
TATATATATATGTGTGTGTGTGTGTGTGTGTGTGTGTGTGTGTTATATACATATTGAAACATTCAGTGAATAATATATACTAAAATATGAAATATAAGTATGTGAATATATATATATATATATGTTCATTCTGTTTGTTCTATTTCTTTAAAGAAACTTGAGGCTAATACAGACTGTATGGCATACTCTATATCTCACTACAAATAAAATCAAATCTATATTGCAATGTATGTAACATCAGCCACAGTCCTTATTTTAATTACATAATTTTGTTTTTAAGGTAATATAATGGCCTTGATGTTTTATTGTTTTTATATTATAAACAGTAAGTTCATACAATGGTAGAATTGAGGAAACTGAGTATATATGCTTGAGTTATATTTTATATACACTAAGAAAATTTCAAAACCCACAAATCTTAATTAAATGTACACATATACATTAAACTACTAATACCACAAATTAAAGGACTTCTGATACAATGATATGACCTTTATAAAAGCACTATACTCTCACCCTAAATTCCAAATTTGAATCACAGTGCCTGACTGGGGTATTGAGCTCACTGAGGTTCTGAGTTTACCAAGAGAATCTTCCCAACATCAGTTCTTTGGTTATTATTTGCTCTTCTAAATCATTAATAGATCTAACCATTATTCTGTTTGTACAAGCACAAGAAGCAAATATTACATACTCCTCAGTGTGGTCATTTTCCATGAAAATATGCATAGGTAATTAAGCAATGCAAAACTATAAAACAAATACACGAAAAATACATGCTATGATTGTAATTTGTTCAGGATCCCCTAGCGTACAAAAAGATACTCTACTGGGTGAAAGAAAATATCTACCAATTTATGCATTTTACCAATATCTTGCAATATTGGAACAGCTAACAGGAAAGGTAAAGGGAGAGGAAAGTGCTGGAAAGAGAGAAGAATGGAAGAGCCAAGTGAAAGACAAATGTCAAAAAAATAATAGAAATACCATGAGCAAAAAAAATATGAACAATTGAAAAAAATCCCACAGAGGCTCTATTTGTTGACTGTAATATACAATTTCATTGATTTGGAATAGACTGAGGTTGGAAAGAATGCCCAAAAACTGAGAAAAATGCAATGAGCATATTTCATGATGCCTTCAGTATTAAGATAACATTATCCTGAAGTTAGAGATTTGTATATGGAGATAATTCACAGAGCTAAACCAATATTAAATGTGTGGACATCATGGAGAGTTTATTACAGGGCAAACCTAGCAATGAGTTAAACAACAGGAGACCTTCTTAGTAATCCTGCAAGAAATGGCAAGCTTTTAATTAAGACAGTGTCCTTGGGGAGAGGCCGGATGGAATGAGAAACAACCAATTAGAGCTGGCAGAAAGAATGTATAATTGAGAGCAATTTTTCCATTCTCTCCTGGGTGTCATATTTTCCCTTCTTCCTTGTTGAATCCCATGGAGCCATCCTTACATTCATTGCATTATATCGTTGAAATACACTAAATAAATACTGCAATCAACATCACTCACTTTAATTCACTCCATGTGATTTTGAATGAACCAGTTTGAAGAAATTCTTGATTCTCGATATTCTCAATATATTTTCTTGGAAACTGACTCCATGTTCAGTCTTCATTTACCACTGAAGACATATTGCCATATTTGACACAATAAAAATATTATTACTTGCAAACTTTGCACTTAGCTTCAAGCACCCAATAGTGGTAGACTCTTTGTCAGCTGTAACTATTGTTAGATTTTCTCTCTTTGTATATCATCAAGTTTTCTATGAAAGACTTTTACCGTGGTAATTTCTAATGGACTACACTACCCAGATGATTTAATTCTATGGGAACACTATTTTATTTGTTTGTTTGTACGTTTTGATCCATGTTGATACATCTTTATTTTTATTGGATATTTATTTACTTACATTTAAGATGTCATCCCTTTTCCCGGTTTCCCCTCCCTAAAAAACTCACATCCCATCCCCCCTCCTTCTCTTTTGCTTTTATAGCATTTTAATTACATGAAAGTATTAAGGTCAGTTCTAAGATGAGGAACTAACAACACAATAAATGCAAATATTCAAGAAACAAACAATACAATAAACACAAATAGTCAAAGATCACGCAAGGCAATAAACAAACACTCCCATGATCACAGTTTCTAAGGACTTATCAGGATGACAAAACTATCTGAGCCAACTTCCCTGTCATAGCCCAAAGTCATTTTCATGTCTGAATGCTACTTCATTGTTCTAGCCTAAGATTTAGATTCCTGCCTGAAATTACCTCTTTGTTCCTGGCTAAGGTTTATATTCTTGCCTGATATTATTTCTTTGTTCTAGCCTAGTGTCCGATTCCTGCCTGAACCCCAATTCCTTGTCCTTGGCCGATGTTATATTCCAGCAAAACAGCCTATTTACCTGTCCTTGGCACATGGCAAATTCTTGCCAAGCATCACCAAAAGCTCTCTGCCTCTACCCCTTTTTTATTTCATAAACAAGACTGAACTTGTCTTAGGTCATTCTGACAAGAATGCTTTCCTTACAGGTACATCGTGGAATATGCATTATTAAAAGCAATACACTTCTGTCTTAGGTTAGTAAGGCTCTGTGTAGAATTTTACCCATCTTTGACTTTCAGGCTAGTTAATCTAATAACTCTGTCTGGGGGTCCATTTTCAGTTTAAAATAATGTACTTTGTCTGTCAACATGTTGATGTTGTTAAAGACAACAATAAAAGTATTCCAAGGACAAAAAGGGCTAGCATAATCAAACTATATATATGCCAATCTTGAAGCCTGACCAAAATAGAAATACTGACCTCAAGCCATGCATAATTTATTTTATCAGTAGTATCTGTGGCATCAACACTCAGCAAAGCAGCATTCTTTAAACTGCTAAGTTCATTATGCAAAGTTAAAATATCCAGAGAGGTGGTTAGAATTATGCCAAATACACTACAAGTGTCTTTAAACATTTTCCTGATTGTGGTGACTATCATTGTACATTTTAGAAGTAGTAAAATTCCATTGGTGTTTGGCATGACACTTGAGGTGGCTCTCTCCTCTTAAACTCTGAACCTCTTTCCAATAATTTGAATAGGATAGAAAGCATCAATCCAATGTTCCAAATGCCTATCTAAATCCTCTTGTATACTCAACACATTAGTTATATTTTTTTTGCCAAATGATTAACAAATGTAGCTCTCTTAACTTCTTGTGTCAAAGCAGTTGCAGAAACAGTGGTGCTAGCAATTAATGTAATTAAAGCTGTTAAACCAGCAGTAATCAAGCCCACTACCTTTTTTCTTCTGCTTAAAGCCTGACTCACTTCTTCCAGTACTTGTAAGCTTTTTTCAGAATACCAAGATTCTGTAATACTCAGGGCAATAAAATAACAGCTGGTTAATAAATCTCCATAACAGACGTGCCAGGTTTAATATACTAACACAGTTAGAAAATGTACAGTAATCAATGCATTAAATACTGAAGGAGAAACAAAAGTAATTTTAACTTGATAATTAAAAGAGCCTTAATACAAGTACTAACACTTGTGTGAAACTCAGATCCTTTCCCAATTTTATCTCTTGCTATCATAATATCACAGAGAACTGCAGTTAACTTTCAAATATGTCTTTGAAAATATCCAGAACCAGACTTCCAAATGAAGACTGTTATTTCCGATACTGAATTGATTTCTAGACCAGTCCAAGGTTGAGTCTCAATATCTGATCACATTTAAGAAAAATATAACAGTCATTATAACTTCTCTTTTTGATTCTCTGTTCCACAGTTTCTAAAACGTGTAAATTGCTTTCAGCAAGATGGCCAGTTTTACTATATTAATCCTGCCAATCCATGAGCATAGGAGATCTTTCCATCTCCTGAGATTATCTTCAATTTTTTCTTCAGAGACTTGAAGTTCTTGTCATACAGATCTTTCACTTGCTTGGTTAGATTCACACCAATGTATTTTATATTATTTGTGACTATTGTGAAGGGTGTCATTTCCCTAATTTCTTTCTCAGCCTGCTTATCCTTTAAGTAGAGGAAGACTACTGATTTGTTTGAGTTAATTTTATATGCAGTCACTTTTCACAAGTTGAATATCAGGTTTAGAATTTCTCTGTTGGAAATTTTGAGGTCACTTAATTATACTATCATATCATCTGCAAGTAGTGATATTTCGACTTATTCCTTTCCAATTTGTGTCTCTTTGATATACTTTTGTTGTCTAATTGCTCTGGCTAGGATTTTGAGTACTATATTGAATAGGTAGGGAGAGAGTGAGTAGCCTTGTCTAGTCCCTGATTTAAGTGAGATTGTTTCAAGTTTCTCCCCATTTGGTTTGATGTTGGCTACTGGTTTGCTGTATATTGCTTTTACTATGTTTAGGTATGGGCTTTAAACTCCTGTTCTTTCCAAGACTATTATCATGAAGTGATGTTGAATTTTGTCAAATGCTTTCTCAGCATCTAGTGAGATGATCATGTGGGTTTTTTACTTTGAGTTTGTTTATATAGTGGATTACATTGATGGATTTCCATATACTGAACCATCCCTACATTCCTGGGATAAAGCCTAGTTTTTCATGATGGATGGTTGTTTTGATGTTCTTGGATTCAGTTTGAGAAAATCTTATTGATTATTTTTACATCGATATTCATAAGGGAGATTGCTCTGAAGTTCTCTTTCTTTGTTAGGTCTTTTTGTAGTTTAGGTATGAATGTAACTGTTGTTTCATAGAACAAATTAGGTAGTGTTCCTTCTGTCTCTATTTTGTGGAATAGTTTATAGAGAATTGGTATTAGGTATTCTTGGAAGGTCTGTTAGAATTCTGCACTAAAACCTTCTGGTCATGGGCTTTTTTGTGAGGAGAATGTTAATGACTGCTGCTATTACTTTAGCGGTTATATGACTATTTAGATGGTTTATCTGATTTTCATTTAACTTTGGTACGTGGCATCTGTCTAGAAAATTGTCCATTTCATCCTTGTTTTCCAGTTTTATTGAGTATGGGCTTTTATAGCAGGATCTGAAGATTTTCGAATTTCCCCAGTTTCTGTTGTTATGTCTCCGTTTTCAGTTCTGATTTCATTAATTTGGATATTATCACTGTGGCCAGGGGTCACAGAGATTTCTGCCCTGTGTTTGAGTATTTCTTGCTGTCTACTTCTCTCGGGTGTATTCACTTCTTTTGATTCTAGAGATTTCAGGTGTGCTGTCAAGCTGCTAGTGTATGCTGTCTTCAGTTACTTTTTGTAGACACTTAGAGCTATGAGTTTACCTCTTAGCATTGCTTTTATTGTGTTCCACAAGTTTTGGTATGATGTGTCCTCATTTTTATTATATTCCTAAAAGTCTTCAATTTCTTTCTTTATTTCTTCCCTGACCAAGTTATCATTGTGTAGAACATTGTTCAGTTTCCACATGTATGTGGGCTTTCCAGTGATTTTGTTGTTATCAAAGACCAGCCTTAGTCCATGATGATTTGATAAGTTACATGAGATTATTTCAATTTTCTTATATCTGTTGAGGCCTGTTTTGTGACCAATTATCTGGTCAATTTTGGAGAAGGCACCATGAGGTGCTGAGAGAAACGTATATTCTTTTGTTTTTGGATGAAATGTTATATAGATATCTGCTAATTCCATTTCATTCACAACTTTTGTTAGTTTCACTGTGTCTGTTTAGTTTCTGTTTCCATGTTTCACTGTGTCTGTTTAGTTTCTGTTTCCATGATCTCTCCTTTGATGAGAGTGGGATGTTGAAGTCTCCCACTATTAGTGTGTGAGGTGCAATGTGTGCTTTGAGCTTTAGTAAAGTTTCTTTTATGAATGTGGTTGCTTTTGCATTTGGAGCATAGATGTTCAGAATTGAGAGTTCATCTTGGTAGATTTCTTCCTTTGTCGAGTATGAATTATCCTTTCTTATTGATTTTGATAACTTCTGGTTGAAGGTCGATTTTATTCGATATTAGAATGGCTACTCCATCTTGTTTCTTGGTAGCATTTGCTTGGAAAATTGTTTTCCATCCTTTGGCTCTAAGGTTGTTCCTGTCTTTATCACTGAGATGTGTATTCTGTATGCAACACAATGTTGGGTCTTGTTTACATATTCAGTCAGATAGTTTATGTCTTTTTATTGGGGAATTGAGTCCACTGTTGTTAAATGATATTGAGGAAAAGTGATTGTTGTTTCCTGTTATTTTTGTTATTAGAGGTGGAATTATGTCTGTCTGTGTGGCTATCTTCTTTTAGGATTTTTTTGAAGAAGGTTACTTTCTTGCTTTTCTAGGGTATAATTTCCTTGCTTGTGTTGGAGCTTTTTCTCTACTATCTTCTGTAGTGCTGAATTTGAGGAAAAATATTGTGTAAATTTGGTTTTGTCATGAAATATCTTGGTTTCTCCATTTGAGGTAATTGAGAGTTTGTTGGGTATAGTAGCCTGGACTGGCATTTGTGTTCTCTTAGGATCTATATGATATCTGTCCAGGATCTTCTGGCTTTTATAGTCTCTGGTAAGAAGTCTGGTGTAATTCTAATAGGTCTACCTTTATAAGTTACTTGACCTCTTTTTCTTACTACTTTTAATATTCTTTCTTTGTTTTGTGCATTTGTAGTTTTGATTATTATGTGAAAGGAGAAATTTCTTTTCTGATCTAGTCTATTTTGAGTTCTGTAGGCTTCTTGTATGTTCTTAGGCTTCTTCTTCTTCTTCTTCTTTAGGTTTTGGAAGTTTTCTTCTATAATTTTGTTGACGACATTTACTGGCCTTTTAAGTTGTGCATCTTCACTTTCATCTCTACCTATTATCCTTAGGTTTGGTCTTCTCATTGTTTCTTGGATTTCCTGGATGTTTGGGGTTAGGGAGCTTTTTGCATTTTGCATTTTCTTTGACAATTGTGTTAATGTTTTCTACTGTATTTTCTGCACTTGATATTCTCTCTTCTATCTTTTGTATTTTGTTGGTGATGCTTGCATCCATGACTGCTGATCTCTTTCTTAGTATTTCTCACTTTTTGACTTCTTTATTGTTTCTTTCTCCATTTTTATGTCATGGATGGTTTTGTTCAATTCCTTCACCTGTGTGGTTGTGTTTTCTTCTAATTCTTCAAGAGATTTTTGTTTGTTTTTTAAGGACTTCTACCGATTTACCTGTGTTCTCCTCTATTTCTTTGAGGAAGTTATTAATGTCCTTCTTAAAGTCCTTTATCATCAACAGGAGAAGTGGTTTTAAAGCCGAATCTTACTTTTATAGTGTCATGGGGTATTCAAGACTTGCTATAGTGAAAGAACTAGGTTCTGATGATGTCATGTAACCTTGGTTTCTGTTGTTTATATTCGTGTGCTTGCCTTTCACCATCTGTTTATCTCTAGTGTTACCTTCACTCACTGTCTCTGACTGTCCTGTTATTTTGGTTGAATCAGAGCTCGTCAGAGTCCAGCTGTCTCTGTGATTCTGTGATCCTGAGATCCTGAGATCCTGGGGGTAAGAGCTTCTGGGAATCACCCTGCTTCTGGGATCCTGAAATGCTGGTGTGACCAAGTTCCTGAGATCCTGTGATCCTTTGATCCTATGTTCCTGGGTGTTTTAGAGCTCCTGGGAGTTCTTCCTCCTCTGGGTTTTGGGGGATTTGGTGGAGAGCTGGTGCACTAGGACTTCTCAGGGCACCAGTATGTGGAAGGATCACATATACATCTTGTTTTATAGTCTATAGCTAAAGGCCTGGAATTTAAATCAGTTTAGATGTCTTTACTATAATCAGACTTCTGGATTCTTCACTGAACTATCTCCTGTTTCCCTCATGTTCTCAAAGATCAATGTGGCTTAAAAAATGATTCTAGGCAGCTTCTTTAAGTCTCATAAATTCTTGTACTTAGGAATGTCTTTTTACTTCCAGAACTTAGACAGTCAAGTACAGTGTCTTTTTCTATTTTATTTAGATATGTATGCTGTGTACATTGATAAAATACAGTTTTATGCTCTCAAAAATCATTTAACAAAACTGCCCATTGTCTTTATACCCTATGTTTTTAAATAAAAGCATACTCAAATACTTTTAAATAGATAGCAAAGCTAAAAATAATTGAATAATATTTATAATATTTATAAATAATTTAATAATATTAAAACATTATTTCTTTTATCTTGAATGTATCTATATCTGTGAAGAATTGTACATGTAATTGGAGATGCTTAACAAAGCCAAGTAGAGAGCATTGGATATCCTGGAAATGGAGTTACAGAGGTTGTAACAGCTGTATATATACTGACTACTGAGCTCATGTTCTCATCATAAGAATTAAACTCTTATATCACCTAAGTCAAAAATCCAGTCCTGTGTCTTATTTTAATCACAGACTATAAGTTCTCATTATTTAACGAATCATTTATGAATGTTTGTGTGTTCATATATTTTCTTGTTTGAATATATGTTATTTGTTAAGGTGGAAGTCAAGGGACAACTGATACGATTTCTCATCTGCCACCTTGTTTGAGTCAAATTCTCTCTCTTATTGTGTGTGTGTTAGGGCTCAAAAACCACCCAAGAAGTCACAAGAGTGCAGGAAAACAAGACCTTTATTTGAACTGGAGAGCAAAAAATGTGTAGTCAAAGACAATAGCATAAATTCAAGAGCTTACTGAATCTTTGAATGTTAATCTTAGCAAGTATTTAAGCAGATGACAAAAATGTATTAAACTCAGGCTGTTTCTGATAGATCAGGGACACAGTACAGACTGGGAGCTGAACTGTGACCCTGTCCTTGAATGTTACAGATCTTTCAAGCTTCAAATACACAAACATCTGTGCTAAATTATTTCAAAAATCAGAGTTTAGCAACTTTCTTATGAACAATGAAAACAAATCAAAAAAGGACAGGTAGAGCTCAATGACTTTAATTTTGATATTTTAATATAAAATTAAATTATATTTTAATAACATCCATATTTTGTACATGATGTTTTGGTACCTCCTTCAACTGGAAAATTAATAAAAATAGAATAAGATAAAATTTGGAAAAATTATTGTTTACTCATGATATTTTACTTTTATAGTAACTGACATTCAATTCAGATAGATTAAAGTACAACTCAATTTTAGTATTTTACATCTTGCGTTATAATTTTTTGAATTTCTATATGAATTATACTTCAGATCTTAGATAGTATTCCAGATAGCAATTTGTTAGAAGATAACAAGATGAAAGTTAGTCTTTTGTAAATAAAATAAAATGTAATATTTATACTCATTTGTAACATATTTTCATTTGTTTAAATTTGCTTACCCTTTCACCTGGAAAGCAAATTGGATTTAGATCTCATATAAATCTCCACTATTTGAAACATTTTGTGATAAAGGTTTTTGAAATCAATAGTTCATTTTGAACTACTTAGATTAAGATGGATTCTTTGTCTAATTTAAGAAGAAATATAAATGTTTCTATTTCATCTTCTTGTGTACTCAACTATACGTTAGATTTACAATTTTGATTGGACACTTTACAAAACCAAGTGAATCATTAATAATGAGATCAAGGAGAGCCTTCCTACTGTGGCAGACTCATAGCTGGCCTGCTCCCAGGAAGACACCATATTCTGACCCATCCCAGTGGAACTGCAGCACTCAGAGCAGGTGGATGCTGAAGGAGCATGGTGACTACCAGAGTGATTAGTGATACATGCTGATGCTAGGATAATGAATGATGCTGACATGTGAGCTTTCTGAGTGCCATGACAGTGGTGACTGGGAAGCTGTATTGGACATATGTTCCTGACCCACCTTTGCTTCCCTATATCCCTGATGGGACAAGCTGCCTTGCCTCAAGTTTTTAGAACTCGTGGGACAGAAAATTAAAAAGAGATGTTATAATGACTCTTGTATTTTTCTTAAATGTGACCTGTTATTGAGACTCAATCATGTACTGGTCTAGAAATCAATATAATACTGGAAAGAACAGTCTTCATTTGGAAGGGTGGTTTTGGATATTTTCAGAGACATATTTGGAAAATAGCTGCAGCTCTCTATGATATTTTGTTAGCAAGAGATAAAGTTGGGACAGGATCAGGATTTCAGACAAGTATTAGTGCATGTGTTAGGCTCTTTTAATTGTCAAGTTAAAATTACCTTTGTTTCTTCTATAGTATTTATTGTAAGTTGCATTTACTTTCAAATTGTGTTAGGGTGTTGAAGCCTGGCGTGTCTGGTATCGTGGTCTGTCAACCAACTTTTGTCTTATTGCCCTGAGTATCACAGAACCCTGGTTTTTTTGAAAAAAAAAAAAAAAACTTGCAAGTACTGGAGGAAATGAGTCAGGCTTTAAGCAGAAGCAAAAGGGTAGTGGGCTTGATTACTGCTGGTATAACAGCTTTAATTAAATTAATTGCTAGCACCACTGTTTCTGCAATTGCTTTGACACAAGAAGTTAAGACAGGTTCATTGGTTAATCATTTAGCAAGAAAATGTTACTAATGTGTTGAGTATACAAGAGGATTCAGATAGCCATTTGGAACATTAGATTTATGCTCTTTATCCTATTCAAATTATTGGAAAGAGGTTCAGAGTTTAAGAGTAGGGAGCCATCTTGAGTGTCATGCCAAATACCAATGGAGTTTTCCTAATTCTAAAATTACAATGATAGTCATTATAATTAGGAAAATGTTTAATGACACTTGCTGTGCATTTAGCATAATTTTATCACCTCTGTGGATGTTTTAACTTTGCATAATGAGCTTATCAATTTAAAGAATGCTGCTCTGCTGAGTGCTAATGCCACAGATATTACTGACAAAATTGTCCATGGCTTGAGGTCAGTATTTCTATTTGGTCAAGCTTCAAGACAGGCATATATATAGTTTGATCATGCTAGCCCTTTTTGTCCTTGGAATACTTTTATTCCTGCCCATCATGTTAAAGCTTGTCTTTAACAACTCAACATGTTGGCAGCAAATGGACCCCCAGACAGAGTTGTTAATCTAATAGGCTGGCAAGCCAAGGACAGGTAAAATTCTTCACGGATACTTACCAACCTAAGACAGAAGTAGATTGCTTTTGATAATGCGTATTCCACGATGTACCTGTAAGGAAGGCATTCTTGTCAGAATGACCTAAGACAGGCTTAGTCTTGTTTATGAAATATAAAGGGGGGAAATGTAAAGAACTTTTGGGGCTGCTTGGCAAGAATCTGACATCAGCCAATGACAAGGAATTGGGCTGATTGATAGGAATATGACATTGATCAAGGACAAGGAAATGGGTTTCAGGCAGGAATCTGACATTAGGCTAGAAAAAGAAATAATATCAGGCAGGAATCTAAACCTTAGGCTAGAAAAAGAAGTAATTTGAGGCAGGAATATAAATCTTAGGCTAGAACAAAGAATTAGACTTCAGGCTAGAAAGTGACTTTAGGCTATGACAGGGAAGTTGGCTCAGTTATTTTGGCCTTCCTGATAACCCTTTAGAAACACTGATCTCGGGAGTGATCATGGAACTTTGTTTATTCCCTTGCTTGATCTTTGACTATTTGTGTTTATTGTCTTGCTTGTTCATTGAATATTTGCATTGATTTTATTGATGGTTTCTTAACCTAGAACTGACCTTAATACTTGCTTGCATTTTAAAAAGCTATAAAAGCAAAAAGGAGGAGGAGGGATTAGATAGGATGTTTCTGGGGATAATGGAGGAAAGGGATAACATACTTTATGTAAATAAATAAATATACAATTTAAAAAAGAGAGAGAAATAAAAAGATGGAGAAACAGAGAGACAAGGACAAAGGCAGTAAAACAGTCATAGAGACAGAGAGACAAAGACAGATAAATTATAGATAGATAGATAGATAGATAGATAGATAGATAGATAGATAGAGACAGAGAGACAGAGAATTAGACAGATAGGCAGACACAGAGAGAGAGAGAGAGAGAGAGAGAGAGAGAGAGAGAGAG
>NW_021604619.1:5722530-5808278 GCF_004785775.1 Grammomys surdaster | reverse complement strand
GAGAGAGAGAGAGAGAGAGAGAGAGAGAGAGAGAGAGAGAGAGATTGAGAGAGAGAGCTTGTATCACTGTGCAACAGGGCAACTTTGAACTCAAAATACCATTGAAAGAAAAGCATATACACCTACTCACCTTTTTGGGCAGTTCTTAATTCTCTGAGAAGCATTTCCCCCCAGATTCTGGGTCTCTCTAGCCAGTTCTGTAAAGATAATATAATTTAAAAAGAATTATTTAGAAAGCATTAGATGTGTTGGAATTGTTCCAACTAAATGAAAACAAAAACTTTCTCACTATTATTATTATTATTATTATTATTATTATTATTAAATTTTACTTTCCTTTAACTGTAAGAAATAAATAGTTTTTCTCAGCTAATAATTTTTGAATGAAGTATAAAGTACTCTATAACAATAAGAAAAATGTTATAGACTAAAAATATTACAAATATTTTTCTACTTGTCTACTACATTGATATATTATATAAACTAGTATATGTCTTTGGAATGCTGTGTACATAATAAATTCATAATGCACTTAGATCCTCAATAGTAGGACTTGTACAATGTCTCTAGTTGATTGATGTTCATCAATTAACCAAAATTAGCTCAGTATCCCCTGACACTTCTAGTGATCCAGCAATAACTAGGGAATCACAGCAGGATAAAGTTTCTCTTTTAATGCTTTATATCAATTGATGTCTTCTTTTGTTGTTGAAGAAAGTACAAAGTATCTATTTCAGAACACAAATATGGCATTAACATAAGTAGCAATTATCCCCTGTTGGATACAAATCTTATTGAAAACAACATGGTTTTCTTGTATCTGATTCATCAAGAATTATTTCAGTTACACCGCTAATGCCATGGTATGTCCTGCAGGGCTCTTTCCTGTACCATATTTTACTTCTCAATTTATTATTACCTACACAATTATTTATCCTTTTGCTTTTCCCATTTTAAACACATGAAGCTAGGCTCAAAATGTAAGTATATAAAATCCCTAAGTAAACTTGTATTCTAGAGGGAGAAGGAGGGGGAGATACCACAACATGAACTAGGTCAAGGATAAGCAGTATGAGTAATTCTCAGATCTATGAAGAGATTCTGTGTTCTCTTTCTTTGCTATAATTTCAAATTCTCCACTGCATAGATTTATTTCTTTTGATAGGACCCTAAAAGGCCAAAACCTAACACTTGTTTTTCTCTCATAAAATATATATTCTTGACCTTTTATATATAAAATCTTAATATTTCAAAGTACAAGTTTGAGTGCTAATGCATTCACATCTATAGATCTTTGACTATCCAAATACTAGCTCAGTTTTCTAACCATTTATTAATATTTATTTTGATAGGCTAATGTTGCATTAATACTGGAACTACTATCTCAGTTCTAGCCTCCAAACAGATGACTTACAGGTTCTTATGTGTGTGTGTGTGTGTGTGTGTGTGTGTGTGTGTGTGTGTGTGTGTGTTTTACAGGTCTGCATCAACATACAGATTTGTATCCATTTTTGTGGGTATATGCATATATATTATGTTCAATACATATCACTAACCAATCCAACCATCTTTTTTGTTTTCTCATCTTTGTGAGAAACATAAGAATGAAAGAATTTGAGGCAAGAAATAATAAATGTCAATGTTTGAGGTATCAGGCCATGGTGATGTAGAAGGCAAGGCAGTGCTAATCAGTCTGCGGCAGCCAGAGTGTGATGTAGCGGTGTGTTTCCATCACTGTAGCCTGGAACAAGTCCTTGCTGTAATCCACCAGGAGACATCCATGGGCTATTTCTTCTGCCAGTGAACTTCTTCCACACACGTTTTTCTAGTCATTCAAAATGTTAACACTCACTCCTTAAAAGGCCCTCCAATCTATGAGTCTCTAGGGTACATTTTTTTTAATAATTTATTTTTCTCAAATCGTAATTCATTCACACATGGGTTATAAACACAGAAAGGCAGGTTGTGGGGAAGGGAATGACACTGGAGTGTGGGAGTTCAGGGGGAATACAGATATCTTCAGAACCGGGTATCAGCTGGGTGAAGGTTCAGGGGACAAGTCACTATGACTCTGCCTATGATTCGCTTGTCCTTATCTAAGTTGGTATTGTCTGCCAAGGCTACCTATTTACAAGTTCTATGACTACTCGGGCTGGTAAATTTCCACAAAAGCTGCCTGTTGACATTAGCTTATAGTCATCTGTTTCAATGTTTTTCCACTGAGACCCAAGACTTAGTGTTAGTATACATGTATGACAGGCCTATTGCTGATTTTAGGCCTATGGCTGATTTTAGGCCTTCAGTGTATAAGCAGGGCTGCCCCTGACATCTCCTCCCTTCTCTAAGTATAGAAGGGCTGTGGCAATTCTAAACTTGTGAAGGCGGGGATAGAGGCCTGACCTCCAGTATTATAGGGTACATTTTAATTCATGTCATTCAAATATCACTTTAAATATTTATTCTCTACATATAAATAAGATAATTTCCATTCAATTATAATTCCCTGTTTTTTACTATTACTGGAATTTGTCTTTTTTGTTTATTTTGATATACACAGGTTATATGCATAGATACATCATATTTGTTCAAGTATAGATATTTATACATGTCTTAAAAGTTTGCTTATGTAAATGATATTATATACAGATATATAATTAGAAATTAAATATATATTGTACATGAGTATATACAGATAGATGCAACATGTGTTCTGAATATTTAAAAGTTAACTCTATGTTGAATAAATTTTAAAATGCTTCCATATTTCTGATTCAACCAAATCTCAGGTTTCAAATCATGGAATGTGCAGACCAGTACATCTGAGTGATCCCTTAGTATCTGCATTGTGTTTAAAACAATCTCTCTGCTGGAACTGAGAGAAGAGTAAAAGTCAGAGATGCTGTATGCCACAAGGCATTATCTGTGTAACTTGTTCCACATACTTTGAAATCATGCAATTGTCATCACATCAGCTGGCTCACATGTTTCCTCATCTATTGAAGAGCATCTATATTGTGGTACACCATTTCCCCACCCTTACACACAGGATCATTATTAAACTGTTATCATCTCTGCTATGCTATCTCAGTGAGTGTTTTGAAATAAGTATGACTTTGGGATATTATATTCCCAAATCACATTAAAGATTTAAAAAGCTGTTAGAATTAAGTACAATTTTTTTCTGTATTTGGAGACTAATCATCTAGGATGCATCACAGTGGATTTCAGCAGTGTTCTACAACAGTAGATTTCATGTTTTTTTAATTCATTTTTCTACCTACTTTTTCAACTATAGGACCTCCTTTTGCTTATAAACTACATATATATTTCAAATAACACAGGGCATAATAGTAAATCTTCTAGAAAGCCTCAGTAAGCTTTCTTTGGTTTTCTGAGAATATAATGACTGCTGTTATCTCCTGTTATTATCTCTCTAGTAAATACCAAATGAATATTCCTTTTTATTGGCTATGTCCACAACTGTATACTCCTGTCGGCTGTGAGCAGAACTATACAGTTTGATGCTCACTATCTTCGTAATTATCAGCTTCATAGAAGTGCTATTACTGTATGATACATTTGGAAGACTAAGAAAGTAGAAGTAACATTCAAGAAATATTAGCCATGCCAACACATTTCTCAATATTTGTTATAAACAACCATTTCTAATTTGTGACAAGTTGACACTGAATCTAAATATTACACCAATAATATTTAACATATTTGGACTCTACAGTAGGAAGAGAATGTGACTCAGAAAGGAAAACTGATTCCAAAACAGGAAGAACATTTCTAGTCATCCCAGGGAAAGTTGTTTTTTTATTTCACTTTACAAAACATGTAGAAATAACCAGAAACTGACTCAGCATTCAAAAGAATACTTTACAATATGGGCGTGGAACATGGATGAGGCTGTGACCCACAAAAGTACTTGAAGGCTCTTGTGTAAAGAGCTCATTTCAGACAAGGGTTCACTTCAGACTTACCAGAGTACCAATGGCTAAATTTTATCACTAGAGGTCAGGGATTCTAGTGATATTTAGAGAGTCACTATTCAAAACAAGGTTATTGGGTATAGCTCATGTATGATAATGAGGAACATAAAAACATATTTATTTCCTACTTGAGGTAGGTGTTTTGGTTAGTTTTTGTTAACTTGACCAACCATAGTTACTTTGGAACAGGACCTTCAACTGAGGAACTTTCTCCATCAGATTAACCTGTAGGCATGTTTGTGAACATTATCTTGACTAATGATGTGTGTTGAAGGGTCCAGTCAACTCTGACCTTTGCCTGGGCATATAAGAAAGCAAATATAAAACCAATGGAAACAAGCCATTAAGAAGCATGCCTCCATGGCTTCTGTTAATTTCCTGCCTTCAGGATCCAGCCTTTGTTTCCCTCAATGATAGCCTATAACCAATAAGCAAAAATAAATCCTTTCCTCTCAACCAATGTTGTGATCTGTGTTTTACTACAGTAACAATAGCAACAACAACAAATCAAACCATCATCATCAACAACATCATAAACAACAAGCAAAGCAAAGAACACCCCATCTAGGACAGTAGGAGATGACACCAGTGGGAATAATGATAGATAAAAGAGAGATTTGTAGGGTGTATGGGAAATTTGGCTCTGAACACAATTCATGGTTGAGTTCAGGTTCCCTCAGGTCATTTCAGTGGGAAACTTCAACAGATATTTAATGTTTCAGGCAGATGCTCATCATAGAGATTTTTGGCTTGGGAGGCAATGGAAAGTCTAGTGGGAGCATAAAGTGTGAGAGGAAAATGGCTGTGATAAACAACATTTATGATGATTCAGAGAGAAAGATCTCACAAAGGCATCTGACAGCCAGTAGAGAGTGAAGTGGGAGAGCACTCACTCTGAAAGCATTGGCAGACTATTAGTATGAGGCACTTAAGTGAACACTTCAAAGTTACTTCTGATGTATGAAACCTCAAAGCAAAACAGTACAGTTCATGCTGCATGAAAGCAGGTCTCTGTAGGTTTAATTTTAATGCAAGCAGATACAGTCCCTATTTATCTATGTATCTATGTATATATATATCTGTCTATGTATCTATCTATGTATCTATCTATCATCTATAGTATACTTTGGTTTCTCATTCAAGATATGCAGTATTGATAGCATTTTTTTTATTGGATGATTTATTTACATTTCCTATGTTGTCCCCTTACCCCATCCCCCACCACACCCTCGGGACCCCCAATTCCCTCGCCCCTCCTCCTTCTTCTCTGTGGATGTAACCTCTATCTACCCCCCCCACTCCCACCTCCCCACCCTCAAAATTCCCACCCCCTGGGGCATCCAGCCTTCATGAGGTCAAGGTTCTCTTCTTCCACCTATGCCCAGCAGGGCCCTCCACTTTTACATATTCAGCTGAAGCCCTGGATCCCCCCCTAAGTGCTCCCAGGCTGGTGGTTTAGACCCTGGGAGCTGTGGTTGGTTGGTATTGTTGCTCTCCTCATGGTGCCATAAATCCTTTCAGCTCCTTCAGTCTTCACGCTAACTCCTCTATTGAGAACCCCATGATCAGTTCAATGGCTAGTTGTGAGCATCTGCCTCTGAATATGTCTGACTCTTGAAGGCCTCTGAGGAGATATCCATATCAGGCTCTTATCAGCATGCACTTCCTGTCTTCCACATCAGCATCTACCTTTGGTGATTGCACATGGGATAGATACTCAGGTGGAGTGGTCTTGAGACGACCCCTCCTTCAGTTTCTGTCCCTCACTTTGTCTCCATATTTGCTCCCTTGAGTATTTTGTTGCTCCTTCTAAGAAGGACCGAATCACCCTCACTTGGTCTTCCTTCTTTATGGGCTTCATGTGGCCTGTGAGTTGCATCTTGGGCATTTCAAGGTTCTAGGCTAATATCCAATAATCAGTGAGTGAATACCATGTGTGTTCTTTTGTGATTGGCTTACCTCACTCAGGATGATAATTTCTAGTTCCATCCATTTACCTAGGAACCTCTCGAATTCATTGTTTTTAATAGCTGAGTAATACTCCATTGTGTAAATATACCACATGTTTTGAATCCATTCCTCAGTTGAAGGACATCTGGGTTCTTTCCAGCTCCTGGCTATTATAAATAAGGCTGCTATGAACATAGTTGAGCATATGTCCTTGTTATATGTTCGAGCATCTTCTGGGTATATGCCTAGGAGTGGTATAGCTGGATCCTCGGGTAATGCTATGTCCAATTTTCTGAGGAACCGCCAGACTGATTTCCAAAGTGGTTGCACCATCTTGCAGTCCCACCAACAATGGAGGAGTGTTCCTCTTTCTCCACACCCTTGCCAGCATCTACTATCACCTGAGTTTTTAATCTTAGCCATTCTGACTGGTGTGAGATGGAATCTCAGGGTTGCTTTGATTTGCATTTCCCTGACGACTAAGGATGCTGAACATTTCTTTAGATGCTTCTCGGCCATTCGAGTTTCTTCCGTTGAAAATTCTTTGTTAAGCTCTATACCCCATTTTTTAATAGGGTAATTTGGTTGTCTGGAGTCTAATTTCTTGAGTTCTTTGTATATATTGGATATTAGCCCTCTATCAGATGAAGGATTGGTAAAGATCTTTTCCCAATTTGTTGGTTGTCGTTTTGTCCTATTGACAGTGTCCTTTGCCTTACAGAAACTTTGCAATTTTATGAAGTCCCATTTGTCAATTCTCGATCTTAGAGCATATGCCATTGGAGTTCTGTTCAGGAACTTTTCCCCTGTGCCCAAGTATTCGAGGCTTTTCCCCAACTTCTCTTCTATTAGTTTCAGTGTATCTGGTTTTATGTGGAGGTCCTTTATCCACTTAGACTTGAGCTTTGTACAAGGGGATAAGAATGGATCAATTTTCATTCTTCTACATGTTGTCTTCCAGTTGAACCAGCACCATTTGTTGAAAATGCTGTCCTTTTTCCACTGGACAGTTTTAGCTCCTTTGTCAAAGATCAAGTGACCATAGGAGTGTGGGTTCATTTCTGGGTCTTCAATTCTATTCCATTGATCTTCCTGCCTGTCTCTGTACCAATACCAGGTAGTTTTTATCACTATTGCTCTGTAGTACAGCTTGAGGTCAGGGATGGTAATTCCTCCAGAAGTTCTTTTATTGTTGAGAATAGTTTTCGCTATCCTGGGTTTTTTGTTATTCCATATGAATTTGAGAATTTCCTTTTCTAACTCTGTGAAGAATTGAGTTGGGATTTTAATGGGGATTGCATTGAATCTGTAGATTGCTTTTGGCAAGATGGCCATTTTTATTATATTAATCCTGCCAATCCATGAGCATGGGAGATCTTTCCATCTTCTGAGATCTTCTTCAATTTCTTTCTTCAGAGACTTGAAGTTCTTGTCATACAGGTCTTTCACTTGCTTGGTTAGATTCACACCGAGGTATTTTATATTATTTGCAACTATTGTGAAAGGTGTCATTTCCCTAATTTCTTTTTCAGTCTGTTTATCTTTCATGTAGAGGAAGGCTACTGATTTGTTTGAGTTGATTTTATAACCAGCCACTTTGCTGAAGTTGTTTATCAGGTTTAGGAGTTCTATGGTGGAAGTTAGGGGGTCACTTAAGTATACTATCATATCATCTGCAAATAGCGATATTTTTGACTTCTGCCTTTCCTATTTGTATCCCTTTGACTTCTTTTTGCTGTCTAATTGCTCTGGCTAAGACTTCCAGTACTATATTGAATAGGTAGGGGGAGAGTGGGCAACCTTGTCTAGTCCCTGATCTTAGTGGGATTGCTTCAAGTTTCTCTCCATTTAGCTTGATGTTGGCTACTGGTTTGCTATAAATTGCTTTTACTATGTTTAGGTAGGGGCCTTGAATTCCTGATCTTTCCAAGACTTTTATCATGAAGGGATGTTGAATTTTGTCAAATGCTTCTCAGCATCTAGTGAGATGATCATGTGGTTTTTTTCTTTAAGTTTGTTTATATAGTGGATTACATTGATGGATTTCCGAATATTGAACCATCCCTGCATTCCTGGGATAAAACCTACTTGATCATGATGGATGATTGTTTTGATGTGGTCTTGGATTCGGTTTGCTAGAATTTTATTGAGTATTCTTGCATCGATGTTCATAAGGGAGATTGGTCTGAAGTTCTCTTTCTTTGTCGGGTCCTTGTGGGGTTTGGGTATGAGTGTAATTGTAGCTTCATTGAACAAATTGGGTAGTGTTCCTTCTGTCTCTATTTTGTGGGATAGTTTGAAGAGAATTGGTATTAGGTCTTC
The DNA here is from genome assembly GCF_004785775.1 of Grammomys surdaster. Classification (NCBI taxonomy): domain Eukaryota; kingdom Metazoa; phylum Chordata; class Mammalia; order Rodentia; family Muridae; genus Grammomys; species Grammomys surdaster. The sequence goes on along the minus strand of NW_021604619.1, from coordinate 5,800,011 downwards.
CTTGAAGGTCTGATAGAATTCAGCACTAAAACCGTCTGGTCCTGGGCTTTTTTAGTGGGGAGGCTTTTGATGACTGCTGCTATTTCCTGAGGGGTTATGGGACTATTTAGATGGTTTATCTGCTCCTGGTTTAACTTCGGTACCTGATATCTGTCTAGGAAATTGTCCATTTCATCCAGGTTTTCCAGTTTTGTTGAGTATAGGCCTTTGTAGAAGGATCTGATGATTTTTTGAATTGCTTCAGTTTCTGTTGTTATGTCTCCCTTTTCAGTTCTGATTTTATTAATTTGGATACTGTCTCTGTGCCCTATGGTTAATCTGGCTAAGGGTTTATCTATCTTGTTGATTTTCTCAAAGAACCAACTCCTGGTTTTATTGATATTTTGTATTGTTCTTTCTGTTTCTATTTGGTTGATTTCAGCCCTGAGTTTGATTATTTCCTGCCTTCTACTCCTCCTGGGTGTATTTGCTTCTTTTTGTTCTAGAGCTTTTAGTTGTGCAGTCAACTTGTTAGTGTGTGCTCTTTCCAGTTTCTTTTTGTAGGCACTTAGAGCTATGAGCTTTCCTCTTAGCACTGCCTTCATGGAGTCCCACAAGTTTTGGTATGATGTGTCCTTATTTTCATTGAATTCTAAAAAGTCTTTTATTTCTTTCTTTATTTCTTCCTTGACCAAGTCATCATTGAGTAGAGAGTTGTTCAGTTTCCATGTGCACGTGGGTTTTCCATTGGTTTTGTCATTATTAAAGACCAGTCTTAGTCCGTGGTGATCTGATAAGATGCAAGGGATTATTTCAATCTTTTTGTATCTGTAGAGGCTTGTTTTGTGACCAATTATATGGTCTATTTTGGAGAAGGTACCATGAGGTGCTGAGAAAAAGGTATATTCTTTTGTTTTAGGATGAAATGTTCTATAGATGTCTGTTAAGTCCATTTGGTTCATAACTTCTGTTAATGTCAAAGTGTCTCGGTTTAGTTTCTGTTTCCATGATCTGTCCATTGCTGAGAGTGGGGTGTTAAAATCCCCCACTATTATTGTGTGAGTTGTAATGTGTGTTTTGAGCTTTAGTAAAGTTTCTTTTATGTATGTAGGTGCCCTTGCATTTGGAGCATAGATGTTCAGAATTGAGAGTTCACCTTGGTAGATTTTTCCTTTGATGAGTATGAAGTGTCCTTCCTTATCTTTTTTGATTAATTTTGGATGAAAGTCGATTTTATTTGATATTAGAATGGCTACTCAAGGTTGTTTCTTGGGACCATTGGCTTGAAAAATTGTTTTCCACCCTTTTATTCTGAGGTAGTGTCTGTCTTTGTCACTGAGGTGCGTTTCTTGTATGCAGCAAAATTCTGGGTCTTGTTTGTGTATCCAGTCTGATAGTCTGCGTCTTTTTATTGGGGAATTGAGACCATTGATGTTAAGAGATATTAAGGAAAAATGATTGTTGCTTCCTGTTATTTTTGTTATTAGAGGTAAAGTTATGTTTGTATCTTCTTTTGGGGTTGTTGGAAGATTACTTACTTGCTTTTTCTAGGTTGTAGTTTCCCTCCTTGTGTTGGCATTTTCCATCAATTATCCTTTGAAGTGCTGGGTTTGTGGGAAGATATTGTGCAGATTTAGTTTTGTCATGGAATATCTTGGTTTCACCATCTATAGTGATTGAGAGTTTTGCTGGGTATAGTAATCTGGGCTGGCAATTGTGTTCTCTTAGGGTCTGTATGATGTCAGTCCAGGCTCTTCTGGCTTTTATAGTCTCTGGTGAGAAGTCTGGAGTAATTCTTATAGGTCTGCCTTTATATGTTACTTGACCTTTTTCCCTTACTGCTTTTAGTATTTTTTCTTTGTTTTGTGCATCTGATGTTTTGATTATTATGTGACGGGAGGTATTTCTTTTCTGGTCTAGTCTATTTGGTGTTCTGTAGGCTTCTTGTATGTTTATGGGCATCTTGTTCTTTAGGTTAGGGAAGTTTTCCTCAATGATTTTGTTGAAGATATTTACTGGCCCTTTAAGTTGGGAATCTTCATTCTCATCTATACCTATTATCCTTAGGTTTGGTCTTCTCATTGTGTCCTGGATTTCCTGGATGTTTCGAGTTAGGAGTTTTTTGCATTTTGCATTTTCTTTGACAACTGTGTCAATATTTTCCACCGTATCTTCTGCATTTGAGATTCTCTCTTCTATCTCTTGTATTCGGTTGGTGATGCTTGCGTCTGTGACTCCTGATCTCTTTCTTAGGTTTTCTATCTCCATGGTTGTCTCCCTTTGAACTTTCTTTATTGTTTCTATTTCTAGTTCCAGATCCTGAATGTTTTTGTTTAATTCCTTCTTTGTGTTTTCTTCCATTTCTTTAAGGGATTTCTGTGATTCCTCTTTAAGGGCTTCTATCTGTTTACTTGTACTCTCCTATATTTCTTTAAGGGAGTTACTTAATTCCTTCTTATAATCCTCTATCATCATCATGAGAAGTGATTTTAATTCTGAATCCTGCTTTTCAGGTGTGATGGGGTGATCAGGGCTTGCTATATTGGGAGAACTGGGCACTGATGATGCCAAGAAACTTTGGTTTCCGTTGCTTATGTTCTTGCGCTTGCCTTTCGCCATCTGGTTAAATCTAGTGGTACCTGCCCTCACTGTGTAAAACTGGAGTCTGTATTTCCAGTTATCTTGCTTATTGCAGAGCTCCTCAGAGTCCAGAGGTCTCTGTGGTCATATGCTCCTAATTTCCTGGGTGGAAGAACTCCTGGGACTCAGGCCACCTCTTGGATCTGGAAATCCTTCTGCTCTGAGTGCAGTGGGTCCTCGATGACTCAGGATTCAGTTTCTCCACAGGACAGAAGCAGACCAACTCTGTGTCAGCTGCTCTGAGTGCAGTGGCTCCTGGATGACTCAGGATTCAGTTTCTCCACAGGACAGGAGCAGACCAACTCTGTGTCTGCTCCAGCCCAGAGGACCAGGCAGGGGCGGAAGGGATGTGGAATTCCGGAGGGGCGGGGTTTGGGTAGCTGCTGTGCCCTGAATGTCCCTGGCTCCCCGATGTATCTCTGGGGCTTAGGGAGTGAGATGGAGTTCTTACCAGCTGCTCTGAGTGCAGTGGCTCCTGGATGACTCAGGATTCAGTTTCTCAACAGGACAGGAGCAGATCGACTCTGTGTCTGCTCCAGCCCACAGGACCAGGCAGGGGCGGAAGGGCATTTGATAGCATTTTTAATATTGGAAATTTTATTCTACGTATATTATTACTCTGGAACAACAAACACTTATAAATGTTTCCATTTTGAAGGCACTGTGAACGGACACCCCTCAAACTCTCTTGGGAAAATCTCTTACAGTTATTGCTGCTACCTATTGTAAAATTGTTTACTTAAGTTAGTTACCTAAAATTAGGAACTAAAGATCAATAAGGTAGATGATTTCAAATTTCTGGCAGAAATTCTGGCAGTGTTCCTCTCATCTTTGAGCAGGAACAGTAAAAATTATTCATCTTTGTGTCTAATTCTTCCAACAGTTTGGCTTACAACATGAACATATTAATTTTGGTAATGAGGACTGTAATGCAGGGCATGGTGACAACTGTCAGGAATCTCTGATTATAATAGACCTGGTATAGTTTTTATCCCCTATTTTTAGAAATGTTTAAAGACAAGAAAACTATTTGTTAAGATAGTTCATTCTTTGTATAAGCAATGCATACATTGTCTTCTTAGAGGTATAGAAAAATGGATTTATAAGCACAACTTAAGAAATAAATATTGATTTGATACAGTAGATTTTAGTGCTTAATTACCATAGTGTCCCTCCATTTTTTCATTTATTTATTTATTTATTTATTTATTTATTTATTTATTTATTTTATTTGGGAGGGATACTGTACTTAGCTAAATGGTTTTATACCAAATCCTTTAGACAAGAAGGAAGCATTCTGTAGATCTTAGATGAGATTTCTGTTAAAATTTTAGAAAGGACATTAGATAAATTTCTCTTTGTTCTTTTACTACTCAGTATCTGTGAAAAATTGTCCTTCCTACACAATCCACAGGACAGCCCGTTGAAGAAGGATCATAGCCTGCAGACAGCAATAGAGAGAACCAATGGAATCCTGCCTTCTAAAAACATCGGAACACTGTGTCTTCTTATTCCAGCTTTTATATTTTATCCTGGAATTTCACTTATGGCAAAGAAAATTACACTTCTGACCTTATCTGAGTCATCTGAAGACTGAGTCATAGAAACAATATAGAGAATGAAGTTCAAAATTCACCAATCAATAGGGCTGGAAAAAAACACTTTTTTAAATTTTAAATAACCTGAAAAATAAAATTTATGAATGTTTTGTTTATGTTACTGGAGAAGCTAATATAGAGTATATAGAAAATATTTGACAAATATTATAGATTTCTGTTTTTCTCACATTGACTACTAAAATAGAATTTTGAAAGGGTATTTTCTTTACCAAACCTGGACACCTCAGTGAATTAAAAGTTTGCTATTTTATTTAGTCTCATAACAAAAAAATGTCTAATTATTTAGGTATAATTAATGAGGAACAAGAGTAGTCATACCAAATCTCTAATATTTTGAAGTAAGAGGATTTTATTTATTCTAAATGACCACCTTGACTCCCTCTGAGTTTCAGAGGAATAAAAGCTTTTATTATTGGTATATGATATCTGTGTATCACACTCTATTTATGCAAATGTGAGAGGGCTATGTGAGCTTCATTTTATGTTAAAATAAATTATGTGCTTTATATATCTATAAAGACAGCATATCTTTATAGAATAAGTGACACATGTCTAGCTACTTTATTTCTCAATAAAAACAAAGAAGATATTTAGTCATGGGAATTGCTCAGATCATTTGTCCATTTTTATACACATTTATATAGAGAGTGGATTCAGGGTAACTTATTAATGATATACTAAATTCGCACCCTTATATGATAGAATAACTAAAACTAATCAAGATATAAAAACATAAAATCAATCATTAAAATAGCATCGTTGTAAATATATAAGTTTGCCTAAAAAGGAAAATGTATATGTAAACAGTCTCTCCACAATATCCCTATTAAGGAGTCAGACATTTGACATCATTGCATAGAACATGAACAGTTATGTGATGGTTTCCTTTTATGTAATGATTGAGAGACAGCCCGAGTTAGTCATCACACTCCAGTACATTTTGTTGTAGTGCAAATGTTTTTGCAAACCTCATAATAAATAGCACTATAATTGAGGAAATTCACCCTCTAAACAACTGAATCTGTATTCATAGTTCCCCATGCAGACTACTTTACTCACAGCAGAATTCCCAGAGAGAAACATTAAGCAACACCTGTCATCTTTGCAGAACCTCATAAAGCAAGGGCTACTGGAAGTTTCACTAAATAGATTATGCTACATAAAACACCGAGAAACTACCTTCAAGCATTGCAACGCTAGTAGTGGGTTTTACAGTCCTCTGATACTAAAAAGTAGTTAATATTGTACTGTAATCTGGATGATATACTTTGAGGAACTTGTTTAAAAAAAGAAGACAAGATGTCCAGGAAGCTATAATGAAAATCACTAAAAGTATAAGAGCCTATTATGGTTATTACCAGAATCTTTAAAATCCACACAAATAATGCACATATGGGAAGTTCAAATCATAATAATGTTGCTGTTTTTATAAGAAATAAATCATTTGCTGTGATGGTTATTAAATCATGATCGCTATTATAAATAAGAATATAATTAGAAAATCATTATTCTTATTGTTAAAATATTACATTTTATGATGATAATAGAAACCTGGTTACTAGAATGATATAATTGATTTCATACGATTCATTTTTCAAAATGCTGCTGACAATGTACTTAAGTCATATGTTACAATTCTCCAGAAGAGATTAATTCTGGGGTTTTTCATCTGTATGCTACAATTAGTCAATGATGCAAATGAGATGCAGATCCCATGAGCTACCATCTACTGGCAGAGCCACTTTGTTTTGTGCATGAGTACTCTAGGATGCTTGCCCAATGGTAAAATTAACCATAGCTATATAGCTAATTAGCACATGGCTGAATATCTAATATGTGAATGTCTCTATATATGTCCATTCTGCCTTAGTTACTATTGTAATTTTTATGATAAAATACTCTGACATAAGCAGATTAAGAGAAAATTCCTTTGTTTTGCATCACAAATCAACAATATAGTCCATTAAGGTTAAAGATTCATGGTAGAATGTGGTTGAGGTATTTTGTGACATTTTATTTACAACTAGGTCTCAGAGAAAGAGTAGTACTCTTCATTTTTATGCCTTCAAGGACCTCATGTAAGGGAATAATTCTACCTCTATTAAGGTGAGACTACACTAGAAAATGACACAAAGGCATGTCTAAGATGTGTTTTGGTTATTATAAATCCTGTATGCTTGGTAACCATTATTAATAAGCACCATATACTTATACAAATGCATGCATGTATATATGTGTAGATATATATATATAGAGATATTTAAGAAAACTTTTGGCTCATTAGATGCATGTCTTGAGAGTCTGAAACTTTCAGCTAGAAATTCTCACACAATTTATTACTAGAATCTACGAGAATTTGGATGTTCCACCAATATAGGGGACCGTACCCATGGTGACTTCCTCACACTAGTGAGTCTGCATTTTTCATATCAGTTGTGAAATGGGTATTTTTTTTAGTTTCTTCTGTAAGATTCACTTAACTTTTTTCTGACTAACTGTCATGAGGAATCGAACCATCTATGGATGTATATTTGATATATCTGTGTGGGGAGAGAACAGTCAGTAGCTTTACAGTCTTTAGGATGTTAAGCTCACCCTCAACATATTCCTCCTCACCTACTCTCCCTCCCAGTTTTTTTCTTCATTCACCTCTGATGATTATTTTGTTTCCTCTTCTGAATGAGATTCCTGTATCCTCCCATTGACCCTCCTCGTTACCTAGTTTCTTTGGATCTGTAGATTGTAGGATGGCTATTCTATAATTTATTGCTAATGTCCAATTATTAGTGAGACATATCATACATGTTTTTCTGGGACTCAGTTATCTCACTCAGGATGATATTCTCATTTTACATCCATTTGTCTGTAAATTTAATTCCTGAATAGTGTAATAGTCTATAATGAAGATTACCACATTTTTTTTAACTCATTCTTAAGTTGAGGGATATCCAATTTGTTTTCAGTGTTTGGCTATTATAACTAAAGCTGCTATGAACATAATTAAACAAGTGTCCATGTTGTATAGTGAGGCACTTCTAAGTATACGCCCAGGAGTGTTATAGCTGGGTCTTGAGATAGAACTATGCTTAGTTCTCTGAGAAATTGTTAAGTTGATTCCCAAAGTGGTTGTACAAATTTGCACTCTCACCAGCAGGGCAGTAGTGTTTCGCTTGTTACATGTACTGTCTCTTGAGTATTTGATCTTAGCCTTACGGACAGATGTAAGATTGAATCTCAGAGTCCTTTTGATTTGTATTTCCCTGATTATTAAGGCCACTGAACATTTCTTTAATGGCTTCTTGGCCATTACAGAATCCCCTATTGAGAATTCTCTGTTTATCATTGTACCCGATTTCTAAATTGGTATGTTGCTGTAACTTAAGTTTTTTAGTCTTTTGTTGGATGTAGGGTTGGTGAAGATCTATTCCAATTCTGTAGGCTGCTGTTTTGTCTTATCGAAGGTGTCCATATCCTTGCATAAGTTTTTTTAGTTTCATGAAATCCCATTTATTAATTGGTGATCTTAGTGTCTGAGCTATTATTGGTCTTCTGTTGAGGTATTTGTCTCCTGTGTCAATGAGTTCAAGGCAGTTCCCTAGTTTCTCTCCTATTAGATTTAGTGTGTCAGGTTTTAAAATTAGGTAGGTTACTAAATTATTTTAACTCATGAATTAAGAGCATTTTTAATTAACTAAATTTGCATCCCATGGATTGATCAGCTTACTATTTATTTATAGAACCCAGGACAACCAGCCCAGGTATGGCATCACCTACTACTGGCTGTGTTCTGCCCATTGATTGCTAATTCAGAAAATCTCTTGTCAACTTGACACACAAATATATGATTATTACAACCCTTCCTTTTGTGCTCATCCTCAAGATCTCACATTAAAAACATAAGTAAATTTAAAGGCCCCACAGACTTTACAAATTCTAACATAGTAAAATTTCAATATATTTTAAATATCTAGTCTCTCTCAAAATCCAAATTTCCACTGAAAAGTTCAAAGTCTTTCTCCTATGTGTTATGTAAAAACCAAAATTAAATAAAATACCTCCATCACGAGGATAGATATAGCTGTCTCTTGAGAGGCTCTATCAGAGCCTGACCAGTTCAAATGAAGATGTACAAAGCCAACACAATTGGAATGAGCACAAGGACCTCAATGGAGGACTTAGGGGAAAGACTGTAGAAGCTGATGGGGTTTGCAATTCTAGAGGAAAAACAACAATCTCAACCAACCAGAGGCCCCTGCTCCCCCTGAGAGATCCCAGGAACTAAACCACCAACCCAAGAATACACATGGAGGGACCCATGGCTCCAGCTGCATATGTTGCAGAGGATTGCCTTATCTGTCATCAGTGAGAGGGGTATCCCTTGGTCCTGGGGACACTGGATGACCCAGCATAAGGCAATGCTAGGGCAGTGAGGCAGGAGTGAGTTGGTAGGTGGTAGAGCATTCTCATAGAGGCAAGGGGCACAGGGAGGGGATGAAGGTTTGTGAAGGGGAAACTGGGAAGGAGGATAATATTTGAAATAAAAATAAATAAAATAACTAATAAAAATAAAAGAGGACAAATTAGGGCACCGTCACATTCTGAACAAAGCAAAAGTAAACTCTAACAATATAAATAACTCAATGCCCAATGTCTGTGATTCACACAGCAGTCTTCTTGCTCCTCCAAAGGTCACTTCTTTCCCCCTGTTCTTCGTAGCACACAAAGTTCATCTTCTAGGCATTTGTTGACACCACTCCACTACTGCTGCTATTCTTTGTAGTCATCCCATGGTACTACCATCTCCAAAACAATAGGGTTTCTAATGTAACTGGGCTGTACTTCCACTAATAGCCTCCCATCTGAACATTGTGCCAAGCCTCTACTTCTTTGCATGATCACTTCAGTCAACTACACCTAGTCTGCACCTTAAACAATGGCCTCTCACAGTGCCAAGTCTCAGCTGTTCTCCATGCCTTCAAAAGCATTTTCATCTGGGTGACTCTTACACATCACAAAGTCTAGATGCCAGCACAAGGTGCAACCATGACCACATCTGAAATACAGTGTCTCTGTGCCCTCAGAATATACTTCCCAGAAGATTTCTCCTCAGTGATGCTTGTCTCTTCTTAATCACTATTAATTTCTTAGCTCCAGCTAACCAGCATCAATTGTCCCAGTAATGAAACAGTTTCACTTCAGTAGTTAAGGCATCCTGTTAATCACTGCTGATTGTTCAGACTCACCTAACCAGAACTACAGAATCTTGATTCAAAATAGCAATATCCTTTATATTTAATCTTCCCTTTAAATTTTCACAAGCCAGGCCTCTATCTTCTCCACTTCTCTCAAAATTCTTATCTTCTAAGCTCCTTCAGAACCTTAAAGTAAGGTCTCAACATTCAATGTCTTATCTAGCCCAAAGTTTCAAGGTCCTTTCAAAATCCTTCCCAAATATAACCAAAGCAATATGACACACCTGGTATCAGTATGCCTTAATTAAGGTTAGTATCACTGCAATGAAACCCTACAACCAAAAAAGCAATTTGGAGAGGACAGGGTTTATTTGGATTATACTTCCTGATCTCAGTGGAAGCCAGGAGAGGAATTTAAAAATTGCTGGAACGTACATACAGCAACTGGTGTAGATGCCATGCATCAGTGTTTCTTACTGGTTTGTTTTCCATGGTTGATCAGCCTACAACTTATAGAAACCAGAACTACCAGTTTAGGGTTGGCACCACCCACCATGGGCTGAACCCTCCCCCATTGATCACTAAATGAGAAAATGCCTTACAGCTGGATCTCATGGAGGCATTTTCTCAACTGAGGTTTCTTGCTCTATAATGTCTCAACATTTTGTCAAGCTGACACAGAAGACCAGAGAGTATCCCACATGTAAACCATGCCTCCTAACCAATTGCTTTCAATAACTGTGAATTTTTGGACAGTACTTGTGACTGAAATCAGAGAATTAGCAACTTCCCTCGCAATAGCTTTCATCATACATTTTCTTTGGCAAATACATAAAAATAAAGGTTCCTAGTTTCATTTTAATCACTTGGAAGTGACCTTGAAAATTTGGTAAGAAAATGAGTTCCCAGATGAACATTATCAGACACAGTTGGTAGATAATGGTTCTTTTCTAAAACCTCATTCAAATACACTTCAGCATGATTCCTGTATCATTGATTTAGAGACAAATTAAGGCATTTTAAAACTATCATTACATATAAAGTCAAACAGTTGAAGGTCATAGATTCAAATTATTTCTGAGTCATTGGAGTTTACAAAGACAGAGTGACCCTGCCCTTCTTGAAAGGAGTGGACTATGTATGGGTACAGACATATTAAGGTGAAATTGAGCCAGTTTCCTAAGAAGTAAAACTCTAGTCCCCCCGACTTTTATGGAACTAGCAGAGATTTGTTTATTTTTCTCTCTACATATGCATGTTACAGAATTATAAATCTATCTGGTTCATTTTGATGAAAGCATCACATAACAACCAAAGTTTCTTAATATTAGTAACTAATATTTTTAATATATAGATACAAATATACATATACACATATGTCTGATTATAATTAAGGAATTGTGTTTTGCACAAGTATATTTTCTGAAATAGTTTTCTTAGTGGTCTGTATGGTAAATACAAAGTTATTAGCACTAAGAAAAATATAGACTGGGCCAGAAAAAAAGTAATACTATAAATTCTCAGGAATCCAAAAGAAAAATGTGGATTTTATTATTTCTTCTACTTAAAAGAGTAAGATATTCAAGAAGCGAAACAGAACAGTGTAATTTCTCACAGTGGAAGTACACCGTGAAAATACTAGCAATTCAGTTAGAAACATTATCACATTATCCTTAACTCCTTTTTTAATTCTTTAGAAATTTTATACACTTTATTTTGGTCATATTTAATCCTTTTCCTCTATCTCATCCAAAATCTACTCTAATTTCATGTCTCATGTCCAGTAAATTTTTTGTTCTCTCTCTCTCTCTCTCTCTCTCTCTCTCTCTCTCTCTCTCCCTACCTACCTACCTACCTACCTACCTGTCAGGTTCCTCAAATGCTGCTTGTATATTTTTGAGTGTATAAATCTTCACTAAGACAGGTTGCTCTTCCAAGGGCCATAGAACTTAAAAAAGACATTTCTCTGTCTTTCAGTTACTATGAAATGCCACTTATCTTCAGTTTAGGGAGGTCCTCAGTGCCCACCTCCATAGGTTATTCTAAGACTTTGTCCTGTTTGAGGATCTGCAGGGGTTGGTCATGCTCTTTCAACCACTGTGGCTTCATAAATGCAACTCCCATGCTTTGTATGAAGAATATAGTCCTTTGTAAATTTTTTACAGTCTTTCTGTCTTCTATTTTGCAATGATCCCTAAGTTTTGAGAAGAGTAAGTATGATCTAGATGCCCCACTTACAGCTGCGGATTCCACAGTCACTTATCTTTTGCACTTTGATCAGTTGTGTTCATGGCCATCCACTGCATAATGAAGCATTTCCAAACAGGTATGGATGGTGCGTTCATCTGTGACTATAGAGAGATGTCATCAGGGCATAATTCAATCCTATGCTTTATTTTCAGAATAGTAGTAGTGCCTAAGACATGTCTTAGCCATAGGATTTTCTTCTGGATAACTGTACTGGGTATAGGTTCTTCTTCTAAATAAGGTCTTAAATGAGAAAATAATTGTGTATTATTATCATGATTAAATCACTACTACATCAGTGGGTTTTGCTTGCCATGACAGTCATTATTTTAGCTATAAGACAAATGGATGATAAATGGTTTTTCATTCAGAAATATTCATAATGATTATCCATAAAAAACAGTGCAAGTTAAGACTACTTTGAGATTTTCTTTTTCTTAACACAGTAAGCATGTCTATGAAAAAGACAGTCTGACATGGAATATACAAGGGAAATACTAATTCACTTCTGGTGGGAATACAAACTCTTATAGCCACTGTGGAAATCAGTGTGAAAGTTCTTCAAAAAGCTAGATATAGATTTCCCATATGGTCCAACTATTCAAGTAGTGATAAAGTTTGATTCATAACTGAGCAACTCAGCGTGGCCTCATTGATCCTAGAAATATATACTATTGTATTTGCAAATCTATAATTAATAGACATAATAAAACATTTATAAATGTTGTGCATAACAATATTTAAAACAGTGAAGTAGATGCCAGGAAAAAAAAATCACTAAATCAAGTCCATTCTAGGGAGTGTGATAAAGGATGTAGGCCAGCATTTCATGGGTTGATCATGTTTGTATGCATACATTTTATGTTTAAAAAAAGGCAGTTGATGTCTTTAAGACAGATTGTTTAAATGGCTATAAAAGACAAAGTCAAATTGAACAATGGGAAGAATGAATACAAAAACAAACAAACAAACAGAAAAATAAAACAAAACCAAAATTATTGCCATAGTGGAGCAAGACAGAAAATCCCGAAATTGCTCTGAGATGTCTGATCTCTTGAGCTAGCTTCCATAGCATAGTTACAAACAATCTTACTTATCTACTTGTACACTTAAAATGGGAGAAAATAAACATGGTAGTAGAGACTGTTAATTCAACAATGGAATAATTGGGTATAGATGAAGACCTGTCTATGAATAGTATATGTAAGACTATTCTTTGTGGAACTCAAGATAAAGAGTAAAAAATATATATCTGAAAGAGATTTTAATAACTGTGAAACAATTGAGTTCAAACAAATAGGAAGAGAGTATATTATTAATTAAATTAAAAGTTGTCAATAAGTGAGGCATGAGGGCCATACCCATCCTGATGTCTTTTTCCTGGAGAAGGGATACTTTTGACATCAACACCTATGCAGTCAGGCTTGTCCCTCAGGGAACCCAGAGAGATATTTTTAACTTTTATTGGTATTCCCTTGCAGTGCTTAGCCTCTCAGCCTAAGCAAGAATTCAGGTCCCCTTCAATTACTGGAGGTCAGGCCTCTATCCCCGCCTTCACAAGATTAGATTCGCCACAGCCCATCTACACTTAGAGAAGGGAGGAGATGTCAGGGGCATCCCTGCTTACACACTGAAGGCCTAAAATCAGCCATAGGCCTAAAATCAGCAATAGGCCTGTCATACATGTATACTAACACCGAGTCTTGGGTCTCTGTGAATAAACACTGAAACAGATGGCTATAAGCTATTGTAAACAGGCAGTTTTTGTGACAATTTACCAGCCTGAGTAGTCATAGATCTTGTAAATAGGTAGCCTTGACAGACAATACCAACTTAGACAAGGACAAGCGAATCATAGGCAGAGTCATAGCGACCTGTCTCCTGAACCCTCACCCAGACGATACCCTGTTCTGAAAGATATCTGTATTCCCCCTGAACACCCACGCTCCAGTGTCATCCCCTTCCCCACGTCCTGCCTTTTTGTGTTTATAACCCCTGTGTGAATGAGTATAAATTACAATTTGAAAAAAGTAAATAAATTATGTAAAAAAATTTTAAAAAATGAAACAAAAAAAGTTGTCAATAAACTAGAAATTCTAGAAACAATGCACAGACTGAGTAACTTTGTATTAAGCAAAACCCATTCCAATCCAAGGGACATATTGCAAAGCAACTACAAGTTAATAAAACTAAGTATATAATACTAAGTAAAAGATGGCAAGTTACATGTGTCTTACGCACTTTTAAAATAATTCCACAGAAATAATAGTTGTGATTGTAAAAGTCAGGAAATTGCCAGAAGTAAATAAATTTCAAAGAAGGGTAAGCAGATTTGCTCTGTCACTCAATGGTGAAATTTTTATAGATGAGTTTTCATTGTCATTATTTGACAATCATTCGTTATTAAGAAAAACCAGTTCTAGTTAATCTTTGAAAGCTAAGCTCAACTGACAACTTGATGAGAAACAGAATCTCTTGGAAGATGGGTCTCTGAACATACTTATGAGGAATTATCTCAATCGATATGAAAAGAGAAGCCTGCATACCATGGAGAAAGCAAGCTGAAGATCAACATCTATTTATTCTGTTCTGTCATTTCAATGTGGTTGGATTTTGACCAGCTGTTATAGCTAACTGCTGTTTTGATTTTTCCACACTAATGGACTCTCCTTAAAACTGTTAGCTAAAATAAATTTTCTCTGCTAAGTTCCCACTTTAGAATATTTTACAGCTGCAACAGAAAAAGGCAAAGACATGATGTTTTCGAATTTTGGGGTACATAAGCAAACAGAACATTCCGAAAGATACTAGAATGACTATACATCAGAAAACTAGTTTTAATAAACAATACAGAAGCAAGAGTAACCACTATCTGGAGTGAACACAATATATAATCAGATGAAATTCTGTAAGAGACAGAATCTATTATTAATATGTTTTTCTGTGATAAATTACTACATCATCTCTGCTAAAAATATAACTCTAGATGTGGTTGATTTACAGGGAAATGCATAGAAAATACATTAACTGAAATGGCATGATTTTTTATTCACCCACAGTGAAAAGAAACATTCATCTTGTTTTGAGAAATTTAGATTCTTTTCCCCTCATTTTAATACTTTTTTTTAGTAATAAAATTAGTCATGATTTAATGACTAAAACTGCCATTCAAGTCTTTTACCAAAGCACCAGTGCTTGCTTGTCGTTTAGAAATTCTTTCATTCATTTTCTTTCCCCTGGAGCTGTTTGCATATTCCACAGGCTCATTTGCTATGCTTACCTTTCTAACTTTCCCTAATTGAATGTAATGAGATGGTTCAGCTCATTCTCTGTGTGGTGTGGTCTCTGCAGGCCTGTGATTTTAATATACTACAAGAAACCCCTATTACTACCAGATGACTTTTAGATTAAAATGTAAACATGCCAGTTATTTCCTTACCTTATTAAAAATCCCTGGTGTCATGAAATGAGAATTCTTAGTTTCTATTATGAACATCTTTAAAACAAACACAATGAACTTTACATCAGAGAAAATAAAACCCCAAATGAGTCTTTTAATTTCTTTGTCTATACAGAGCAGCTATGCACAATGTATTATAGTCACTAAATTCAATTTCATATTTTGCCTCCAAAGAAGCAGATATAGAAACACAAAGTTTAACAGAACTAAAAGGACATTATAAGAAAAAAAAAAAAAAACACTGTCAGAACTAAGGAGTATCAGAATTCACAGGTCTGCATAATCAAAATCCTATTAAGCAGCTGAGAGACTGAATTTAAATTAAGTACAAATTAAGACATACAGGATCATACATGTTTTAAAATAATTTTATTGTTAGAAATATACAATTTTCCATAAACTTTAAAGTTTTTAAATTCTCCTGGACATCTTGAAACTTAATGCTATAATGTATGTTTTTAAAGTCTACATTGCATATTAGAAGAGTTTCCTGGGGAGTGACTAGGATGTACAAGAATGTTTAAATACATTGAAGGCCACATATTGAAGAGAGAGAGAGGAGTGGAGAGAAAATTGTAAACTTTTATAGAAAACATATTTAGAAGTCAAGGTTTGTGAGGAACCTTGGAAGTCCTACGACCAAAGGCTATCCAAATCCATAAAATTACATGAGTTATGTATTAATTTGAAAGTCCATCTTCATTTACTTAGTTGATTGTATATTCATAAAATACTTAAATTTTAATAAATAGATAAATAAACAAACAAATAAATAAATAAATATAATAAATAAATCTTGATGTCTGGAGACCTGGAATTTTTCTGCTATTTGTGCCAAATTACTCCAATTTGTAGCTAGAACATTTCATTTTACTGAAAAGCATTTTCTAAAGTATCTAGTGTTTTGTAGGAAATAAACTGCTTGAAATATTTCCTGGAAACACTGTATAACTTGGCTTCCATAGAGAAGATAAGATTTTACAGTGTCATTTATTTTAAGGATATCTATGAGAAGGGCTGAGGTCATACTTGGAAATCATGCCATCTTTCCAAGGGAAAGAAAATCTAAGCGCTCTGATTTGATTTAGGATTTGAGTTCATTTAAATTGATGGCAGCAAGAGGAAGAGGATTGGTTCTCAAATGTCAGCATGCTCCTAACCACAAGGAAGAGATATAAAATTATATGCACTCACATAATGAGCCTCAAGACCTATAATCAATTACTCGTCATTTTCTTTCTTCTTTTGTTTTCATTTTAACCTTTCATTGAAAGTTGATTCTTTTTTGTACATTATATCGCTCATGTAGATCCCCCTCTTTTGATGCCTTCCAACTCCTCTCTCCCTCCTCTACTCTCTCAATCCACACTCCTTTGTCTCCCATTAAATTTATCAAGATTCTAAGTGACAACAACTAAACAGGACAAAATAAGGAAAGATAAAGCAAAACCCATCGTATCAAAGCTGGGCTCAGCCAACCAACAGGAGGAAAAGAGTCCTAAAAGCAGGCACAGGAAGCAGAGATCTAACTTTTCCCACACTCAGGTGTCCTGTACAAATGATAACCTAAAAGCTATATTATATAGGAAGAATAATATATATGAATGTTTGTGGTTTTGTTAAAAATAAAGTTCTCAGAATTTAAGCTAGAAAATTTTTTCTTCTTCTTTTCCTATTATTTTTGGATTCTATCTTTTTATAGCTTTGCTTGATTTTTTGTGTCAGGATTGTTTTAAAATTTATATTTTCTTTGACCAATGCAATGACTTTTTCTATCATATCTTCAATGCCTACAATCCTTTCTTCTACTCCTTGCATTCCTTTTGTGAAGCTTCCTTCTCTATTTTCTGCTCAAATTCCTAAATTTTTAATTTCCAGAATTTCTTTAGTTTTTTTTTTTTTTTTTTTTTTTTTTTTTTTTTTTTTTTTTTTTTTTAGAGACAGAAGGAACACTACCCAATTCGTTCTATGAAGCTACAATTACACTCATTCCCAAACCCCACAAGGACCCAACAAAGAAAGAGAACTTCAGACCAATCTCCCTTATGAACATCGATGCAAAAATACTCAATAAAATTCTAGCAAACCGAATCCAAGACCACATCAAAACAATCATCCATCATGATCAAGTAGGTTTTATCCCAGGAATGCAGGGATGGTTCAATATTCGGAAATCCATCAATGTAATCCACTATATAAACAAACTTAAAGAAAAAAACCATATGATTATCTCACTAGATGCTGAGAAAGCATTTGACAAAATTCAACATCCCTTCATGATAAAAGTCTTGGAAAGATCAGGAATTCAAGGCCCCTACCTAAACATAGTAAAAGCAATTTACAGCAAACCAGTAGCCAACATCAAGCTAAATGGAGAGAAACTTGAAGCAATCCCACTAAGATCAGGGACTAGACAAGGCTGCCCACTCTCCCCCTACCTATTCAATATAGTACTGGAAGTCTTAGCCAGAGCAATTAGACAACAAAAAGAAGTCAAAGGGATACAAATAGGAAAGGAAGAAGTCAAAATATCGCTATTTGCAGATGATATGATAGTTTTTTTTTTTTAAATTCTTTTTTTATTTTGTTTTCTATTTTGATTCTTTAGGTCTTGACCAGCTTTATTCTTTTCCTTCTACTGTTTATTTTGATAATCTCAAAGATGAAAGAAGAAAGGCCATTGACACCAGCTTCTTTTATTTGTATTCATAGACAGCCTTCCCCTAAGGGTGAGTTCAAAAGTTCAGCATTGGAGGTGAGGAGAAAAAAAAAAGGCTTTATACTTTAGGGGAATGAGTTTTCAAAATGGGAGAGAAGGTGGGCAAAATAGATGGGGTTATAAGAACAGAGCATAAATATAACAGATTAATCCTTAAGACCTCCTGAAACAAACATATGGTTGCAAGGTAGGCGCAATAAGGACTATAAGTACTCATACCAAGGTAGTTGCATAAAAGGTGTGATTGTGAAATTTTCATAAATGACTTTTAAAACAGAGACATGATTGCTGCTTCTGAAGCCAGCAGAAAAGAAATATTTGTACTTAAGATTACTCATGGGGTATATCCCAGACTTTGATTAATCAGAAGTTTAATGATAAACAGGGCTGAACTTAGCTTATCTTTACTATAAGATGGCTTATCAGCCTAAGATGGAGGCAGGCTGGTTCATTAGAGTTTTCTTGGATTTCTTTAAGGGATAATGGATTTATTCATACACTAACACTGCGTTTTCCTGGATTTTTAAAAAGGTGTTTATTAATTTACTCTTTCAGAGTCTCTATCATTTTCACACTGATGATTTTAAGATCTTTTACTTGTGCTTCAGTGATATTGAATTATTCAAGGTATACTATGGTAGGAAAACTAGTGAGTTCTAGTGAGAACATATTGCCCTGCTGTTATTATCCATATTTTTAAACTTATCTCTATGTCTCTGAGTTTGGAGTGCCTGACTATAGGTTTAGTTTCTGGTTTCTAGATTGTTTTTCTTGAGTGTTCTGTTTTTTTGGTTATTGTTTCCTGTCAGGAATGTCAAAGTATGTGATGGCTATGTGTTGACTATCTTCCTGCTAGGTTCAGCTCCTGGGTTAGAAGGAAGTTCAGTTAGCAAAGGGTGTCTGCTGAGTATGGCAGTGTTTTGTGTTGTGCTCATTTGATATGTTCCCAATGAATGCCTGCTATTTTTGGAGGGTAGAAGACTGGTATGACTTTCTGGAGAAAAAGATCAAGGAAGAAGATATTTATGGTTCCTTGAGGACAGGGTCAGGGGGGAAATGGAGAAAGTAACAATTTTCCAGCAACAGAGCTGCAGATGAGAATCAGGGCACTGTATTTCAGGAGTAGAAGCAATAATGTGAGTCGGCCTTCAGCCTACCTGTTATTCACAGGGAGCCACCCTTGCCCTAGATGATAGGAGTGGGAATGCTTAGGTTGGGGTGGGAGAAAGCAATGGGGTACAGGTAGAAGATCTGTGGGGTTCACAGGAGCTGAAAGCAGGGGCACAGAAGGCTGCCTCATGTCCTCTGTTGAAAAGCTAAGAATGAGACTCTGATGATTGGATATGGGGTTGGCAGGAGTGGGCAGAGACAGAAGCAGTATTCCTGCTACAGAGTTGGGGACAAGAACTGGGGATGGACTGGAACTCAGAAGCAAAAGAAAAGACAATTAGTCTGATTTTTCTTCAGGCATAGTCTTCCAAGTGCAGTTAAATGTGCTGCTGTGAGGATTAACCTGTGGTGGTGGACTACTGTAATTTTTTCTGTAAATATCGCCAATATAATGACTTTGAAAAAGCCTTTAACAGTTTAGAAAGAATTGGTCTTGATTTACATAGATTTATATATTTATATACTATATGATATTCTATTATTTTTCATAGTATAAGATTATTTAAAACTCATCTATAATGGGAATGAATATTCTATGCTTTGTGAAAACAAGTATGGAATATATAAATAATTTCAGTCTTGTCTCTTAAACTGTATGTAAGTTTACTAAACTTTTATTTTGAAAGCTTTGTTGATAGTTACAAATGGAGGCACGTTATTTATAGTTTTTATTTACTGCTTATCATACACAGCAACATAAATACTGGATCCACAAGAAAATCCTACCACACTGTAGAAACTCCATGTAAATGGTTGTATAATTTTTCCCTCTATTTGAATAATAGCTCTAAAATTATTTTCAAGTTCTTTATTATTTGCTGTTACTCATAAGAAGGCAGACCAATCAGACTACTGTTTTTAAGAAAGAAAAAAATAATAAATTCTTTCTTTATCAGAACTAAATAATGTTGATATTAAGTACATAAAATGCAAAGAAAAAACATTTGTGTCCATATTTATATAAATTTTAATTAATAATCTTACATCCTAAATATTATGATACATTGGTTAGATTGCTAACAGTTTAATATCAATGATATCAATCAATCTGTACATTATTTAAGAAAATAAAAAGTGTTGTCTACTGCTTTATTATTTATGTGTGGAATGACAGGTTTGGGGAAGTAGTGCTTCCATTTTTATATCAATGGGTTCATTTTTAGACATCTAGATAAAATGATAATAAGTTATCATTTCTCATTGCTGTGGTTTTCTGCATCGTGATTAAGTATAAACTTTGTAGGAGATGTGAAATCAGGAAATAACATGCAGGTTAAAAGTTACTGAATTTCATTTAAAAATTCAAAGCTCATTTTCCATTTTAATTCAATACCGAGAACTGGTTAAAATATGAAATTGGAGTTTTGCTAGTGAGCTTAGCTGTTGGGACAGTTAATGCAATTCCACTGGTTATATTGGATAAAATAGCCATTTTCACGTTATTATTTTTTCTGCCCATAACAATAAGATATATTTATTTCTTCCAGTCTTCTGGCATTTTTCTTATTGATGTGGAATTTTAATCCAGCAATATAGCTGCTCTGACAAGAGATAACATCAAAAGACCTTCTAGGTCTGTGTGATATTAATGGAATACAGGCATGCCCTTAGTACACACCTTCAATCCCAAACAAGGAAGGTAAAGTTAGTTTGTAGAAGGAAGCTGCCATGTTTGAAAGCAATAAGGGGTAGACAAAGTGAGCAATTGTAGAAAAATTTGGCAGAATGAGTCAGAAATAAGATAAGCCCAACTCTCAAGAGAACAGAGAAGAAAGAGTGGCTACTTAAGTACAGTGCAAGGTGAGAGTTTGGTTGAGTGTGGTTGAGGTCAGTTCAGTTCAAAGAGATCAGTCTTTTCATTCATAGAAGCTGAGAGAAGCCAGATTGAATCAGTCAACTTGGAGAGGAGTCTATGCCATAGCAGCTAAGATGAACCATACAACAGAGTTCAGAAAGTGCTTAAAAGGGTGATCTTTTCAGCAATAAGCATGAAATACAACAATTACATCTGGAGAACAAATCTATATGGAGAATAAAATCTACATTTACATCTTAGTTTCTGTTTTCAATGTCAGAAAGTTTTCACTCTAGTGATTGTACATTTCTTACATCATTTTCAGAGGTGGTTTTTAGGCCATTTTACATATGATTATTTCCCCATTTTGTCAGCCTGTTCATGACTGATACACAAGACACTGATATTTGCATGCTAATTATATATCATACGTGAAAATGTTTATCAACTCAACGTATATTTTGGTGGTGTCTTTATTGTCTCCTCAAAGGGACTGCTTTTTATTTCTTTAGTACATCTTATTGGTTTAGCTATGACTTAAAGTAGTATACTGATCTGACACCATGAGAATTAAAATGGATTTTCCTTATTCCTAAGTATGTCCCAAAGACAGCCCTCATTTATTCTACTTTCCCACCATTACAATTAAACCTCACAGTGTCTGTTATTTTTATGTAGATGCTGGGTATCCAAACTCAACTTTTTAACTATACTCCAGGGTTTACTTCATTAGTCAATCTACCATGCATCACCATACCTACTTCAAATATGCTTTATGCACATATAGCAAATACTATTCAGCTTATAATTAATATAAACAACTATACATGTATAAACACACACACAAATGCACGTGTGTGTAACATATTTTGCTACATAAAATCTGCACCTTGACACGTTTAAACATAGTTATTAAAAAATCATGTACTGTTGCTATAGTCATTTTATGCAAAAATCTGCACAAGTGTTCTTTTGTAGAGTTACTACCTTGGAAAGAAAAATCAAACTCTTAATTAAAAAAAAACAATAAATTGTGTCCAGATTTAATTTATAACTTAATGGCTACTGTAGTGTTTTGTA
Organism: Grammomys surdaster; assembly: GCF_004785775.1. NCBI lineage: Eukaryota > Metazoa > Chordata > Mammalia > Rodentia > Muridae > Grammomys > Grammomys surdaster. The sequence goes on along the minus strand of NW_021604619.1, from coordinate 5,778,110 downwards.
ATTCTACTACCTAGAGATTAGAATATTAAGTATAAAGATTGATATTTTGAAATATATCTTTATGTGAAACTTTTTTATTTTATTTTGAAAAGTAATCTTATATGCAGAAATATCATTAAAATTAATTGATCTTTTAACTTTTACTTGGATTTTCAAGATTTTGTTTTCCAAAGATGATTTTTGTACTAACCATACAAAAACATAAGAAAAAATGCAAAATTGTGATAAGAAAGAAAAATTACTTTAATATACAATATCACTATAATTTAAACAAGAAAATATACTCAGCAGTTGTTTTTTCCTGTATTTATGAAACTTTTACTCTATCTACACATTGTTCTTTTTTATATAGTCAAGGTTCAAATTACACTATATAATATTTTATTTAATTATTGCCCCTCTAATACTTCTATGAATATATCAACCCTTTGAAAATATGTACATTTGAATTTCTAGGCATGAAAAACAGCTGACGACTCGCTTTATTCAGCAGGGCCATTTGTTTTATTGTGACTTCAAAATACAAAGTTCTTATTTATTTGTCAAATTCCCCATCTGTGTATATTGTGCCAGGACTTTGAATTCTCATATACGTATCAGCCTAATTGTTACCTTCATCTTTCTATATCACATGCACAGTCAACTGCCTCATGATATATACATGGTCATCTGAATATGCTTTATTTCTCATTTCTATTTTTGAACTATAATACTCTTCAAAATAACAATACAACTCTGAATAGTTCTTTGTTGAATGGTTTAGTACCATCACTCAGAAGTGAGTAAACATGAAGAAATCTCAACGTAAAGTTGAAAGGATATAATGGTGGAAATGGTTGTTATAAAAAGAGTTAGAGGAATTAATCAGTTTCATGAAAGAATTCATAAAATATTACTTAACACATTTTAACTTCTTAAGTGAATCTTTATGTGGCTCTTTATTGTTTTCAGATTAAAATCTACATTAAGACTATATAATATTTTGCTTCATTGAGGCTTTTTTCTGCATTCTTTATCGTATATTTATACAATAAATATTATTACAATATTCATGTTTAAACTACTGTTCCAGAAGCTTTACAAAGATCATCCCTACACTGTTATTTCTACTAAACAGCTGAACAAGCAGTTCAGTCAGAAAGTTTGCCATAGTCCTGTAGGTAATATTTGTGTATGAACATTTTAGTTCAGAAGCTCTGATTTCATGAGGTTTTTATTATCTTCCACTCTGCTTTCTGGCTCTTTCTCTGTAATGATCAATCATCCATAATATAAAGGTATAGTTGTAGTGTATCCTCCAGTCTTATGTGCAGAATCTCGAAAGGAAATACAGAAGGAAGGAATAAAGAAAGATTTGTTCTTTCATGCTGTTACTTAACACCACATATGTGAGTATAGCTAAACCAGAAATCTCATGCAAAAAAGTACACAAAAGTCCTCTAATATAAATGTAAAGAGAGAGTGTTGAACAGAAAAAAATGTGAGATGTTCTGGAGAAAGTGAAATTCAGACAGAGAAAAGTATTGGCAGCAACTGTTCCTTTCTCAAGAAGGTTAGAGAAAAGGTTGTCACTAAAAGCAGGAATCAGCAGCCCATAACACTGGGGTTTAGGTGGATAAAACTATCCTACAGAGCTGAGAAGTATAATTGTAAATCTCAACTCCCTACTCTCTACATTTGCTTCTAGGGTTCCCAATGAAAGAACAAGAACAACAATGATCATGATTTCTTCCTGAGTAGTAATTACCCAGGATTAGACCCCAGTGTACAAATGGAGGATGAGGTTCGAGGGGCAAGGTAGAAAATTCTAAAATTCATCCTTCACAGGCAGCATTCCTTGGTCTTCAACAGATCCCTGGGATGCTCACTTCAAAATAATCTCTTTCATGACTATATTAAAAGACTTAAATAGAACATTACTTCAACAATATAGAGGTTCATTGCTAGCATAAATTAGCCCAGAGTAAGATGTGACTGACAGTAATGTTGTCTATATTTGACCATTTGCTGGTTTACTTCAGCCTCTTCTGCTGTTTGTTTATTTTGTGTCAGTTGCTGAAATAACTTAAGATGGGAATATTTATTGATGTTACCTTTTTACTTCATTGATTCATATAAATGAAAATGAGTTTCTACCATTTTCAAAACTTTTACACCATTGACTTATGTGACTTGAATGAGAATACCCTCCATAAATTCATATATTTGAATGCGTATTTCCTAGTTGGCGGAACTGTTTTGGCAAGGATTATGAGGTGTGCCCTTGACAGAGAAGGTGTGTCATGGAAAGAGATTGCCTGTGAGACTGAGATATCACACACCAGGCAGTCTCTTACTTTGCCTCTCACTTGCTCGTCAGAATATAATACGTTCTTTGCTACTGTTCCAGTACAATCCCCGACTATATGTTGCCATCTTTCCTTCCATGATGTTCATGGATTCTCCATCTGAAACTCTACACAAGCCTCTCAATTAAATGATTTTTTAATAATAGCCTTGGTCTTGGTGCCTCTTCAGAGGAATAGAAACATTACTAGACAATCAATAAAAATTTATAGCATGATAATTCAGCTTGTTTATGCTATACAAAACAACTAATTTAATGTTATTACCAGCCCATTATTATGGATGATGTCATTGTGCCACAACTATAGATGAATAGAGTAACAACGCAGCATAAATAGTAGTGTTTTGGCTAATTAAAACAAATCAATATAAAGAAAATATCTAAGGAGAACAGTAATTAGTTTAATGACTCCTCATCTCTTTCCTTTCCTCTAAGTTATATGAAATTTACGTACATGTTAGTATACCCAGTGGTCCTAGTACTCTTTTTATGAGCCATCAAAATCTACACAGGCTTATAATGCTTTTGTTCTTCCTCTAGAAGAGATTATTAAAAATGATTATATAAGAAAAATTAGAAAGGGAATATAATACTTTTAAAAGTTTATATCATGGTGACAAATTGCACCAATCTAAGCAATCAAAGCATTTCTATCTCTGGTATTATGAGTCTAGTTATTTGAACTATTCATCTCATATTTAAAAACCTCAATATGTCTGATAAAGTCTTATATGCATAAATGAGCTGATAAAACCTAAGGGCTCCTCAGAGACTACATGTAAAGGAAATTGTGAATTCTGAGTGAAAAGGCTAGATGCAAACTAATCTGCTTCAGGTCAAATTCCACATCTTGGATACCTTCATTTTGTTTTAGGTAGCAACTGGTAAGTACGGGACAAAATACAGTGTGTGGACATTACTTGACTCGAAGGTCAAATGACAGTGTACACAAAGTTGCACTTTAACAAGAATAAAGCATACCCCTCAGAAAGGGAAAGTCAGAAAACTGTGAGTTGATCTTTGCTGTGGGGAAGAAAAAGCCTAAATTCTGGAGAAGTCAAAAGTAGAAAGGAGACCTCATGTATTTTTGCCATACTATTTGGTCTATGAAAACTTTGCCAGGGGATATATATGTCCCATTGGCATAAACTAAAATAAATAAAACACAACATCAGACCAGACTCAGTCTCCAAATTTAAAAGAATAAGAACTAAGTTTAAAAAATGACACAATCCAGGGGAATCAGGGTCTGTCTTTCATCTACAGATATAGTACATACCTTATAATAATCCTTAGAGAAAGAATGGCTCTGGGAAAATCAACAAGTGTTAAGGATGTGTGTTTAGTTTTTAGAGGGAAACCTTAATTTAATAGTACTATAGAGTGAAAAATTATAGATACTGGGTATATAGAATTCTTTTTAGACATATAAAATATTCTTTAGGCTTTCTTTATAAAGACATGGAGAAACTGAGCCATGAATCAAGTTAGGAATGTGGAAAGACCAGTCACCATTACTGGAACTGGCTTATCTGCAAAGAGAAAGGAAAGAATGCAAGTGAACTAGGTGGAACCAAGCTGGGAACCAAGCTGAGAACTGCAGTGACAGGGCAAGGCCACAGTGATAGGGCAGGACCACATTCTTGAGAAAGATAAGCGTACAGAGAATTTTCACCCGATCCTGACCCATGTAGGTTGGGTTCCTTTGGAATGTCCCACTATTTTTATGTTATGCCACCTCAACAACCCCTCATTCCCCTCCCCATTCCTTGGTTTGTGGTTTTTCCCTTAAAAACCCTTCTCAAACTGGCAGTCGGGGTTAATTCAGCTCCTGCGTGGGCATACGAATTGACCGGCAGCTAGCTGTCACATGCCCTAATAAACCTCGCTATTGCTCCAGTACACGGTGTCTCGAGAAGATTACTGGGTGGTCGCGGCTTTCTGAGACTTGAGTGAGGGTCTCCCCTCTGCGGAGGTCTTCAGTATTGTTTCTTTACTATTTCACTTAGTGACTCTTTTGTGAAATACCCACAAAAAATGTAGAACAAGTCTCTTAAACAAATTGAATTAAGAATACTGTCACTCAACTCAAGGCACTATTGCTTCTTCAAGCTAAAAGTCAAATAAAGGCCTTTTAGGGTACGATGAAATATTCTCCTTTATAATGATGATATCAAAATTCCAGATATATAAATGCATTTTTTTTAATTCAGGTAAAAATAATTGTAACTTTGTAGAAAAAAATATGGTCAATATTGAGATTATCATTATTTGAGAGGTCTACTGCAAATGTAGTAATAGATAAATATCTCACTCAAGTTATGAAAAAAATTAGAGATAAGAAAAAAACTGTCATTTAGCATATGTATATTATATATTAGAGAAGCGAATCTGTTTCAAACAGAGGTTTCATGCTGTTATAGTTCATTTCTGTGGCTGTGATAAAAGCAACTAGAAGGAAAAAGAGTTGTTTCAGACTACATTTTAGGTTGCAGTTTATCCTTATATTGGCATAAATAGTTAAAATTGGCCACTGTTCAAACTGCCTAACTTATCTGCCACATCTCTCCCTAGCTCAGCCACCATGTTTCTCTGCCTGATGCCATGTGTGCTCTGCAGCTAGAAACAGCCAGCCAGAAACACCAGCCCTGTGACCCAAAAGACTTCAGCGTGGGAGACGGCTCTGCCAATCTACCACACTGTCTTCGCAAAGCTGGGCATTGCCAAGACCATCCCACCATTCACGCTGGCCCAGTAGGAAAATGGGACTCTAATGCTTAAATTATCCAAAAGCTTATATATTTGGTAATGATCAGTAACAAGATGCCCATACAATCAGAAGTGTAACCCAATACCCAACCTAGATATACCAACTACCTTTGACTGCTACAGACATGTGAACATCCACCTTCATGTCCCGCCCTCTCTTCCTCGCCTAGCTCCTCCTCTTTCTTCTCCTTCTCTCCTCCTTCCTCCTCCTTTTAACCTCCTAACTCCTTCTTAGGTCTTGCAACAATCCTTATGTCCATGTTAAGGAGAGAACTTCAAACAGCGTAAACATCTACAGTGTAGAAGCAATGAATTCATACATGCTTGCCTGCTTACTGATTCTGCTCAGACCTGTTTATCTACTTTCATACAGTTCAGAAAACCTGACTAGCGATTATTGCAGACAGGGGTAGGTCTTTTCTCAAGTAACTTAATTAAGAAAGTCACCCACATACATGCCCACAAACCAATCCAATTTAGATACACAAGTGATTCTATGTTGTGTCAAATTAATAAAACTATACCTCAGAGGATAAGTACATAAGTATATTTATTTAAATCTCCATAGATATTAGAAGTTTATAAGAAAAAATTATTAAATAAGAAAAATATCTTATTTTGTACATGCAGAAATAAAATGTAGGAAGAAATACTGTTTCAAAAGTTGACTATTCCAAGATATAAGCAAAGAAAAAATAACACAATAAGAAAAATATAATGTATACATGCTGTGGAAGTTTGTTCCCTGTTTTCAAAGGATGATCCCTGTAAATATCATACATTGATTTAGTAATATCCTGTGAGCCTCACAGCAGACTTTTAAATATTTTGCAGCCAATACACTTCCTGTCATAATGTCATAATGACAAAAATAGAGGAAATTACATATTTGAAAACATGAAAATTGTAAAAGCAATGTATTCATTTCTGCTAAACCCATGTATTTTTTCTAGATTAGTTTTGATTTTGTATAGGGATAAGTATCAGAACCTTAACTTTTCTGCTTTCCATGTTATTCCTCAATAGGTTTTAAAGATGAAGGTATGTTGTAATTGGTAACACAAATTATTTTTATGATTTATATTACTAATATATTATGAACAAAACTAGCATTTTGGTTTTCTTTTTCAAATAAATATATTAATTAAATAAATAAATAAATATATAAATAAAGTAGCATCTTATTAATTGTTTGAGAATTCCAGGTAGAATATTATGACCACATTTACTTCCAACTCTTCCCAGATCTTTACTCATATTTATTCCCATCCAATCTTCAGAAGTTGATGAAGAGTCTCCTTTTTACTTCTTCCATCTTCTCCTCCTCTTCCTTCTCATGCTCTTCTTCATTCTTCTCCTTATTAATTTCAAATCCAATCTATGTTGCACTCCCAACCAATAAATGTCACATGCTCATAGGTCTTCAGTTAGTGGTGGGATTTGCCCATGCACTCTGCACCATGCTGTGATTTTGTCTGATTAGAACTTCTGCAATTCTCATGCATGCTTTCACAACTGGTATGAGTTCATATGTGTAATTACACTAGTGTGTCTGTAAAAACCCAAACACTATGGTGGATGCCTAGAAATGCTTGCTGAGAAGAGCCTGATATAGCTCTCTCCTGAGAGGCTCTGCCAGAGCCTGACAAATACAGAGGCAGATGCTTGCAGCCAACATTGGACTAAGCAGGAGTCCCCAAAGGAGGAGTTAGAGAAAAAATTGAAGGAACTAAAGATGTTTGCAACCCCATAGCAAGAATAACAATATCAACCAACCAGACCTCCCTCAGAGCTCCCAGGAACTAAAGCATCAACCAAAGAATACACATGGAGGGACCCATGACTCCAGCCACTTATGTAGCAGAGGATGGCCTAGTCAGCCATCAATAGGAGGAGAGGCCCTAGGTCCTGTGAAGGCTCAATATCGAAATGTGAGGTGGGGAGGCAGGAGTGAGTGTGAGGATCGGAGTGAACCCTCACAGAAGCAGAGGAAGGGAGGATGGGATAAGAGATTTCTGTAGAAGAAACCAGCAACAGGGAAAACATTTGAAATGTAAATAAATAAAGTATCCAATAAAAAAATAAAGAAGCTAATAAATCCTCATAAGTATTGACTTTTTTTTCTTTAATTTCATCTTAATAGTTTTTTATGTTATTGGATATTTTCTTTATTTTTATGGAGCCATCCATGTGTACTTCTTGGTTGGTGGTTTAGTCCCTGGGAGCTCTGGTGGGAAGGCAGTGTCTGGTTTATTTATTATTTATTATTGTTTTTCCTATGGGGTTGCAAACATCTTCAGCTCCTTCAGTTTCTAACTTCCTCATTGTAGACCCCATGCTCAGTCCAATGGTTGGCTGTGGGCATCCCCTATGTATTTATCATGCTCTGGCAGATCATCTCAGGAGACAGCTAAATCAAGTTCCTGTCAGCGTGCACTTCTTGTCATCCACAATAGTGTATAGGTTTGATGAGTGTATACAGGAATGATCCCTAGGTGGGGTAGTCTTTGGATGGCCTTTGCTTCAGTCTTTTCTCCACATTTTGTCTATATATTTGTTCCCTTTTCTAGGATGGGCCAAAGTACTCATACTTTGGCCTTACTTCTTGATCATAATGTGGTCTGTGAGCTGTATTTGGGTATTCGAAGCATTTGAGTTAATGTCCATTTAACACTGAGTGCATACCATATGTGTTCTTTTGTGATTGGGTTATCTCACTCAGGTCTATATTTTATAGTTTTAGGAGTGGTATAGATGGATCCTCAGGTAATGCTATGTCCAATTTTCTGAGGAACCATCAGACTGATTTCCAGAGTGATTATACAAGATTGCAATCCCACCAACATTGGAGGAGTGTTCTTCTTTTTCCACATCCTCCTCGCCAGCTTCTGTGTCACCTGTTTTTAAACTTAGCTTAGTTTTTAACCTTAGTTTTTAATTCTGACTGGTGTGAGATGAAATCTCTGGGTTGTTTTGATTTGCATCTCCCTGATGACTAAGAATGTTGAACATGTCTTTAGGTGCTTCTCAGCCATTCGAGTCTCCTTGCTTGAGACTTCTTTGTTTAGCTCAGGACCCCATTTTAATAGGGTTATTTGGTTGTCTGGAGTTTAATTTCTTGACTTATATGTATATATTGGATATTAGCCCTCTATTGGATATAGGATTGGTAAACATCTTTTCCCAATCTATTGGTTGCCATTTTGTCCTATTGACATCCTTTGCCTTAAGGAAGCTTTGCAATTTTGTGAGGTCTCATTTATTGATTCTTGATCACAGAGCCAAAACCACTGATGTTCAGTTCAGGAAATTTTCTCCTGTGCCCATGTGTTCGAGGCTCATCCCCACTCTCCTCTACTAGTTTCAGTATATCCAGTTTTATGTGGAGGTCCTTCATCCACTTGGACTTGAGCTTTGTACAAGGAGATAAGAATGGATCAATTTGTTTTCTTCTACATGCTGACTTCCAGTTGAACCAGCACCATTTGTTGAAAATCCTACTGGATAGTTTTAGCTCCTTTGTCAAAGATCAAGTGACCATAGTGTGTGGGTTCATTTCTAGGTCTTCAATTCTATTTCATTTATTTTCCTGCCTGTCTCTGTACCAATACCATGCAGTTCTTATCACTGTTGTTCTGTAATACATCTTGAGATCCAGAATGGTGATTACCCTAGAAGTTCTTTTATTGTTGAGAATAGTTTTTACTATCCTTAGGTTTTTGTTATTCCAGTTAAATTTGAGAATTTCTCTTTCCATCTTCATGAAAAATTGAGTTAAAATTTTGTTTGGGATTGCATTGAATCTGTAGATTGCTTTCAGCAAGATGGCCGTTTTTACTATTAATCCTGCCAATCCATGAGCATGGGAGATCTTTCCATCTTCTGAGATCACTTCGAGTTCTTTCTTCAGAGAATTGAAGTTCTTGTTGTAGTAATCTTTCACTTACTTGGTTAAAGTCATATGAAGATATTTTATATTATTTTGACTATTTTGAAGGATGTTGTTTCTCTAATTTCTTGCTCAGCCTGTTTATCCTTTGAGTATACAAAAGCTACTGATTGGTTTGAGTTAATTTTATATGCAGCCACTTTGCTGAAGTTGTTTATAAGCTGTAGGGGTTCTCTGGTGGAATTTTTGGTGTAATTTAAGTATACTACCATATCATCTGTAAATAGTGATATTTTGATTTCTTCCTTTTCAAATTGTATCCTTTTGACTTCCTTTTGTTTTTTAATTTCTCTAGCTAGAACTTCAAGTACTATGCTGAATAGATAGGGAGAGAGTTGGCAGTGTAGTCTAGCCCCTAATTTTAATGGAGTTGCTTCAAGTTTCCATTTAGTTTGATGTTGGCTACTGGTTTGCTGTATATTGCTTTTACTATGTTTAGGTATTGGCATTGAATTTCTGATCTTTCCAGGACTTTTACCATGAAGAGATGTTGAATTTTTTCAAATGCTTTCTGAGCATCTAGTGAGATGATCATTTTTTTTTCCTTTGAATTTGTTTATGTAGTGTACTACATTGATGGATTTCCATATATCCAACTATCCCTGAATCCCTGGAATAAAGCCTACTTGATCATGGTAAATGATCATTTTGATACATTCTTGGAATCAGTTTTTGAGAATATTTTTGAGTATTTTTGCATAGATATTCATAAGGTAATTTGGTGTGAAGTTCTTTTTCTTTTGGGGTCTTTGTGTGGTTTAGGTACAAGTGTAACTGTGGCTTCATAGAACGAATTGGGTAGTGTTCCTTCTGTTTCTATTTTGTGGAATAGTTTGAAGAGTATCGTATGAGGTATTCATTGAAGGTATGATAGAATTCTGAACTAAAGCCATCTCGTTCTGGGCTTTTTTCTGGTTGGGAGACTTTTAATGACTGCTTCTATTTCTATAGGGGTTATGGGACTATTTAAATGGTTTATCTGCTCCAGATTTAACTTTGTTATCTGGTATCTGTCTAGAAAATTGTCCATTTCACCCAGATTTTCCAATTTAGTTGAGTGTAGACTTTTGTAGTAGGATCTGATGATTGTTTGAATTTCCTCAGTTTCCATTGTTATATTTTCCTTTTCATTTCTGATTTTATAAATTTGGATATGATCTCTCTGGTTAGTCTGGCTAGTGGTTTTGGGACTGTTTAGATGATTTATCTGCTGTGATTTAACTTTGGTACCAGGTATCTGTCTAGAAAACTGCCCATTTCATTCAGATTTTCCAGTTTTGTTGAGTATAACCTTTTGGTGTAGGATCTGATGACTTTTTTTTTTAATTTCCTCAGTTTTTGTTGTTATGTCTCCCTTTTCAGTTCTGCTTTTATTAATTTGGACACTGTCTCTGTGCTTTCCAGTTAGTCTGGCTAAGGGTTTATCTATCTTGTTGATTTTCTCAAAGAACCACCTCCTGGTTTTGTTGATTCTTTGTATAGTTCTTTTTGTTTCTACTTGGTAGATTTCAGTCCTGAGTTTATTTCTTTCCACCTACTCCTCCTGGGTGTATTTGCTTCTTTTTGTTCTAGAGCTTACAGGTGTGGTGTCAAGCTGGTAGTGTATGTTCTCTCCAGTTTCTTTTTGTAGGCACTTAGAGCTATGAGTTTGTGTCATAGTACTGCTTTCATTCTGTTCTATAAGTTTTGGCATGATGTTCCTACATTGTCATTATGTTCTAAAAAGTCTTTAATTTCTTTCTTTATTTCTTCCCTGACCAAGTTATCATTGAGGAGAGCATGTTCAGCTTCCATGTATATGTGGGCTTTCTGTTGTTTCTGTTGTTATTGAAGCCCAGCCTTATTCAGTGGTGATCTGATAGGCTACATAGGATTATTTCAAACTTCTTGTATCTGTTGAGGCCTGTTTTGTGACCAATTATCTGATCGGTTTTGGAGAAGTTACCATGAGGCGCTGAGAATAATGTATATTCTTTTTGTTTTAGGATGTAGTGTTCTACAGCTATCTGTTAAACCCATTTGGTTCATAATTTCATTTAGTTCACTGTTTCTCTATTTAGTTTCTGTTTCCATGATCTCTTCATTGCTGAGAGTGGGGTGTTGAAATCTCCCACTATTATTGTGTGAGGTACAATGAGTGCTTTGAGCTTTAGTAAAGTTTCTTTTATGAATGTGGTTGCCCTTGCATTTGGAGCATAGATGTTCAGAATTGAGAGTTCATCTTGGTAGATTTTTCCTTTTATAAATATGAAGTTTCCTTCCTTATCTCTTTCAATAACTTTGGTTGAAAGTAAATTTTATTCGATATTAGAATGGCTACTCCAGCTTGTTTCTTGAGACCATTTGCTTGGAAAATTGTTTTCCAGTCTTTTACTCTGAGGTAGTGTCTGTCTTGGTCACTGAGATGCATTTTCTGTATGCAGCAAAATTCTGGGTTCTGTTTACCTATCCAGTCTGCTAGACTATGTCATTTTATTGGTGAATTGAGGCTATTGATGTTAAGAGATATTAAGGAAAAGTGATTGTTGCTTCCTGTTATTTTTGTTGTTAGAGGTGAAGTTATGCTTGTGTGGCTGTCTTCTTTTGGGTTTGTTGAAAGAGAATTACTTTCTTGGTTTTTCTAGGGTATAGTTTCCCTCTTTGTGTTGGTGGTTTACATCTGTTATCCTTTATAGGGCTAGATTTGTGGAATAATATTGTGCAAGTTTGGTTTGTCATGGAATGTCTTGGTTCTTCATTTATGATAATTGAGAGTTTTGATGGGTATAGTAGCTTGAGCTGGAATTTGTGTTCTCTTAGAGTCCTTATGATATCTGCCCAGGATCTTCTGGCTTTCCTAGTCTCTGCTGAGAAGTCTGGTGTAATTCTCATAGGTCTGCCTTTATATGTTACTTGATTTTTTCCCTTATTGCTTTTAATATTCTTTCTTTGTCTTGTGAATTTGATGTTTTGATTATTATGTGGTAGAAGTAATTTCTTTTCTGGTAGAGTTTACTTGTAATTCTGTAGTCTTCTTGTATGTTCATGGGTATCTGTTTCTTAAGGTTAGAGCAATTTTCTATAATTTTGTTGAAGATATTTACTGGCCCTTTAAATTGGGAATCTTAGCTCTCTTCTATACCCATCATCCTTAGGTTTCATCTTCTCATTGTTTCCTAGAGTGCCTGGATGTTTTGTGTTAGGAACTTTTTGCTTTTTGCATTTTCTTTGACTGTTGGGTCAACGTTTTCTATGGTGTCTTCTGCACTTGATGTTCTCACTTCTATCTTTTGTATTCTGTTGGTGATGCTTGTGTCTGTGACTCCTGATCACTTTTCTAGATTTTCTGTCTCCAGTGTTCTCTCCCGTTGTGTTTTCTTTATTGTTTCAATTTCCATTTTAGGTCCTGGATCGTCTTATTCATTTTCTTTTCCTGTTTGGTTGTGCTTTCCTGTATTCTTTAAGGGATTTTTGTGCTTCATTTTTAAGGGCTTCTACCTGTTTACCTGTGTTCTCCTGGTTTTTTTGTTTGTTTGTTTGTTTTGTTTGGTTTGGTTTTGGGGGGGGGTTAATTATGTTCTTCTTAAAATACTCTGTCATCATCATGAGAAGCGACTGCGGATTAGAATCGTGCTTTTCTGGTGTGATGGTATATCCAGGACTTGCTATGGTGGGAGAACTCGGTTCTAATGATGCCATATAATCTTAGTTTCTGTTGCTTATGTTCTTAAATTTGCCTCTTGCCATGTGACTGTGTCTAGTGCTACCTGCCCTTGCTATTTCTGACTGGAGACTGTTCCTTCTGTGATCCTGGTTGTTTCAGAACTTCTCAGAGTCTAGCTGTCTCTGTGATCCTGTGATTCTTTGATCCTGTGATCCTGAGATCCTGGATGTGTAGGAGCTCATGGGAGTCAAGCTGCCTCTGGGAGTCTGAATTTCTGGTATGACCAAGTTACTGAGATCCTATGTTCCTGACTGTTTTACAGCACCTGAGATTCTAGCTTCTTCTGGATATTGTGGAACTGGGTGTGGAGCTAGTGCCCAAGGTTACTGCTCAGGGCACCTGCTGCTCAGACTAAAAGGAACCTGGGCCTCTGGCGGGGCAGGAATTCCTGAGTCCCAGGATCCCACTGGTACTGGTTACTCTCAGTGTTGAGTTGTTGGGGCAGATGTTATTGCCTCCTCACCTATGACCCTGGGTGTGTTAGAGCACCTGGGAGCCGAGCGAGCTTGCTCTGGGTATGGAGGTAGTGTCCAAGGTCTGCTCAGGGCCATGGTGTGACATTTTAAAAATATTAAAAAATAGAATGATGTGGGTTTCATTTTTGAGAAATATGTAATTATAATAGTTAAATATTTTTTGAACTATCAGGAACTAAACTTGTTTATCACTCATGAAATAGTTATAATTGGGAGCATATTATCAATGAATAAATACCCAAGTGTCAACACAGGCAAGACTATCAACAATAACCAGCATACTAAGTACAATTAAGTGAAAAACAACAGTTCAACCTGAGTGCACTGGTCAGATTTTATTTTAAGAGTAGTTATTTGTCTTTTCAGATTATCATTACTTAAGATTAAGCTACATGAAACTAACTTGAGTAGAGAATTTGTCAAATCTAGAAAAACACTTTTTTTATATATTTGAGAGAAAAAAGAGTATTCAAAATAAAAATATTTGCTGAAAAAAAATTCTTTACTTGGAGTTATACACCATCTTACAATCTTCTTCAATAACTTTCTATGCCGTAGGGTGATATATGTGATATATAAATCCTATTTCATGGTAAGATTCCAACATTTCATACTTTCGGCATTTTGGCCAGTTGCATATCTCTAAATAATAGTCATTTATTTCCCAGAATAAGCTTCTCTGAGGAGAGTTAATAAAGAAAGTCTTCTATTAGTATAGCAATAAGTAATTAAAAGTCATTTTAACACTATTTCCATTTCACTGAAAAATAGTATTAGGTTCTGCTCTAGAGCCTATTATTTATATACTACCTAGACATAGAGTCTTGGCCTCTTTAACAGAGCCAGATATGGGTTTGTTGATTTCATTTTACTCTTTGAGACTAATTTAGGCTGGTTTTTAACTTTCTATGTAGCCAAGCCAAGACTTGAACTGCTCATCCTCTTACCCAGATTCCATAGTGCTAAATTACAGGGACATACCAAAACACACAGTTAGAAACTGACTTTTAAATAAAGAATTATAAACTAAATTTACAATTTTACTTAAATTTTAATTAAGTAAAATTTTAAATAATTTTTAATTTAAAATTTGTAAATTAATTAAGTTAAATTGTAAAAGCATGTTTTAACTTAAACTTTTTGTCAATAAGTGTTCTTTCATATTAAATTGAACATCATAATGGGAAAGATTTACATGCCTTTCTCACTTGATAACCCACCAAAAATTAATTTTTAAAAGGTTTAACTTTTAAAAGGTTTGTTCCAATTTGTGGCACTATTTTAATAAATATGAAGAGTGTGACAGTTTTGTGCATTTCTGGATGATTTGACAATTAGTTTATTGCCTATGTAGGAAAAGCTGTGGATGCTATAAGTATGTGTAATGATAAAAAAAAAAGGAGATTTTGATCATTAAAAGAGACAAACTGTTGACAGTAATTTCCCTTCTTAGTTATTGCACACAGCAATGTCTTATATTCACAGAATTTCTTTTCCTGGATTCTCAGGAAGCATAGTTAAAAGGGGTGGAGCCTGAGTTGCAGGGACCATCCTCTTTCCAGGCTTTTTCTGTTATGAACAAAAGAAAAGACAAAGCATTTTGTGGAAACACACTGATAACAGCAACATCACAGAATAGAAGGCTTGGTTCTGAGAAGGCACTTGAAAAATACCTAGTTTGTGATTTGTAATGAGCTAGATGACTAAGATTCTGGGTTTGATTTTTAGCAGATGCTTTCAATCCACCCAGCTAATTGTCAGATGTTCTCCAGGAAGGACATATCTTTTGAGTGATGACTTTATATACCAAGTAGTTGGCAGATGGGACAAAATGATAAAACATTATGAGTTACATAAAATGCAAAACCTTAAAATCTGGTTGTATATGGACACCAGCGACTACCATGAATTACACTTGGTAATTTGAAGAGTCATGGATACAATTTGTAGGAATGTTTGGGGCAATTTTTTACAGATGATAGAAAATTTGTATACTGTCTATTTACAATAGTGGTTAAAACGCAAGACCCATTATTTAGCATAATGTAGTTATTATTGCTAAATAAACTGCAGGTCTATTTGCTCACCTTTTAGCTGTTGTCTTCATATCTGAAATGTAGCAAATTGAAGGACGATATGTATTGTATTAATAAAATAAAATTTTATTTGTAAGCATATAGTTATTTAGTGCTAATATTGATGATCTGGTATATGGTCATATTTTGTATTATTGTTTCATTGCTCTATCAGTGTATACTCCCATTTATTTCATTATTTTTTCTTCAACATGAACCCCAGTTAGAGAACCTCTTGACATCTTAACACTGTGTTCTAGTATTTGAAATATTCTGGAGTGTCATTCCTTATAGCCCAAGGTTACAATTTAAACAGTTCCCCCCCCTTTTTTTAAATTTGATATTTTATTTACATTTCAGAAGTTATCCCATCACCATATCTCCCCCCTTAACCCTGGGACCCCCTAACCCATCCTCCTCTTCCTCCTTCTATGGGGATGTGCCCTCAACTTCCCCCCCACTCCCACCTCCCTAACCTAGAATTACCCTACACTCAGCATCCAGCCTTCATGGGATCAAGGATCTCTTCTCCCACCTATGCCCGACAAACCATCCTTCCCTACATATACAGGTGGAATCATGGGTCTCTCCTATATGCTCCGAGGCTGGTGGTTTAGACCCTGGGAGCTCTGGTTGGTTGGAGTTGTTGCTCTCCTCATGGGGCCACAAATGCTTTCAGCTCCTTCAGTCTTCTCTCTAACTCCTCCATTGGGAACCCCTTGATCAGTTTAATGGTTAGCTGTGAGCATCATCCACTGAATATGTCAGACTCTGGCAGACCACTAAGGAGACAGCTATATCAGGCTCCTGTCAGCATGAACTTCCTGACATCCACATCAGCATCTACCTTTGGAGACTGCACATGGGATGGATACCCAGGTGGAATGGTCTCCAGACAGCCCCTCCTTAAGTTCCTGTCCCACACTTTGTCTCCATATTTGCTACCTTGAGTATTTTGATACTCCTTCTAAGAAGGACCAAAGCATCCACATTTTGGTCTTTCTTTTTCATGAGCTTCATGTGGTCTGTGAGTTGAATCTTGGATATTTCAAGCTTCTTGGCTAATTTCCACTTATCAGTGAGTGAATACCATGTGTGTTCTTTTGTGATCGGGTTACCTCACTTCGGATGATATTTTCTAGTGCCATCCATTTACTAGAATTTCTCAAATTGATTGTTTTTAATAGCGGAGTAATACTCCATTGTGTAAATCTACCACATTTTTTTTGTATCCATTCCTCTGTTGAAGGACATCTAGGTTCTTTCCAGCTTCTGTCTATTATCAATAAGGCTGCTATGAACATAGTGGAGCATGTGCCCTTATTATACATTAGAGCATCTTCTGGATATATGCCCAGGAGTGTTATAGCTGGGTCCTCAGGTAATGCTATGTTCAATTATCTAAGGAACTGCCAGACTGATTTCCAGAGTGGTTGTACCATCTTTCAATCCCACCAACAATGGAGGAGTGTTCCTCTTTCTCCACATCCTCACCAGCATCTACTATCATCTGAGTTTTTGATCTTAGCCATTCTGACTGGTGTGAGGTGGAATCTCAGGGTTGATTTGATTTACAATTCCCTGATTACTAAGGATGCTGAACATTTCTTTAGTTGCTTCTTGGCCATTAGAGTTTCCTTGCTTGAGAATTCTTTGTTTCGCTCTGTTTAGCTCTGTACCCCATTTTTATAGGGTTATTTGGTTGCCTGGAGTCTAATTTCTTGATTTCTTTGTATATATTGGATATTAGCCATCTATTGGTTGTGGGATTGGTAATGATCTTTTCCCAATCTGTTGGTTGCCATTTTGTCCTATTGACAGTGACCTTTGCCTTACAAAGGGTTGCAATTTTATGGGGTCCCATTTGTCAATTCTTGATCTTAGAGAATAAGCTATTGGTGTTCAGTTCTGGAACTTTTCCCCTGTCCCTTGATGTTAATAGACTGAACCTATAAGTCAGCCCCAATTAAATGTTGTACTTTACAAGACTTGCCTTGGTCATGGTGTGTGTTCTCAGCAGTAAATCCCTAACTAAGACATTATTATATGCTACTTAGACAAATATGTGTTAGGATATATTTATCTTATTTTTCTTACCCATACATGGATAAAACACGTCACCCCTCTTCAAATCATTCAGGCAGACAATAAAAGCTATAAATGTGACCTAAAATATTTAAACTCGGTAAACTTTTATACACTTATAGTAGCATGGACTACATTTTATGCATTTATTTATCATAAAAAATCCATGACATAATTTTTTTGCTGACCAAAAATATCTTTTTGCCATGTAGTACTATTTGTCCATACTTGAGGTTAAGTCCTCTGCTGTTGATATTTTAATCTAAAGTTTGTATTTACTCAAAGGTTTTAAAGGGCCAACTTAGTGTTTCTGTCTACAAGTTTCAGTGCTTTGGTTTCTAAATTAATGACTTTGTTCCATTTATTTTTATCATTCAAGAGTTCCAAATTCAACATTGCTATAGCAATTAAAATTTTGCTAGCAATTAATAGTATTTTTCCAAAGATCAAAGGGACCAGTGACAAAGACAAATTAGATTATTTCAATAATTGGTAGAAGCCAAATTCAGCATTCATTTGGCACTTGGTTAAGGACTCACAAAGCTAATTTTTTGTAAAAAGAGCAAGGCTAACCACATATGACAGCATCACTAAATCAGTTGAAAGTGTAACATGGGTTGGATTGGATCACACCATACTGGTCCAGTAATTTAATATAGAGACATAGTAATTATTAGTATAAGCACAATACCCCAGTAATGGCATATAGATTTCTGTTTTAACAAAGTGCTTTAGCAGGTATGGGCAGCAATTTTTCAAAACTATTTTGGATTTTTCCTTTTGAAAATGTTTCCTTTTCACAGTGTTACTTCATTATGCCTGACAGACATAAGTAGCATCCCTCATTACTATTACATCACCTCACAAAAAATTAATTTTCTTAGCAGCCAGAATTTATTCAAGCAGCTGTTATTACTAAAATCCATAGCAGTAAAACTGAGAGATAACATTGCTGATAGTGTCACATGCCATTCAATAGCTCTACTATGGGAATTGTGTTCATTGGAAGACCACGTGTGGACACCTTTTCACAGAGAAATTATATTTATTTAGTTGTGTGTAAAATGTTATTAAAGAATATAAAATTGGTTTACAAAAAGTTTTCTATAATGTTAATAGCGTATATGTTAATAGCATAACGTTTTTCACATTAAAATAGATTACACATCATGAATTCAAAGAAACCCTAAGCTAAACCTTTTTTATATAAATCCAATCAATGAGGAAAGACATAGAATATAACATTCAGATCCAAGCAATGCAAGTTTGGGGCTAAGCAAGAAATATCAAAGAGGAAACAATATATGATTTTTTAAAAACATCTTTATTTTACATAAAAATAAAGAAAGAGATGGGAAATAAACATAGGAAAACTGAACATAATAAGTTATGAGCTCAATGACAAAAGTAATTATATTACTTCTACTTCTATTGTAAAAACTATTTTTGTGTGCTACTTAAGAAAGAGTAAAATTAGAATGAGTCTCATAACTCTTATAAATCTTAAAACAGGATTATCTCTCAGATGATCATATATATATATATATATATATATACACATATGTATATATGTATATGTATATATATATGATTAATATTTATTCACATAAAATCTCTACTTCTAAACATTTCACTAACTACAAATATTTTTAAAAAATTCTTGAATCAGTAACTCATTCACTACATTCATGTCCTCCATTGCTCTTCTATGGCAGGTGTTATTTTCTTTGTAAAGCCAGTGGAAATAAATTCTGACCCTTTTATTTCTCTGCCAATGTCCTTTTACCTGTCACCTGCAGGTATTCATTAGAAAACTCTAGATTTGCATGCTGAGAGGCAGCCTAAAATGAGAATTGTAGCACAATGTGCTCAAACTCTGACATTTTCTCAACAAGGACATGATATTAACCTCCCACACAATATAATAGTTCCACCTAATTTCCCAGAATGAGTTCTTAATTTAATTGGTCATTTGAAGTGCATCTATGGATAAAGGGACTATTGACTTATTTGAAAGGAGGAAACCACTTACAGATTAAAATTCCTAATGTCAAACAGAAAGATGTTGATAGAATCACTGAAGGTTAAAAAGAAAACTCAACTGAAAAGAAAATCTGTTTAAATATGCACAAGTAATATATTTAAGATTCCCTGAGAATCAAAATATCTTAACTGTGTAGTAGACTGCATATTTAGAAGAACATTTAGGGAGAAATTTGCAATGTACATTACTAAGAATGGCTCAAGAAATGTAGCAACTGAATATCACAAGATACCATGCTCCAATTGTATCTTCAATGTCTTTAGCACACAACAAAAATTAAAGCAGAGAAATTCAAGAATGAAAACTCAAAATATTACAGACCAATTTCAAAACTGGTGGCATCATCATGCATTAAAGACAGTGTAGATAGAAATAGTGTTCTCTATGAAGTCGGATCTGATTTGTAGGTTGAATTTATTTTCAAGCAAAAATATCTTTTCTCAGAGCTTAAAAGTGACTTCTAGTATTTCCTGTCCTTGTGATCCTTTGTGAACAGTGGTATTCTGATGTAATATATTCACACCACAGTTTTCCCATACCAAACATGACATTTTAATACAAAATTGTAGAAGTTTGATTTTAAAGTTACTTTCCTCATATTAACCATTATATGAAATGACATAAATATATATGTATATATTTATATATTCCCAAAGAATGCTGCCTTATATTAATTACTTGGGAACAGGTGAACAAATAATAAATCACTCTAAAAATCACTCTAGAAACTTGCAATAGATTAAGGAAACAATTCTACACAGTTTCAACTTGAATATACTGTGGTTGATTACAGACAAATAGAAAATGGGTTATTTACAGAAGGAAGGATGAATACAAAACAGATTACAGAAGAGTCCCACAAAGAAAGTTCATGATCCTCTGCAAAAGCATCTCTTATTTGCCTGGTGTACTTGTTGTCTCAGAAGCTTACTGCTAAATTGGTCACCCTTTCTAGTTTTTTCCAAACACTATCTGGATAGTTCTACTCAATATTCTGGCTAAAACTCCTCTTCAAGCTGACTGATTCAAACTGTCTCCTCTCAGATCCTGACGAATCACTTTGTTTGGCTTCAAACTCACTGTGGCAATATGTTCTAATCTTTTGTCTCTGGCGCATTCGGTCTTTACCTGCAACCTGTCTTTGTAAAACTGTCATGTATTAACAAAGTTAGAGTGACTAATAATGTCATATTCTATCATTATTTCTGCTCTCCACTTCTCCATAGGGTGATATTTTACCCAAATGTGTATCTGGGCAAAATACATATGCAGTGCCTGAAGAGTTCAGAAGGTGTTTTGGGTCTTCTTTACCCCAGTTGCAGACAAGTGTGAGCTGAGATGTGGTCCTAAGACCCAAACCCAGGTCCTCTGCTAGAGCAAGTGCTCCTAACTACAGTGTAGAGAAATTTTAATCCAGCAATGTGGTTGCTCTGGCAATAGATAATATCTAAAGCTTCAAGATCTTTGTGATCTAGCTAAAATACACATCTTTAATCCATCTTTCAATAATATAGAAATACCCTTAATACTTACCATTAATAATGGCTGGAATAAAGACACACTATTAGCACACACTTTTACTCCCCCAAAAGTGACATCAAATTGAGGGATAAAGTGGTGAATCAGAGAAAGATTTGGATAAGTCTAACTCTTATGAGAACAGTCTGGAGAGTAGTGCATACTTATCACAATTTTAAAGATTTTTTTTTGATGGCTTTCTGAAGGCAGTTACTTTTGAGGATGAGGGGGTAGTTGAGTAGGAGCCATCATGGAAACCAGAAATCATTGAAATTTAGGTATTCTGGCAAGGATTTTAATCTCACGAGTAGCATTAGCAACAGTCTATTTTAATAAACTGTATGAGCACAACCTTTTAAAAAATGTAAGCATTTAGAATGAAATATCCTATGTGCTTTTAAAATAACTATGTGGAACAGCACTTTCAAATTGGTGGTCTGGAAAACTTCAGTGGCATAAGGCATTTTTTTTTTGACATTTGTTCCAATTTGTAAATTATATACCTTTGTTCAAAGATTTGTAAATACGTTTGGAACTTAAAAGAAATGACACAGGAAATTCATGACACATCTAGTATTTGTTAGTTTAGTATGAAATTCTAGTATGAAATTCAATGGCACATCTAGTATTTTTGTTTAAATCTACAATTTTTTCTTATTTTAAAATTTGCTGTTGTTGCTTCATAATATTCTTCTTAAAATTAATATATTATTGTTGAGATTACATTATAATTACATTTCTCTCTTACCTATGCTGCTCAAATACCCCTCCTTGTTCTCCTTCAGATTCATGATCTCTTTTGTACATTATTTTTATTAGTTTCTTGACACTTTTGAGCTTCATTTAACATGTTTACCACCCTCAATTCTTCCCAGATCCACTCTCCTTCCTTATCCATCCAGCTTTGTGTCTCTCTTTTTCTGAACCATCCAAGTCCAGTTTTTTTGCTGCTCAAAACATTATTTAAAATTGTGATAAGGATGCTGAAACGTAGCTCTTCACAATTTATGGTTTCTGGCAGGAGTGCAGGTGGAAAGGGGCTGACCCCGGGGAGTTTGACCATGTGCCAGTGAATATCTGGACAACACAAATCGGACATTTTTCTTCTCCTTCTTTTCATTTTGAGGGGGTCACCATGGGAGGGGGAAAACTCATGGGACTTGGAAATGAGTGTGCTTAGGGTTCATAGTGTGAATTCTCAAATAATCAATAAAAGTAATGTTAAACAAAGTAAAAAAAAAAAAGAGCTAATCAAGAATATTGCCAGTTGTGTGTTACAAGAACCTACAACTGGAAGAGTTAGAAAAAAAATTTTAAAAAATGAGTAGTGCACAAAGAGAGGTGGCATTCTGTTCAGTTGAATTTGGTGCAGTTCAGTTGAATTCAGTCAGTTCTGTTTAGTTCATCCTGACAGCACAGGCAGTGTAGTCAGTTCTTGGAATTAAGGGTCCATTTTTCCCAGTAGGACAATTCAATGAGAAGTCCAGAGAATTCTACAGTAAGTCCTTGCCATCACCTTAGGGAAAGCAACCTATAGTACATAAAACAGCGTGGATTATTTGGTGATTTTAATTAGATACTTCTGGCGATTTAAAAAATATACACTTTTTATCATACTATGTATTTCTACTAGGACTCTCAGATGTAAACTTGATTCGGAAAAAGTATACTTTAAAAAGAAATAGTGAGTTAGTTATCTGAAACTAATTTGAACAAGTTCAGATTTTATGTGCTCTATTCATCTTTTATTTAAAATAGATTATTTTACTGACAATATATTCTGATTATGTTTTCCCTTCTCTCAACCTCTTTTTGACCCTCCTCATCTTATTCTGGTTGGTTTGGTTTTATCTTATTTATTTATTATTATCATTATTACTGTTATTATTATTTAGATTCTTGTTTGCATTTTTTGAAAGAGAGGGAGAATTGGTATTTAGATATGTTGGATTGTGGAGAGTCTAAAATATGTCTAAGAATATAAAATATTAGTTCATATACAGTATTTCTCATTTAAAAAATATTATATATAATAATGTTGTATAATAGGATAAAAGGTTTCTGTGTTGATAAAACAGAAAATAAATTTAGGTAAAGTTAAACCCGAAGATAGAGTAAACATGAATAAATATGCCAAGAATAATCAGTTCTTAATATAAAGCATCCCTTTAATATTTAACGTATTTGCCTTCTAATATGATACATACAACAATCACAGAAAATAACTATGTATGTATCTAAGGTTATAATCTTTTAAAGTCATAGAATATTTCTGAGCCTCATTTCCTTAATCTCTAAAAGTGATTATCATAACAGGCTTAAAATATTCACAGCATTTCTAAGAGGATTAAAGGACATAAGGAGTCTTTATAATTACTAATAAATTTTTCAAAGAAATATTAACAGCACAATTCAAACTCTTAAAAATAATTGTTATTATTTAGCATGGGTTCTATATAAAGAACAGACCATAATTTAGTTTTATCAGCCCTATAAGAAGGATGTTAAAACTGCAAGAACTCAGGCCCTAGTAAATCATAAATACTGATTCAGAAGCTGAATCTTAACAACAAACGTAAGTGACCCAGGTTAGCTTTAGTTTGGAAAACAGGAACACATAATTTATTGAGATTCTCAAGTATGATCTAGATTGCACAATTTATATTTAGAACACATTTTAACAAGGAATAGGAATTTTTACTTCATAATATGTATATGAGTTTTAAGCCTAACTATTCATACAAGCAATAGCATTTTATCTTACTTTAAAACAATGCTAATCATTTCTAAAAATAAATGGCATTATGTTAAGTGAAATAAACTGGGAAAAAAATTACGTAATTCATGGTATCACATACATGACGAGTGTGAAAACACCACACTTTACAGAGGCACTATATGAAACTGTTACACGAGTCTGGAAATACAAGTGAATACTAGGGAGATTTATACTTTAAGGTTGATTGAAGGGAAGACCTAAAAATCAAATCCGCAGGCAAATGTGGCATATGTTCTCTTATCTTGCCTTATGTTTGAAAAGAGCATGTGGTAGTGATGAGCTTCCAGGAGGGAAAATACCAAGAGTTTGGGTTTGATCGATTATTATATAGTATATACATGTATTAAAACAGCGAATCTTATTTTATTAATATATAATTAGCACATCTTTAAACTAAAATGGAGAAAGTGGATGATGCCCTATGCTTGAACAACTACTTAGCTTGACTGAGGTTCTGGTTTTTATCCTGAATACCCTACACAAATACCTTCCCACATGTAACATTAAATAATTTAATTAAATTTAAAAATGAAGTCCTGGAATAGCATATGCATACCTTAATTGTTGATTTAATATGATTAATGTTTCCTTGATTACCCTCATCTTTATATAGTTTTATTTATATCTATGGCCTTGTATTACACTTATATTAGAAAATTCATTTTAAAAATAATTTCAGTTGTAATTTTTTTTCTTTTTTTGGGAAATAAATCTCTTTCATCTTATCAATGTATGTTTCAAGGACCTTGGAATTGGGGCAGCACGGTAACATTTTTAAAAAGTAATATGAATAATTTATTGTCATGCAAGCAAATAAAAATAATAGTTGTAGGGAGAAGACTTTGGAAAGTTGTATTTACACAAGAAAACAAGTATAAATAAATAGAATGAATACTTACTCTGAGTTAGAGGGAATTGTTTTAAGGTACCACAAATTGGTGATAGGAAATCACATCAAATTTAAAATAGTTCTTCGGCACAAAAACATCATATTAGGAAATGGGCTATGTAAGTTGGCTGGACCAAAGAATACATTACATTCTCTACAGGCCCTGAAGAAGTGGTGGATGAGGGAAGAAGTATATAGAAGAGTATCTCAGAGGTTTGCTTTGTGTATCTTAAAGCACATTCAGGAGAAATATAAAACTGAAAACATTATTATAATATAAGGTAATATAAATGTCATTTGTCTCATTAAACCACAATGAGCAAAAATATAAGCTCACTAATACGCACTCAAATATGGATGACACAGTTGAGTTGATAATTCAAGACGTCCTCCACAAAATGTTGATAGTGTTATTTTGAATGATTTTATTTGTGAATACGTGCCTAAAATGAAAGAAAAAATACTTTGTGATTATTCCTCATCTTTGATAAAAAAATGAAAGTATATTATCAATCAAAAATATATGCTATTTTACAATATGAAAATGCAATGAAATACACTGTTTCCTAAAATGCAGCTTTAATAATCAAGATATTATGAACTCTCCTTGTCATTTCACTGTGATGGAAAATTCCACTCTGTTGCCAAACTATAAAATTTTATATCAGAAAACATTTTTCCCATGTTACACAAATAAGCAAATACTCATCTCTTAAAAAATTTAGTGTAAAGTCAACTTCATAGACACAGTAGATTATTTTTCATAACTGAAAACCCAATTGTGAGTTTAAAAATTCAGTGAAATTTTTGGTATATCTTATAATCTTAATTCTATGTGTTTCAGAAGAATCCATTGATTTACCAATGTTAAGAGCCCTCATGAGCCGGGCGTTGGTGGCGCACACCTTTAATCCCAGCACTTGGGAGGCAGAGGCAAGCGGATTTCTGAGTTCGAGGCCAGCCTGGTCTACAGAGTGAGTTCCAGGACAGCCAGGGCTATACAGAGAAACCTTGTCTCGAAAAACCAAAAAAAAAAAAAAAAAAAAAGAGCCCTCATGAACATAAACGCAAATACAGCAGAAACTTTTAACAAACCAAACAATTACAAAATTACAATGAGTTCCTCAAATATGATTTGTGCTATATATTTGAGTATCATTATCAGTGCTGTAGATATTCACAGAACGTAATTAGTTCCATGAAACTTATACAAATTGTAGGATCCACTGTCTCAGGGTTAAAGTTCTTTCAGAATTTGATGACTGACACAATATTTTTAGCTGAATTAGTAACTCAGCAAGTGTACAAGTAATTTTTGGTCCCAATGTGATTTTTCTATCACACTTAACAAGTAATTAGTAATTATTAATTACTTCATTTATAATTAATATTTAATAAAATATTAAAATTTACTATTAGACATGTTTCTTGTATACTTTGTACCAATTACCAATGAGATAACCCTTAAATCTGAGCTGATTATAATCACCTTCATAGAGTAACTAAGATTAATATCCTTCGTGAAACCGTTAACTAGTCAAAGTAGAGTGATTGGAGAATGCACAGGCAGAAAATGGGACATTTATATAACAGCTTCTTCCAAGACTCAAGGGATAAATATATTGTAAGAGATACAGATAGGGAGGCCCAAATACAACAGTGTCTTAGAGATGTACTTAGAGCATCTGTGGTAGTTTATGCAAGATCAAACCATTTAACACTTTAGTATGGAGTTAGAAGAGGTTTGTAAGCCTCGATATATGAAGAGCTATAGACAGGAGATGGCTTCTGGAAAGGGAAAGCTATATTTCCTTAAGGGTTCATGGTAGGTGGACCAAGCTCCAGTAAATGAAAACACACCCAAAAGTACAGGGATAGCACAAATTGGAGGTGATGAGCTATTAAATTAATTTAAAAGTAAGATGTGAAGTCTGAGAGTAGAGAAGTGGAGGTGTTTCTTGGGAAATTTAAGAGTACTTGAGGTAAAGATGATCGAAGTAGGTGTATGAAATTCTCAAAGAAATAATTTTGTTTACTTTAGAAACCCACTAATTATACTAACTATTTGTAAATACATTAATCATCTGAGGCATAGGGAATTCTATGTAAAGAAAAAGACAAAATAAGTTGTAAACCTAAAAATAGCCTTTTCTACATAGTGAAACGTATAATGAAATGAAGAATGTGAATATTAAAATAGAAAATATTTTTAAATTATGATTTTTGTTTGACTCAAATTAGGATAATGTGTTTGACTCATAATTTTTGTATTACTTGTTCCCTGACATTTGCATGCTCTAACATAGCTCTTCTTTCAGCTTTGGATTTGTAACTTGAATATCCAACTCTATTTTCTTTCCTGCTTGCGGGATGCTATATAATAACAAAGACAGATATCCAATATTCCAGTATTCCAGGAATGGCAAAATATGGTTAACTTGCATTGAATGTTTGTGAGATTTTCCTCCCTCTTAATTAGATTAATACTTTAAGTTCTACAAGGGCCATTTTCAGCTATTGATTTGTTTGTTTGTTTCCTTTCCAAAATCTTATGAATGTTCTGTCTCATTTTATCTTTTCAAAAATAAGGAAAAAATCAATTTCTCAACAGCTTGAATCAATAAATTTTAAAAGTACCAAAACGAAATTACAGTGTTGATACAGATCTGTTATTGTTACCTCTA
Source organism: Grammomys surdaster (assembly GCF_004785775.1). Taxonomy (NCBI): domain Eukaryota; kingdom Metazoa; phylum Chordata; class Mammalia; order Rodentia; family Muridae; genus Grammomys; species Grammomys surdaster. The sequence continues at coordinate 5,750,792 of NW_021604619.1, read as the reverse complement.
GTGGCAAGACAACTTTTATGTTTCAATAATTTCCCGGTAAGATCCACATCTGAAAATTACCTGTAGAAGGGAAAAGTATATTTTGTTACTACTATTATTGGCAATTCTTTTAAGAATCCCTTGCTGAATTAAGAACTGACTCTTAAACATGACCAAGCTTTCCAAAGATCTTTTTCTAGTTAGACAAGAAACTAAATCTCTGTGAAAAGAGACTCACGTTGGTCTGTTTCATTCTGACCAGAGGAGCCAGCCAACATTTGTGGGCCAGACAACTTCTCAGAGCAGGAGATGGGGAGGGTTCAGGTAAGGCTGCTTGCTCCTGGGAGGCTGAAATTCCTCTTCCTATAAACTAAAAGTAAGAGGCATGGTGACCCAAAACCTGGGAAGCAGGAGCCAAATAAAGACTGAGCAAAGACACACAGAAGAAATCCAGGTATAAAATATTTAAAATAATGTATTATTACTAAAAAAATTAGGAGACAGTTTGAGAAAAATCATGCATAAATAAAAAAATAAATTAATACAATTTAAGCGAATGAAACATGAGATGGATAAATTATCAAGTATGATTGTTATCACATGCTGCGAATCCTTATCTTGGCAATCATAATGACTTTCTATCCCTTCTCAAAAGCTTCTATGCTTTTAGAGATACAAGAAATAAAGAAAATTGAAAATTGGAAGCAAACATTAGAAAAAATTAATGTAAATAAAGATGAAGAGGAGACTAAGATACTAAAGCCAAGGAGGAAGCAAGCAGCCATGAGGACTGCCTCAACTCCTGTCCCCTCTCTGCTTCATCCTCTGGTGAATGCTTCTACCTGCAATCCTGGATCTGCAGTCCATTAGTTGGGCCCCAGCTCTTTGTGTATCCCTGGAGACCTGCTGCCACCAGTGATGACCAGGTGAGATACACACACTTTAATCCTCTGCCTACCATGTCGTGAAATAATATGAACTGAACTGTCCTTTCCATACTTCATCTTCTGATCAACACTTCTACCTGCAATATAAGGTCAGCACCCCATTCCCCAGGCTACATCTCTGCCTGCATCTTTGGATGCCTGCTGTAACCGAGGACAACCAGAGGCCTACTGGCAACAGCAACTAACATCTGCAGTCCCTGAGGCCTACTACCATAAGAAATTACTAGGCCAGACAACAATAGGAGTGTTCTTATGTACAAGCACTTGAGGGTATTTATTTATTTATTTATTTATTTATTTATTTATTATTTTAGCCATTCTAATGGGTGTAGCGTAGAATATCAGAATCATTTTGATTTGCATTTCCCTGAACTCAAAGGACATTCAACATATTTTTAAATATTTCTCAGACATTAGAGATTCTTCCTCTATTACTGGTGGAAATGCAAACTTATAAAACCACTCTAGAAGTCAATCTTTGCTTCTCATAAAATTTGGTATCGTTCTTTCTCAAGACCCAGTTTTGCCACTCCAAGCAATATCCAAAAGATGTTCCATGATCCCACAAGGACTCATGCTCCACTATGTTTATAACAGCTTTATTGGTATAGCCAGACACTGGAAACATACCAGATGGCCCCAAATAAAGAATAGATGAAGAAATTATGATTCATTTAAACAATGAGATAGTACTCAGCTATTAAAAAACAGGGACATCATGAAATTTACCGGCAAATGGATGGAATTAGAAAATATCATCCTGAGTAAGGTAATCCACACCAATTGGACATATATGGCATGTATTCACTTATAAGTGAATATTAGCCATAAAGCACAAGATACTCAAGCTACAATCCTCAAACCCAAAGAAGCTAAATATCAAAAATGGCCCAAGAGAGGATGGTTGAATCTCACTCAGGAGGGGATATCAAATAATCATGGAAGACAGATGGAGAGTGATTTGAGAAGGGATCAGGGCAGGGGACATTTAGGAACAAGTCAGAGACAAAGAGAGGGCTGGGAGTGTGAATGGAAATCATCATATGGTAGATGCTGGCATCTCTTGGAAGTGCAGATGACCAGGGATGAGTGAGCCTCATGGGAGTCTATGGGGTTGATTGTAAGTGGGACTGCTAGCAATGGAAGATATAGTACCTGTGTGCCCACATCCTGTACTGAAGCATGGCCCAGGGGATGGATAAGGACACCAAACTACCTACAAAACTTTTGTCCTGAAATCTGTCCTGTGTAAGTGAAGGTCGGGGCAAAGATGGAGGATATAGAGAGGGAATGGCCAAACAATGACTGGCCTAACTTGAGACTGATCTCATGAGAAAGAACCAGTCTCTAACACTGTTAATGATACTCTGCAATGCTTGCAGACAGGAGCCTAGCATATCTGTCTTTTGAGAGGCTCCAGCCAGCAGCTGACTGAAAACCAAGAGCCAAACATTAGACAGAGCCTAGGGAGTCTTATGGAAGAATTGGGGGGAAAATGGAAGGATCTAGTAGGGTTAGAAACTCCTCAGGAAGACAGCACCCTTGGAAGGTGCCAGAAACTGGACCATCAATAAAGAGTATGGCTGGACCTAGGCTCCCTACATATATGCAGAAAATGTCAAGTGTAAGGAGCCGCCATTAGAAGATGGCGCTTGTTCCCTCTGTTTGAGTGGAAAACAACTGCATTCAGGGTCGTAAACACCTGCTGTGAGCCTGCGTATCTTTCAGACGCAGCTCCTCACCCTCCCGAGCAGTATGTAAATGAAGTTCTGCAAGAAGCACCAATTAGACACTTATACACAGTTGTGATAACTATTTAAGCAGCACCCATTTCAGGCTTGGGGTCTTTCGCTTTGCAATCAATGGTGTGTTCCCCAATAAAGTGCGTGAGGAAGGATCCTGTTGTTGCATCATCCTTGCTGGCGAGGTGGGCGTGACAAGTGGTGCCGAAACCCGGGACAATTTACATCACAAGGCACCAGCGAAGACCCCCCGGACTTAGCTACGGGAGGATTCAGAACTGATCGCACGGGAACGGCGGTACCGGTAAGCCCCTGACAAAGAAAAAAGATATGCTGATTCTGGGAGTTCATCCAGTGGCTGCTGCAGTCATACTACTGTTTCTTTTCGTTGTTGTTTAGGTGATTTGTTACTGCTTGAATTGCCATCGGCCAGGGCATGAGTGCATCTGTTGGGAGTAGTGTCCTGACAGAGCTGTAAGGCGGGGGTATATAACCTCGAAAGCTGACCTGTGTATCAGTCTCTTGTAGATAAAAGAGCAACATGGGAGTTGGACACTCTGCGCCTGTTATTAGAGCCTTGCAGGAGCTTTTGAGAGAACGAGGGCTGAAAGTTTCAGAAAGTACATTAAAAGGCTTCTTTGATGAGATAGATCGGATAGCTCCATGGTTTGCTCCAACGGGGTCGCTCACCATTGGCAGTTGGGAGAAATTAGGGAGAGATATTGAGAGAGAAGCAGAAAAAAGAAAGCTAAAAGCAGGGACAAAGCCACTATGGAAACTAGTTAAAGCATGTATTCAAGACCAACGCTGTGAGAAGGCAGTACGTGAAGGGCAGCGTGCACTGGCTGAGCATCAAGACAGCATGTCAGAAACAGAAAAAGGAGATGAGTCAGGGGCCCATGCCCAAAATGAAATAGAGGAAAAATTAGGGGCATGAAGGGAAAAGAGCTCTAAAAAGGAAAAAAAGAAAATATAAGGATCCAGAGGCGGAGCGCGCGCAAAGTAACATCTAACTGCCTCTACAAGAGTTTGAACTTTTAGATAAAGTCAAGGTCCTCGACAAAAGAGGAGATAAAGTTCCCAGGTGAACTGGGATAATTAAGTCCTCAGGACGTGGCTATTTTGCTCTTCTCTGTAGATAAAGAGAGAGCAGGCAAGTTCGTGGTGTAGCGAACCGAAAGTGAATCTTTGGGAGGAATTTAGTTATGGGTGCTGCTCAGTCACACCCATTTTTTTTGGCTCTTCAGGAGCTGCTTTTATCAAGGAATTTTAAGATAAAAAGCTCAACTCTGTTAACATTTTTGAATGAATGCGATACCATTGCACCCTGATTCGCAGTATCAGGAAATCTTACAGTATCCTGCTGGGATAAGCTTGGCAGAGACTTTGCTCAGGAACAGGGAACTTTGCAAAAGTTAGTGAGAAGCTGTTTGGAAGATCAGAAATGCTGTAAGGTAGTTGAAGAGGGACAAACGGCCTTGGAAATGTTGCAGGAGCAGAGATTGGAGAGGGCTGCAGGTGAGAAGGGAGGCCTCAGTTCCTCCAGCTTATCTTGAAGCTGTCCAGGCTCCTCAGCCTTTTCAGCCTGCCAAGGTCGTCATTAGCATACTTTCTTCTGAAAAGCTAAGCGCTGCCAAAGAGTTGTGGGCTTAGCAGATAAGGACACTAACATGCTAGCTTGGCTCATAGTGAGCGGGGCAGTGGTACTTTGCTGCCCCCGACTTTAGAGTGGCAGGGGTCCTAGTAGGGCAGTGCAGAGAAGTAAGTGAGAGTGGTAAATGGAAACCTGAATCTTTTTTTTAGAAAAAATTAAAAATTACTCTGAGGTAAAATGTTTAAATAACTTTTCATCTTTAAGCTTGTCTCTCTGGCAGAGCTTCTGTCCTAAAGCTAAGAGTAGAAGCAGGATTATGAAGCTTCTCATTCTTTGCAAGGATTGGGGTATGAAGCCACTCCTAGCATAAGTGCAAAAGAGTTAGTGTGGAGAGATCATGAGGGAAGAAAAGGTAGATTTCAGCCTTATGTTTTACCATTACCAGTGAACCTGTGGGGAAGAGACATCCTAAAGGGCATGGAATTAAGACTAACCAATGAATACTCTGCTCAGAGTCAGAAAATGATGAAAGACATGGGATATATTCCTGGGCTTGGCCTGGGAAGGTTTCATATTGAGACCAATGGTCAGACCCACACAAAAGGGCTGTGTTTTTCCTAGAAGATGCAATACCCCTACCGTGGAAATCAGAGGATGCCGTGTGGGTTCCTCAATGGCCTTTAACCTCTGAAAAATTAACTGCTGCTAAAGCTCTAGTTGATATACAGCTAGCCCTTGGACATTTAGAGCCCACTCAATCTCCTTGGAATACTCCAATTTTTGTTATTAAAAAGAAGTCTGGAAAATGGAGACTTCTACATGATTTAAGGGCTATTAATAGTCAAATGCAAGTTATGGGAGCCACTCAGCGTGGTTTACCACTTTTATCAGCATTACCTAAAGAATGGAAATTGATAATTGTAGCTATTAAAGATTGTTTCTTTTCAAAACCTTTAGTAATTGAAGATAGACAAAGATTTGCCTTTATGTTGTCATCCATTAACCGTGAGGAACTGGATTATAGATATCATTGGAAAGTCTTACCTCAAGGTACGGCTAATAGTCCCACTATATGTCAGTTATATGTGGGAAAAGCCTTAAGAATTATTAGAGTTAAGTATCCTAAATTGAGAATCTGCCATTATATGGATGATGTATTGCTTTGCGGATCTAAGGATGAAGACTTGTGCCTTGCCTATGCTGATTTAATAAAAGTATTTGAGAGTAAAGGTTTATTTATCGCACCAGAAAAGGTGCAGAAAGGCAACATAGGAGCATTCCTGGGAACTAATATACATCCTCAGTTTATATCCCCACAGAAAATTGCCATTCATAGAGACCACCTTAAAACATTAAATGACTTTCAAAAACTTTTGGGAGATATTAATTGGATACGTCCCTATCTCAAAATTCCTTCAGCTGAATTAAAGCCTTTATTTGATATATTAGAAGGAGACAGTCATATTTCCTCACCTAGAAAACTAACGTATGCTGCCATAGTAGCTCTGCAGAAAGTAGAAGAAGACATACAGTAAGCTCAATTAGTGAGGGTTCAGCCTAATGAACCTATTTTCTTCTGTGTTTTTGACACAGTCACATTGCCTACAGCAGTGTTGTGGCAACAGGGACCGTTGCTCTGGATTCATCCTCATGCTTCACCAAATAAAACTTTAGATCATTATCCTACAGCTGTAGCAGAATTGGCATTAAAAGGGTTACAGGCTTCTTTGACACACTTTGGGCAATACCCTGATATGCTTATAGTTCCATATACAGCCCAGCAAGTTCAAGTGCTTTGCACAGCGATAGATATGTGGGCTATACTGAAATGTGCTTTTCCAGGTCATATAGATAATCACTACCCACAACATCCATTATTACAGTTTGTGTCAAAACATCCTATAATTTTTCCTAAAGTAACTGCCAATGCCCCCATTCCAAAGGCTATAGACATCTATACAGATGGATCAAAGTCAGGCATTGGATGTTATGTGGCTGATTTTGCTAGCCCAGTAAAGTTTAAATTTGCTCCTGACACTCCACAATTGGTAGAGTGTCAAGTGGTTTTAGAAGTCTTCAAGGCTTTCCTTGGTCCCATAAATATCATTTCTGATTCCCACTACGTGGTGAATGCAATTCGTATTCTAGAGGTCGCAGGCACAATAAAATTAACCAGTCCTGTGGCCCCCATTTTGAAACAAATACAACAGTGTATTTTATCTAGGAACTCAAAAATTTTTTATTCAACATATTAGAGCCCATACCTTATTACCAGGTCCCATGGTGCTGGGTAACGCTTTAGCTGATGCAGCTACTCGCCAAGCGTTCACTGTTTTGCAAACGAATCGTACAGCTGCTCAGGAATTTCATAAACTGTTTCACGTTCCAGCCTCCACTCTCAGACTTAAATTTGGTACCCCAAGAGCTGCGGCTGGAGATATTACATTGAACTGTCAAAAATGTGTGGAATTTAACCACCCTCCATCCATTGGAGTAAACCCAAGAGGGCTTAGACCTTTAGATGTCTGGCAGATGGATGTGACACATATTAAACATTTTGGGAAATTACAATATATTCATGTATCTATAGATACTTGCTCTGGTATTATCCATGCTACGCCCATGGCTGGAGAAATGGTTTCTCATGTTATTGCCCACTGTTTAGAAGCTTGGGCAGCGTAGGGTAAACCTCACCTGCTAAAGACTGATAATGGGCCTTCGTATACAGCTAAAACTTTTGTACAATTTTGTGTGCGCATGCAAGTGCAGCATCGTACTGGATTCCCATACAATCCTCAAGGTCAAGGCATCATTGAAAGAGCCAATTTAACTTTGAAAATGTATCTGCAAAAACAAAACGGAGGAATTATGGAATCATCACTGGCTCCTAAAGCAGCCCTGTCTCTAACTCTATTTACACTTAACTTTTTAAAACTGGATGAGAAGGGGCTGACTGCTGCTGACAAGCATAGTAATCCTGTGGAAGAGACACGGGAAACAGTGAAATGGAAAGATGTATTGACAAACTCATGGAGAGGCCCGGATCCAGTGCTTACCAGATCCAGGGGAGCTGTTTGTGTTTTCCCACAGAATGAAGAAAATCCTGTCTGGGTGCCAGCAAGATTAACCAGAGTTGTTGTGGAGCCAAGGACATTTTCTAAGAAGAATGAAGAAGCTGTGGTGGACACTTAGTCATGAAGACTTATGAAGAAGTGCTAAGTATTCAGTTATGGGCAATAGTTAGATCTTGGCTCGTACCTATGCTCGTTCATGCCAATTCTACTGTGTTGCCATTGTTTACTTCTACTCAATGTTTTATCGAAGTCCCATGTGCTATGCCTATGGGACAGGAGCCTGTTTTATACAATGCTACTGCATTTCCATTGAATTTTACTCTCTGCTTTACTACTAAGGCTAAAGCTCATACTCCGCGTATTGTACTCAGGAACATCACGTTAACAAACTGGGTGGATCCTGTTGCATTTAGCAAGGTTGGTACCGGAGTCTTGGTTGAGGCACTAAAGCAGGTGTCAGCTGGTAAGATGGAAAGTTCAGGAAATATTTCTAATAATGACGGGGCCTTATTAAATATAACTACCATGTTGCTCCGGAGTAATGTTACTGCACCTTGGACATCACAATGGCCCACCCGTAACGCAACATACAAGAAAGTTTTACCTTGGTGTCCCCCTGATCTATCTTTTCCTCCAGTTTTTATGCCATGTCAATCTAAAGAATCTCCTGACATGGAGATTGCTTCAGGATTTGCCCTTTCACCTCCTATAAAATGGGCTGCTATCAACAAGACTGGTATTCGAACAGGAAGGCGAAATATATGGCCCTTTTATCAATGGATACTAACAAATATAGCTGGAGCCAGTACTAGCCTTTCTGCATTTGTCTCTATGCAAGGTCTATATCATGTGATACAAAATATCTCAGCCACCCGCTCTAATAATAGCTATCCTTATTTGGATAGGATTAAGGTAAATGGTGAGCTGGTGAATGCATCTGCCCCAGCTGCCCCTGTATGTGTCTCACCTCCATTTTTCTTTATCTTGGCTGAGTTTGAAAATAATACAAGTTTTCTGAACTATAGAGCAAGTAATACTACCTGCTACTTAGCAGAATGCTGGAATGGTTCTTTATCTTTGGCCTTAATAGTACATATACCTACTTTTGTGCCAATTCCTGTGGAAGCAAATACAGAAGATTTTCCTATAGCCACTTTATTTAGACAAAAAAGAGATTTTGGTATTACAGCTGCTATTGTGACTGCTGTGGCAGTATCAGCAGCAGCTGCTGTGACTGCAGGCATAGCAATGGCCAATCAAGTAAATGCAGCTCAAACTGTTGATGCTTTAGTAGAAAGAGCTGCAGATGCTTTGGTTACACAGCATCAAATGAATGCTCATCTCACTTCTGGTATTCTTCTGGTTAATCAGAGAGTGGACCTTCTTCAAAGCAAATTGGAAGAGATTGTAGATATTGTACAGCTAAGTTGTGTTAGTCATACTAAACATATGTGCATTACCCCATTGAGGTATGATAATTCTACTTTTAAAGATGGTAACCTGTTGTCTAATTTTTTAAAAGGCAATTGGTCTCAGCAAGCGGAGTGGTTGCAGAATCGTCTGTTGATGGAGATTATCGTACTGAATGGAACCCGCATCAATCCTATCACTATGGGAGATTTTACTTCTTGGCTAACATCTGAATTTTCCTACTTTAAGGAATGGATAGGGGTAGTTCTCTTTGGGGCTGCAGTTTGTTGCGTACTGGTATTGTGTCTATGGTTGCTTTGCAGACTTAAATTTCGTCAACGAAGAGACAAAGTACTAATTACTCAAGCATTGCTAGCCCTCGAACAAGGTGCATCTCCCGAAATTTGGTTATCCATGTTAAAGAAATAGCCAGCAAACAGATCCCTCAGCCATTGCACCCCAAGGGCTCAGCCCATTGCACTGGGTCGGTGAGGAGTCTTAGCCTGGCTGGTCCTTGTCTGTGTAGCTCTGGTACCTGAATATTGAGGCAAACAGCCCTTGCACCCCTGGGAGATGACTCCATTGCACAGGGACGGGTGTTTGCATCTCTATCTGTCTCCCTTAGCCCTTGCACCCAGAGGACTTGTTTCCATTGCACCTGGTAGGGTAGGGAAGACTGTATTTAACTATCAGTCCTTGATCGCTTATTCCCCCAAGATGGAATTTGCTTGATCGGGCTTGAGTTTGAGTCATGATTGGTACCTCGCCAGACAGGCCAAGGGCAGCTCCGTCTTAATAAAACAAAAGGCACATCTCCCCAGGTTTGGATGAACCTGTTGCTGAAGGAATAGCAGCCTCGAACTTCAGTTCTTGCACCTCTTGGGGCTCAGTCCCATTGCACAAGGGAGAATGAGTCGAGCTGCCATAATTTTTCTCAGGCCAGCTGCCATTGATCCCAATGACGGGAGTAGGTTGATGCCATAAGCCAGGGGCACATCATCTAGGATTAAAGGTAGTGAGTCAACCCCATGACGGGAATAACGAGTGGCCATGACCTGGGTGCACATTCTCTTGTACAGAGAATGCCAGGCATGGGTGCAACCCTCGTAGCCTAAGACAGGGAACTCGCCCTTCCTCATTGGAATTTTGTCCTGTTGATGCTGGCTATGGGGGCACGTCAACTAGCCTAAGACAGGGATATTGGCCAGTGCCTGCTCTTAAAAAATATAAAATAGGGGGAGATGTAAGGAGCCGCCATTAGAAGATGGCGCTTGTTCCCTCTGTTTGAGTGGAAAACAACTGCATTCAGGGTCGTAAACACCTGCTGTGAGCCTGCGTATCTTTCAGACGCAGCTCCTCACCCTCCCGAGCAGTATGTAAATGAAGTTCTGCAAGAAGCACCAATTAGACACTTATACACAGTTGTGATAACTATTTAAGCAGCACCCATTTCAGGCTTGGGGTCTTTCGCTTTGCAATCAATGGTGTGTTCCCCAATAAAGTGCGTGAGGAAGGATCCTGTTGTTGCAACATCCTTGCTGGCGAGGTGGGCATGACAGTCAAGCAAATATTCACATGGGTCTCTCAACAACTTGAGAAGGGCTTTTCTTAAATCTGTAGACTGACTATGGATTTCATTCCCCTAACAAGACTCCCTTATCAAGTCTCAGTAGGAAAGGATGTGCCTAGTGTTCCAATGACTTGATGTCCAGGGTGGAGTGATACTGTGGGGTAGATGGGTGGGGGAGATTACAAATTCTAAGAGGAGAAATGGAAGAGGGGATTAAAAAGAGACCCTTGGCTGTGTGAAGGGAGACCAGGAGGATGGAGGAACTTCGATTTGTTATCAAAATGCAAGCTGAATAAATAAAGTAATGAAAAAAAGAAATAAGATATAGAGACAAACAGAAGAAAATTAGAAAAATTTGTAAACAGAAGTGAGGATATTAAGATAATAAAGATTTAAGAAAAAGAAAACAATGAAAGAAGAGACAGATCTTAGAAGAAAAGTTTGAAGAAAAAATGAAAAATAAAAAGAAACAAGAAGAAAAATTAAAAGTGTTTTATTAAAAATGAGGAACATACTAAGATAACAGAGATACAAAAAGAGAAAGGTGAAAATAAAGATTGGTCTTAAGAGAGAAATTTGAAAAAATATAAATTAAGTTGAGAAGGAAACTAAGATAGTCAGAAGAAATAATATTAGTACCTACAGCACCACCATATAATAAAAATAAAAAATGTTATCCAAACATTGTTAGAAGCCCAACCTTAGCCTATCTGTTTGTTATAGAACAAATGCCAACAAATGCTAGACACACACAAAATTGGATAAAATTTAGATGATGTCCCATAAAAAGTCTATAAAATGATTTAAGGATGCAACTTTAAAACAAAACATAGTCCCTAAATATTTTAAGACAAGCCAAAATGACAAATATTTTATTTGTGGCAGACAAGGTCATTTTAAAAAGGATTGTAGGCAAGATGTTCCTAGAAATACTTTTTATTTTTCGGTAGAGATAATCCAAAGAGAAGAGTCCAGCCAATACGATATGCAGAAGATATGGCAAAGGTAAACCTGGAATATTGAACGTAGATCAACAAGAGACAAATAAGGTAAAACCCTTGGCAATAAATGCCTCAGGAGGCCCTACAATCAAATTCAAATTGGCCACGTCTGGTCAACAGTGGAAAATCTCATCACCACAAAAAGTAAACACCACTGCTCTGGATGTAAACATGAAATACTCAGATCTCAAGGCAAGAGCATCTTGAATAGATAAAACAGAAAACTCAGAAAAGACAAACAAACAAACAAAAGAACACCAACATTAACACCAAAATCCAATATTTTGGCAAACTGATTGAAGGTTTAATGGATCTAGGAACAGATGTAAAAAAGAGATGATTAATAAACAGAAATAGATAAATCTCCCAGAGACAGATAAAAAGTATTGCATTGGGGAAAAGAATGTGCTCTTGTATCCACAGGAATTGGGAAACTCTGGATTCAATTCAAATTGATAAAAGTCAGATTGGATCTAAAGGTCTTGAGTGCAGACTGAAATAAAGAAATCAAGAACAAGCAGGAGAGGCAACATGGTTTGCTGATTCATCCACATGGTAACAGCTCTGAGACTGAGACATGAAAAGTCTCCAACCTCAGGTTTGCATACCCAATAAATATTTGGCTACACAATCCTCAAGACTTATCATGTCATTCTTTCAAATGGCATAGTTAAAAGATTTAAATTGCAGTTCCTTTATACAATCCACACTAACTTGTGAAGAAAAACAGATGCCTTATATGCTTGAACAGAGCAAAGAATCATCTTTAGCTAAGTTATGCACACTGCACATTCCACACATACGTTTTTTACAGAAATGTATTTTATCTGTGAGAGTTTATACGTTCGTGGAGAAAAAGAACCAAAAGCAACCCTGACAAGTTTTACCTTGAGGATTAGGATATGCTGAGGCATATTTATTCTAGCATTCTGCCTGATCCTACCTCAGACTCCCTTAATAGTTATTTCATCAAAACTTGCCTAAAGGAAAGCTACAGATAAAGCTGCTTACTCCAGATGACACCAGTTCATTCAGCTTTACAGATGGCTCTAGTCAGAAGTTCAATTAATCCTGAATTTTCTCAGCATACAGAGACTGGATTTCGAGTGCTACAGCTAGTCTTCTTTAGGAGAACAAATATCATAATTTTTTTGGGGGGGAGGGGAAATGGAAAATGATACACCAAATCAGCAGGAGACAATAATAATCATTTTCAGAGAATAATACCCATTTGTAAGTGTAGATTTAGATGATTTTTGGTCTTTTAATGAGTGTTGGATATTTTTCATTGTTGAAAAAGTGGTTACATAATGTTAATGGTGTTAATCAGAGAAGAAACAAAATAAAAGAGGTTAGATTCAATGATTTCTCTCTTTATTTCTTTTTTTTAATTTATCCTTCTTTCTCTCATATCTAGTGTTCAGGGGGATCAGAGACAGAAAGATTGAAAATAGAAAAGGGGATATAGAAATGACAAGTAAAAGGGTAGATTATTGAATCTAATTTTAGACTAAAGAGCATTAACAATCCAAAAATCATACATTGGTTTTGATATTTGTATAATGGATGCAAGTTTTAGGTTATACAACATATTATGTATGTATATTCCGATTGTTGCTTAAGGTATACCTATGTGATTCTTAAAAATGCAATGTTAAGTTCCAAACCTTCTAAAAGGAACTATTATAAATTGTTTAGGAAAGTTAAGTAATGCAAGTTAATAGTCAATCAAACTTATGCTTATGACAGATACTAGTTTAAAAATATGCTTCCTAGGTTGAACAGGTAGTAAATGACTAGAAGAAAGCAATTCATATTTACTATAGATAGATAGATAGATAGATAGATAGATAGATAGATAGATAGTCTTAAAAACCTCAGAGATACAGAGGATATTATATTTAAAGATGTTTTATTAATTTAAGCTATTTTGACTATAAGACAGGTCTGATCCTAGCATCACCTACATTCTACTTCAAAGAGGTTGATAATATCTAAGAACTTTCACATGGAGTTTGCTTTATATTTTGCAAGCTACCACTGGGCAAAAAATTGCCCTTGCTTCAATTGCAGACAGAATGCTGCCCAAACTAAACAAAGAGAACACAGGGAAGTTTACTGCTGAGCTTTGCCAATACAAGGTAAGCAGTCCTGCATGTCATTTTTTTCTCAAATACATTTGAGTCATTTTCTTTAAATAATTTTAAGATACTCCACATAACTGTCATAGCAAATTTGAGGGTCTTTATTTTACAAGATTAAATAGAACTTTTAAAATCATCCCAGAATTTAAAATCCTATGGCTTTCTTAATTCACATTTCAGTAAAATCACTTTTGATGTGTATTTTGTAATTAGAGGAGAAAAATAAATGACATTTCAGCCAGATGAGGCCCCAACTCTGAGAGAGGAAAATGGACACAGGTTCCTGCCCCTGACGAATGAGCTCTTTGCAATATATACCTGATTAAAAAAAACAAACAGCAATTTTTTTCAATTAAGACTGATTGCATAGACATATGAACAACATTTCAGTGTTTGCCCAATGTCAATAAGTAGTATAGTAATGCAGTATAAATTCAGTGATATAATTGTAGAATTTTTCTCCAATAAATTTTATTGGACAATTTCATTTTTCTGTTCAATTTTATTTTATTTTTGAGATTATAATATAATTACAAGTACTTTTTTTTATTTCCAAACCCTCCTTTACTTTCTTCCCAACTCTTCTTCAATTCCATGGCCTTACTTTATTAATTGTTTCACTCATTTTTATATAATAAATGCATATGCATATATGCATTAATTATTATATATTATATTATTATATTATTATTTATTATTATATTTATGTTATATTATTATATATTGCATATAATATATATTATATATTACATTTCATTTATATATATATTATTATTTATATTATATATATATATATATATATATATATATATATATATATTCCTAAATATCACCAGCTTAGTTTGTAAAATGCTACTTGTATGTATGATTTGATTTCTGGGCTGATTGTTTGGTACTAGACAATCTTGTTTTGCTCTGTCCTTGGGATATCCATCTCCTTAGTATCCTCACCTATTTACAGCGTCTTGTATGGGGTTTAGGCCTCATTGGCCTTTGTCTCTGCATTTTGGCATGTCCATTGGTACTTTCATTTATTTATTTTTTTGTCTTCTTGATCTTTCTTGTATACTTCCATTTCTGTCTCGGTGAGTTTTATTTTTCTGTGTTTACTCTTATTTTTTGTTTTTAGATAGTGATATAAAAAACCTGATGAGTCAGGTAGTTGGGAAGGATTGTGAGTTGAGGATAGCTTGATCAGAATATACTGTAAGAAAAATTTTTTTCTCAATAAACAAACATAAAATTGCTTCTAAGAAAGCATATTTCAATCACATTACAGGCCATGCTTCATGATCATGGTCTGTGTTGAAAGAAAAGATTAAGATTAAAATATATTCATATATCATATGAAGTTCTCAAAAATATATTAGAACATAAAAGTAGTAAGTTTTTTTTAACACTGTTTATGAAGCAATGCTTACGTATTAAATTCTGGGACATACTTTAAATTTCTGTGTATTTTGAAGGAATTAAACTTGTATTCTACAGTTAAGATAAATGGTATATGACAATATGATGGCATTTACATTTGAACCATGATATATAGATATGAATTATGGTAATTATTCAAACATTTTGTCTAATGAGACAAAAGTATAGTTAATATTTTCTTGAATATATTTTAAAATATTAACAGAATGATTATCTTATTTAATATTTGAATAATGATAATTATAATATTATTGTAAAACTACTGAAAATTTGAGATATTGATTACAATTTAATCGTTCAAAGTGGTTCACATATCAAGATGTTGTGCCTTTTAATCTCTCTGTGAATAAAATTAAGATATATCCAAAGAATTTGAAATGTCTCTTAACGTAAAATGGTAGTCAAAACTTGCTCTTTTGATCTGTATCATTATGTAAACGTAGAAGCTAAATATTCAGATCCAAGAAGAGTTTTATTCTGTCTCTATAGATGTCTCTCCATATATATACATATACAAATATGTTTATGAAACTAGCCACAATTTCCAAAATACAAAATTAACCTATATGCTTCAATATGTGAGAAAACAAATATATTGTACAATGAAATAGAGTGTTATTTGGCCATTAAAAAATCAAAACCTGTCATTTGTTTTTAAATTAATAGATCTAGAAGTATTCAGTGGAATAAGCCAGACATAAAAGACAAGAAATAATCTGAGTTGGAATTTCTTAAGATAGGGTCTCACAGTAGCAGAATACACTAGCAGTCACATGAAGTTGACAAGGAGTTTTGTCAACCTTGAGTCTCATGGAGATTTGTTATAACACAATTCTGTATGTGAAAGTTATTTTAATTCAAGAAAATTTCCACAGATAATCGGCATGTGGGTTCAGAGGCTAAGGCTAGAATCTCAATTCTAAATTTTGGAGGCATCACTGAGGATGCTAAAGTCCTAGATGAGAATGAAAAGCAGCTGAGAGATTTCTAATGTGACCCACAAGCTTGAATCTTCTTTATATCAGAGGGAGATACATGATTGTAAACTTACACAACTTATGGTCTAAGGAGCTTCGAGATCTTCATCCTGGGATGTAGCTACTGGTCCTTCTTTCTTTGAATCTTTCATTATCTTGGACTACATAGTAGACATTTACCTGGTCTCCAGTCTCAGATGGCTGTTGTGGGGTTCTCCAACCTCAATGGTTTGGGCTAATATAACTTCTTTTCAGTATTATAAATACATATGCTTGACTCTCTTTCTTAAAAGAACCAAGTTCTATTGAGATGAATAATTAGTTACCTAGAGTGAAAAGGCATGGGCATAATGGGGAAAATAAAAACATAGATATTTACATGGTTTCCTAAGGCCATGGAATGTACTGATAGGGTAGATGCAGAGAGAATGACTTAGAGAAATGATTTGTTTTGGTTATGGAGTTTATTCTTGGATGTGAAACATACTGTAAACCTTATTTGAGTCATTGTTAGATATTTAAGAGTATTCTAAGAACTATTAGTTTTGATATTACAAGCATGTACATATATGTATATTAAAGATTATAAAGATTAAAAATAGAGTAGAATTTGACAATATGAACAAACACACACATATACATATAGAGTAAATAAGGAAAAGGCAGAGGGATCAAGGGAGAGTGAAATGCAAAGAACACAGGATGAATGCACATAGAAATTACACCTTGAAGTATTTATTTTCTATGCAATTGAACTGGGCCATTGAAATCTATATACACAAAACATCACAGAGAGAAAATGAGTAACAAAACCCAAATTAAACCATGTTATAAAGAATTGCATTACAAATAATAGTAAAAGATACAGCCTCTAAAATAACTGTTACATCTCTAAAGCAATCAGTAAGTTTTTTAGAGATAAAGTGGGAGAAGAAAAATTTCCCATCATAGAAAGTAAGATCATGAAAATAAGCATCATGGTGAACATGAGTTTACACAAGTGCTTACACAAGTGTTTATACAGATTTTCTTTATAATATCACAGAAAGTGAAGCTCATATTTGAATATTTACATATGTGTGTTAATATGTTAATATATATTAATATTTCTATATTCTGTTCATATCTATGAATCTGTTCAACACTGTGGAAAATCTTTAAGCTCAAATTTTGTGAGTAGTGAGTGGTCTTGTGACCTAGTTCTATAACCTCTTAATCAGCTATCAGAAGTAGAAGGATCATGAAGTAAGAGCCAGTGTGGAATACATAGTAAGATATTATCTGAAAAATAAACATATCACTACTTTAAACTATACTAGTTTTAGAACATTATTAATGACACACAAATTGCCTTCCCATGTGAAAGCAGAGTACATTTCCCATGATCACAAACATTCTAACTAGTGGTGACTTCTTTATGAGTCAGTATGGTTGACACATCTTGAATTAAGATTCAAAAATGATAATATCTGGTAGTCTTTTATATTATTAAAATATAGGCATATATTAATATTAAGGTTGAATTTTCTGTTTTTGCTTTTCTTTCTTTCTTTATTTTTTTACACTCCAGATTTTATTCCCCTTGCCCCATCAACCCTCCTACTGGTTCATATCCCATACCTCCAACCCATACCCCTGTCTCCACAACAATGTCCTCATCCTCTACCCTCCATCGCAACTGACCTCTAAACTCCATGGGGCCTCCAGTCTCTTGAGGGTTAGGTGCATCATCTCTGGTTGAATACAGACCTGGCAGTCCTCTGCTGTAAATGTGTTGGGGGCCTCATATAAACTGGTGTATGCTGCCTTTTTGGTGGTTCAGTGTTTGAGAGATCATGGGGTCCAGATTGTGACTACTGGTCCTCCTACAAGGTTGCCCTCATCCTCAGGTCCTTTCAGCCTTCAATGCCAATCATTTTTTAACGGGGACCTCAATAAAATTTATGATATTCAAAAGTTATTTTGAGAGTTACTTATGAAGATCATGACAAATCAAGCTTCAGTGTCATTCTTATTGTGATCTTTACTAAAATACCTTAATATTGTATATTTTTCACATCTTTTACATGAGCTATAAACTATCATATGAATGTTGACATCAAATGTAAATTTTCAAGGTGGCCACAAGATTTTACACCTATGCATTTTGTTTGCTTAAATGTTTTTTGAACTCAAATATAACTGCATCACTTTACCCAATGCAATTCCTCACACTCCTCCATTACAGGTACACACACGCGCGCGCGCGCACACACACACACACACACACACACACACCTACACAAACACACTCTCTTATAAACTCATGCATATATATGCATGCAAATATGAAAATATATAATATTTTGGGCCTGTTAATAGACCTCCATTTCCTTTTCTCTTCAGCATGTCCTTTTGGATCTGAGTTACCTCACTCAGGATGATATTTTCAAGTTCCATTCATTTGTCGCCAAAACTCAGAATGCTGTCATTCTTAATAGCTGAGTAGTTTTCAATTGTGTAAATGAACCACATTTTCTGTATCCATTCTTCTATTGAGGAACATCTGGATTGTTTCCAGCTTCTGCCTATCACAAACAAGGCTGCTATGAACATAGTGGAACACGTCCCTCTGTGGCATGGTGGGGAATCATTTGGGTATATTCCCAAGAGTGGTATAGGTGAGTCTTCAGGTAGATCTAATTTCAATTTTCTGGGGAACCTCCAGACTGATTTCTAGAGTGGTTGTACGAGCTTTCAATCCAACCAGCAATGGAGGAGTGTTCTTCTTTCTCCATATCCTTACCAACATAGGCTGTCACCTGATCTTAGCCATTCTGATTTGTGTAAAGTGGTAACTCAGGGTCATTTTGATTTGCATTTCTCTGAACACTAAAGACTTTGAACATTTTTTAGGTGCCCCTCAGCCATTTGAGATTTCTCTGCTCTGTTTGTTGTTTATCTACGGTAATATAGAAACATTGAATATTCACTTGGGTAACCTGGAAAAGCATACTTTTTCTTCAAAGGAAAGAAGTGGTCAATAATATTTTTTCATACATCTGTATGTGTCTATGGTCTTTCTTCTTACTTCCTGATAGGCAACTGGAGCTCTTGCTGGTAGATTACAGAGCATGTTGTTATGAGTTCACCATACATTCAGATTTACAAGCACTGACACCCGCTTCAAACATTCTAATTGAGATAATGATTTACACAGTTTATTTCTTTTATCTATTTGTTTTCCCTGTAATATAGGGAAATAGAATCTGCTACACTGGATACATGCTTAGTAGTCTTATGGCATACCAAATTTACTATTTAATATTTGTATTCAGTGTGAAGTTTGAAATAAGTGATAAAATAAAATAAGAACTCATACTATAAATCCATTTGACTCTCAGAGCACATTGTTACACACTATTACTACTACAGCTAAAATAATATGGTGTTTTAAAACATGTAGGAAGTTTCATTCTCATTGTGATTTGTGTGTATTCGTGATTTTAGATTGTTTTGGCAATTTTTACCTGGTTTTATTTATAGTTACTTTTTTCCTGAGAAGAAAAGGAGAATTGTTTTTCTATTCCCTTTGTAGTTATCCAATATAAATTGTTTGTTTAAGCATAAAACTACTTAACAAAACATCACGTAATTATGAATTGCAAAATTCAATGACGTGAAAGCATTATACAGTTGTTCTGACCCATGCAATGTGGTCAGTCTGTTATTTTCCTTCCTGTTTGTTTTTTTTTATGACT
The DNA here is from genome assembly GCF_004785775.1 of Grammomys surdaster. Lineage (NCBI taxonomy): Eukaryota > Metazoa > Chordata > Mammalia > Rodentia > Muridae > Grammomys > Grammomys surdaster. Next base: position 5,731,183 of record NW_021604619.1, on the reverse strand, counting down.
GGCAGAAGTTACAATCAGGAAGCAAAGGCATTTTTATAAATGCCAATAGAAATGCTCACTTATAAACTACACGGCATACGAAGATTTATGAATGTATGTGTTAACCCAAAAGGTAGTTTGGGCAGAAATAGATAACACTCAACCACTTCCTGTTATGAGTAAGAAAATGTGTTAATTGCATTTAATATAGTTTATTGCACTGTAGTCAACACAGGCCATCTGTCCACAACAGCTGCTTCTTAGTAATTTCAGCAAAACGACTGACTATATATCTTTTAAGGGCAAGCAAGAATGAAATGTGCCAAACAGCCTGCACCTCTTTTAAGCTACAGAAGTACGTGGTAAACAGATTTTAAACAATTATACCATCAAAATTTTATCTGAGCACAAGAAGAAACTTTGTTGAGGAGTACATACTGATAGATTACTTAAAAGTGTATTCTAAGAAAGTCTGTGGTAAATAGGGAATCAGAATTGATATATGAAGATACTTAGAAGTATGTACAATAGCATCATAGCATCTGCATTTGGTGACGGCACATGAATACACAAGTGGGGCAGTCTCTGGATGGTCCCTCCTTCAGTTTCTGCTCCACATTTTGTCTCCATATTTGCTCCCATGGGTATTTTATTTAATTTTCCTCTTCCTCTTCCTCTTCCTCTTCCTCTTCCTCTTCCTCTTCCTCCTCCTCCTCCTCTTCCTCCTCCTCCTCTTCTTCTTCTTCTTCTTCTTCTTCTTCTTCTTCTTCTTCTTCTTCTTCTTCTTCTTCCTCTACTTCTTTTGTTAAATTAAGTGGTTGTTCATTTATTATTTATATTTTATTGAATATTTTATTTATTCACAATATAGATGTCATCCCTTTACCCCATTTCCCCTCACTAGAACCCCCTAGCCCATCCCCCATTCTCCTTTATGCTTTTATCCCATTTTGATTATATGCATGTATTAAGGTCCCCAATCTTCCTTTATGCTTTTATACCATTTTGAGTCCATGCATGTATTAAGGTGAGTTCTAGGTTGAGGGTCTAGCAATACAATATATGGAAATAGTCAAGGAACAAGCAATACAATAAGCACAAATAATCAGAGAAAAAGCAAGACATTAAACCCAATTAAGTGAACAATCCCATGATCACTGTTTCTAAGGGCTTATCAGGATGATCAAAGTATCTGTGTCTACTTCCCTGTCCTAGCCCAAGGTCATTTTCTTGTCTGAAGCCTATTTTCTTGTTCTAACCTAAAATTTAGATTCCTGTCTGAAATTACTTCTTTGTTCTAGCCTTATGTCAGATTTCTGCCTGAAGCTTACTTTCTTGTCCTTGGCCAATGTCATATTCCTGCTAAGCAGCCCATTTCCTTGTCCTTGGCTCATGCCAGATTCTTCACGACTAGCTCCAAAGGCTCTCCGCCTCTCCCCCTTTTCTATTTCATTAACAAGACTCAACCTGTCTTGTCATTCTGACAAGAATGCCTTTCTTACCCATCATGGAATATGCATTATCAAAAGGAATGCATTTCTATCTTAGGTTGATAAGGCTTTCTTACCCATCCTTGGCTTGCCAGCCTGTTAAATTAATAACTCTGTCTAGGGGTCCATTTTCAGGTTCAAGCCGTGTACTTGGCTACCAACATGTTGATGTTGTTGAAGAAAAGCTTTAACAGAATTGGAAGGAATAAAAGTATTCCCAGGACATGTGTTGAATATACCAGAAGATTTAGATTGGCACTTGAAAAAACAGATTGATGCTCTTTATCTATTCAAATTACTGGAAGGAGGTTCAGAATTTAAGGGTAAGAGCCATCTTGAGTGTCATTCCAAATATCATTGGATTCATGTTTGTTCTACAATTTACAGTGTGGTAGTCATTATAATTAGGAATAAGTTTAATGACATGTGCAGTGTATTTGGCATGATTCTAACACCTCCCTGGATATTTTAATGATACATAAGGAACTTATAAATTTCAAAAATGCTGCTCTGCTGAGTGTTGATGCCATAGATACTACAGATAAAATTACCCATGGCCTGTGGTCATTATTTCTATTTTGGTCAAGATTTTAAAAATGGAATATATAGCTTGATCATGCTAGCCCTTTTGTTACTCCTTCTAAGAAGGACTGAAGCATCCACACTTTGGTCTTCCTTCTTCATGAGCTTCATGTGGTCTGTGAGTTGTATCTTGGGTACTGCAAGCTTTTGGGCTAATATCCACTTATCAGTGAGTGAGTACCATGTGTGTTCTTTTATGATTGGGTTACCTCACTTAAGATGATATTTTATAGTTCCAACCATTTTACTAAGAATTTCAAGAATTCATTGTTTTTAATTGTTTAGTAATACTCCATTGTGTAAATGTATCACAATTTCGGTATCCATTACTTTGTTGAAGGACATCTGGGTTCTTTCCAGTTCTGGCTATTATAAATAAGACTACTATGAACATAGTGGAGCATATGTCCTTGTTGTATGTTGGAGCATCTTCTGGGTATATGCCCAGGAGTGATATACCTGAGTCCTCAGGTATTGCTGTGTCCAATATTCTGAGGAACTGCCAGACTGATTTTTAGAGTGATTGTATCAGGTTGCCATCCAACCAACAATGGAAGAGTGTTCCTCTTTCTCCACATCCTAACCAGCATCTGCTATCACCTGAGTTTTTGGTCTTAGCCATTCTGAGTGGTGTGAGGTGGAATCTCAAGGTTGTTTTGATCTGCATTTCCCTGATGACTAAGGATGTGGAATATTTCCTTAGTTGTTTCTTGGCCATTCAAGTTCCCTCAGTTGAGAGTTCCTTGTTTAACACTATACCCCATTTTTTAAATAGGGTTATTTGATTGCCAGGAAGTACATGCTGACAGGAGCCTGATATAGCTGTCTCCGTAGAGGCTCTGCCAGAGCCTGACATATACAGAGGCAGATGCTCTCAGATAACCATTGAACTGATCAAGGAGTTCCAAATAGAGGAGTTAGAAAATTGAAGGAGCTGAAGGGGTTTGCAGCCTCATGAGGAGAGCAACAATATCAACCAACCAGAGCTCCCAGGGTCTAAATCACCAGCCTGGGAGAACACAGGGAGGGACGCATGCCTCCAGCTGTATATGTAAGGGAGGATGGCCTCGTTGGGCATTGGTTGGAGAGGAGGTCTTCGGTCCCATGAAGGCTGGGTACCCCAGTGTGGGGGAACTTTAGAGTGGGATGGTGGGAGTGGGTGGGTGGGGGCACACCCTCATAGAAGCAGGAGGATGGGAGATGGTTTAGAGGTTTCTGTGGTTGGTTAATGGGGAAAGAGAATAACAACAGAAATATAAATAATTAAAATATCAAAAAAAGAAATAAAAAAGTCAATATGTTCATTGTCAATAAATTACTACCTTCTATTTGCCAGCTGCTCTGAAGTCCTGGGCAGCAGTTGGGCAAAAACTTTTAAAGGCCAGGAAACAAATACAGTTTGAGGGGTGGTTATTGACTGAGTGGCTTTCTACGTTTGTTTGAAAGACATGTACTGAATTTAAGTAAAATATTTACATTTTACAAAAAACAAGAAGAAGGATGTACAAAATATGTGGTGGTTGTATAAGAGCTGTAGAGATTATGGAGGAAGAGAAGTTTACAAAAGATCAAGTACACATGTCAAGACAAAGAAAACATGAAAGTAAGATGGTTTGAAAGTTCTTGGAAAACCAAAGTACTAAATTTCAGTATGTGATTAAACATTTAGTAAGTATTTCTGTTCGTTTAAAACTTTCTAAACTCATTAGAACTTGTTGCCAGTTTTATAATTTTGTTTTGTAAACAGTGATGTTGACATGGTTCAGGGAAGCACTTAAAAGGGAAGTATCATGGTGTTCATTCTTGTACCTGGATAAACCTGGGAGTAAGAACACTTAGAAAAAATTCAAAAACTCCCATAATTACATGGAGCCTCATCAAAAAACAAATAAACTTTTTCATATCTTTAATTTAGTGTGATTTATTTCACTACATTCAATACTTTCACTCACTCAAAGGGTAAAATAAAATGATTCATATATCACTAAGTTGGGTTACTTTCTGAGGAAGTTATTTTATTTATTTTATTTTTTATTTATTTTTTATTATTCATTCCATTTGTTTACATCTCAGGTGATAACCTCCTCTCCCCATCTCTCCACAACTCCTCCCCATTTCACATCCCCTCTTACCCCCTTCTCATTGCCTCTACGATGGTGCTTCCCCACCAACCCACCCTCTCCTGCCCTACCACTCCAGCATCTCCCTTTGCCTGGGCATCAAATCTCCACAGGACCAAGGGCCTTCTCTTTCACTGATTACAGACAAGGCCATCATCTGCTACCATCTGGAGCCATGGATCACTCCCTGTACTGCCCTTGGTTGGTTGTCTAGACCCAGGGAGCATTGAGTGGTTCAGGCAGCAACACTGTTCTTCCTATGGAGTTGCAATCCCCCTCCAGTCCTTTAGCCCTTCTTCCAACTTCCCTACTGTGGTCCCAGAACTCAGTCTGATCTTTGGAACCAAGCATCTGCATCTGAATTGGTCAGGTGCTTGCAGAAACTCCCAGGGAACAACTACACCAGGCAAACTTAATTTAAATACATAGTTACTGGGTGTTCCTTTTAGTTTCAGACTGATTTTAAGTCATATAAGTCAGAGCAATTAAAAAAGTAAAAAATAAATAAGAACAAACAAGGAAAGTGCAGATATTGTATTCTGGTACAGAGAATTGCCAGGTAAAAATAAAGAAATGAGATTGGGAAAATATGACATGACTTAGTAAAATCCTTTCATCAACAGCATGAGGATCAGAGTGTAATCTCAGGTACTTAGACAGTTTCAGCCTGTACTTGTAATGCCTTGATACAAAGGCAGATAAAAGAAGTTTTAGGGGCTTCTTATTCCCTAGACTAGACAAACCTATGTGATAATGAGATTGATCTCAGCGTCCATATACATGTTCACATCCATGCAACTAGTGACAAATATACAAATGCAAATCCCTTTGTGAAAACCAAATAAGAACCAAAGCACCACCCCACAAACAGCAACAAAACAAAACATGTAACTGAGTGCTGTCTGCTCTTTTATAATAAATATCATAGGATAAATTATATTTTGGCAAGGTAGGTTTTAGGGAAGGGTTACAAGTTTAATGTATGTGAAACCCAAAGGGCAATGGGGTTAAATTAGAAAAAGATGTGGAAAGGAAAGAGTCAAATATCAGAACTGACAAAAGTTGAGAGTCATCAGGATGTAGATTTTCAGGAAACAATAAGAGTCTAGAATCTCAAAGGATGAGATCTCCTTTAAGTTAATTTTTTTCTGTAACGTAATCAAATCAGTAAGTATTAGGCTATATATAGAATTGTATTTTATTTATTTAAAAAATAAATAAAAAGCAGACTGTAAATTAATTTTTTATATTATCCAAACTCTTGATCTCTATGTGTACAAGGTCATAAGTTGTAAAAATAATGTGAATATAAATCTTATTTATCCATCACAAATGAAATAATTCGATAATATGTTTGGATCCTTGTCTCTGAAGTATTTTGGAGCTTCTTTAATAATCTTCATTCATAAGGACAAAACTGAAATGTTCTCTGAAAAAACAAATTAAGTATCAGGAGATAGAATAAAATATTCATGCATTCACCCATTCATTTCAACACATTTATTGAACAACTGTGAAGCATGCAGCACTTGAGCTTTGATACTGTAGCACATTCATAAATGGGAGGTGTGGTACTATGGACAAGTCTATGAGTGTCATTAAGAAGGTTACACTCAAATGTGACACTCCTGACTTAAGCATGCTTACAAGGGAATAATATTAAATAGACTTTTATGGAAGCATGTAGTAACTATCTTTCTATAAGACTTGGAAGTTGGAGTTCTTCAAACATAAAATGATCTTTAAACTGATTCCTTGAGTAAGACAATCTACCTTGGTAAAGGACACAGAAGTCAAGCAATTAAATTGGACAAATAAGGAGTATAGCATCTATTAGGAAAGCCAACCAAAGGCTAAATGGAGTAATGTCATCATCAGTGATTCAGTAGGTTGGTTTTTTCTGTTGAGTATAAAGACTGTATGATACTCGTGAATTGAGGATGAATTGAGACTGAGAATATTTTTACAAATATTACAATATGGCAAATTTTACAAGAATTTTTATTATCACTGGTACTGAAAAAGACAGAGAATCTAGATATCATTAAATACTTCCTTTCCAAATTGTACTGATAGAAGAATTTTTTTTTCATTTTCAAACGGGGAATTTATGTTTGTCCTTATTAGCAGTAAACAATTGAATTTTATGATGTAGGTGAAGAGGGCTAGGGGTTCTTACAGAGGTGAGGAGATAACATGAGAAAGCAGCATAGCCCTTTTGTCTAGAAAACAGAGCTAATGACTTCTGATAGCAAACAGTGAAAAAACAGGAATATTGAGTTTCTCTTCTCATATCAGCCATATTCTCAGTGAAAAGGAAAACACGTAATTATGAGACTCTTAAGCACTATGATTCAAAGAGAAAGAGATGTGAAATAATTGCTAAGTGGGGAAATTTCCTACTTGAGGAAACTAAATACAAATTTAAATTAAAATTTGCAAGTAGTGATGCTCAGAACTTGTTTTCCAGGTTATGAGGTTTTGATTGATTTTTTTAAAAAAAGTAAACATTTAAAAATGTTTAAAGAATACGGTAGAGGAAAAAAGCTATTAAGTTAACAATATAAGGAAATCTCTTAGACTAGTTTGTGAATTTCTAACTACCCCTCAGAATTAGTCATTTATAAAGTAGAGAAACACATTCATCTCCATTGTTGATAAAGAACAAATACAAGATGAAAGTGCTGATATCTAGCTAGGAATTTCTTTTGTAGTATTCACTTGGTTGAAGATAAGAGGAAAAGATCCAGTAATAAGTACTTTCTATGAAAGTCATAATCTTTTGATGTGGACCTTCCATGACCTAAACACATCTAAGATACCATTTTCTCATATAATTATTTGAAAAATTATATTTTAGCATACTGTTTATAAGTCACACAAGATATATTCATAGACTACTAGAGTTATGAAGGAAAAAATGCTAAACAGAATGAAGATAAAAGTTGGAGATGTTTTTATAATGTATTTCATTTTATTTTTGATAAATTGTAGGAATTAACATTATAGAAAACTTGATGTTAACTGTGCTTAGTTACAGATCAAGTGATTTAGGAACAGTGATTGGAGGAAGTGAGAATAAAGCCATGAAGGCAGAGTACAGGTACTAGTATGTTGAACTCAGTATGAATCACTGTAGGGTTTATATCGAAGAAAGATTAAATGTTCCAGCTATAATGGACAAACAACTCAACAGAAGCCACAATTACTTTGTTCATTAAAAATCTGAGAATAGTTTCTTCTTATTTTATCTCTAGTATTGTTAAGGATATAGAAGTAGGCATGAATCAATTCAGAAGTAAAGCCCTCAGTTGGTGTTCTATGTCCTATTGCTCATAAGCACAAGTCTATGCAGGTTAAGAAAAAATCATCAGTTTATAATTTTCTTACATATTCAAGAAAGAACTCAAGTACACTGTATAACCCTTCTATTCTTCTGCTAGCTATATATTTGCCAATTTTCATACTTTGTGTGTGTGTGTGTGTGTGTGTGTGTGTGTGTGTTTGTGTGTGTATGTGTGTGGTATGTGTGTGTGTCTAGAAAATTTGTATCACTGGGCAAGAACTGCCTTCAGAATAGTCCATTTTGCAGTTATCCCTCACAAGTCATTTGTGGAAAAACAATAGTTCTTGTCTTTCCTAATGCTTCTACCCTTCAATGAAATTTTATTACACTTCATCTCATGGCGTAGTTATCCCCACCACAACGTTACCTTGTTGATACTTGATAACTGTAATTTTGCTACTGTTATGAAAATATATATATATACACAAGGTATCTTATATAAAAATTCCAAGGGAGTTATGACCCAAAGGTTTTCAACTACTGTTATAAGAGATAAAATGCACATGGGTGAGAAGAAGAATATTTAACAATATTTTGTGATGTTCTTTTAACAAAGTTTCTTCCTCTCCTGTTGTCCTTCTGTCTCCCTTCCTAGAATTGACATATGAGACTCATTTGAGGCTTGCATTAGGAACAGAACTGGGTAGACAGATGACTGATAAAGTGTTTGCTTTGCATGTATCAGACCCTGGATTCAAGTAACAGAAAAATAACAATAAAAACAATAACAAGCATCCAAAGAAAGTGGTTATAGAATATTTGCGAATGAAAGGAATGAAAGTGGCCCATGAACAAGAATTTCATAATAGAATGATTAAAGATTGCCATAAAATACTACAGTTACTACAAAGAATGAAGAAATTATGCAACTCTATGGGAGCTGGCCAATAGGGTCTCCCATGTTTGGTCACTCTCATATCTATTTATAGTTTTAGAAGTTTCTATTGTACTAGGTTTCTATACTATTTTATAAATGAACTTTAATTTTAGCTTCTCTCTCAATTTTTATTCACACAACATTCATTTCCATACATATATGTATATGTATGTGTATGTGTATGTGTGTATATGTATATGTATATGTATATGTGTATATGTATATGTATATGTATATGTATATGTATATGTATATGTAT
>NW_021604619.1:5702311-5722520 GCF_004785775.1 Grammomys surdaster | reverse complement strand
TGTATATGTATATGTATATGTATATGTATATGTATATGTATATGTATATGTATATGTATATGTATACATATACACACACACAAACACACATATCATTTACCTTTTCTAATAAGATCTATCTGTTCTTTCTAGTCCTTATCCTATACCTACCCTCTGTAGTTCTATGGGTTGTAGGTTGGTTATGGATTACTTTACACCTAATATCTGCATATAAGGGAGTACATACCATGTATGGTTTTTGAGCGAGAGAGGCTAGGTTATCTCCCTCAGGATGTTCATTTCTAGTTCTATTCACTTAACTGAAAATTTCATGACATCATTTTTTAAATTGCTGAGTAATACTCAATTTTGTAAATGTATACATATTTTTTTTAATTCTTCCATGGAACAATTAGTTTACTTCCAATTTCTGGATATTTTGAATAGAGAAGCAATGAACATATATAAATAAGTGTCTCTGGTAATTAAGCATCTTTGGAGTATAAGCCCAAGAATGCCATAGCTGGATCTTAAAGCAGATCAATTATTGTATTCCTGCGGAACCACTATAATGAGTTCCATAGTGGCAGTACAAGTTTGCATACCCATTAACAACAAATGAGAACACCTTCTTTTCTGCATTCTTGCCAGAGGATTTTTTCTTTAATTGATAATTCTTATAGGTATAAGATGAAATCTCAAGGTAGTTTCCATGTTCATTTACCTGATGACTAAGTATATTGACCATCTTTGTTTTTCAGTCATTTGAATTTCCTCTATTGAGAAATTCACTGTTTGGAACCGATCCACCCTTAATTGGGATATTTGTTTTCTTAACACATACTTTCTTGAGTTGTTTACATATTCTGTATGTTAGCCCCCTATAGATGTGTAGTTGGTAAAAATCTCTCCCATTCGGAAGTCTGTAGGCTACTTTGTCAGAATGTTTGTGTCCTTTGCTGTGGAAAGGCTCTTCAGTTTGAAGAACTATTTATTAATTATTATTTATATTAGTTTTCTTGCTAATTGTCTTATCTTCAGAAAGTCTTTTGCTGTGCCAATGAGTTTGAAGCTACTACATACTTTTTCTTCAATCAGCCTCAGTGTTTCTAGATCTATGTCGAGGTATATGACCCACTAGGAGCTGGGTTGTGTGCAGGGTGATAATTAAGCATCTATTTAGATTCTTCTACATGCAGCCATTCAGTGTGGTCAGCACCAAAGTTGAAGATTCTCTCTTTCAGTGTGTATTTTTAGCCTCTTTATCAAATATCAACTGTGATTAGCATATAGACTTAAGATTGCATCTTCAATTTAATTCCATACATCAATGTGTCAGTTGTTGCCACAAAATCATGCAGTTTCATTATCATAGCTCTGTAGTATATCCGAATTGGGTAAAGTCATACCTCAGCGATCACTTTATTATTCTGGATTTTATTTTTTTGCATGAGTGAAGATACTTCACTGTGCCCTTCCCAGCCTTGAGCAAACTGAACAAACCTTGCTTGCCACACAGAACCTTAACACCTAGGTGAAGGCAGCTGCTTTGTTTACATTTGTCACTTTCTACAAGAACTTAGAAGAGACTGCCTGCTGAGCCTACTTTGCAATAGAATCCAGCTGAAATAAAGGATGGGTTCAGTGTGTTTCCCCTGTATTAACTCAGTGCTGAGTATTAAACTTTGAGCTTTGATCAGAAACAGTCTTGGCTCCATGCTTCTTGACCCTTCATCTCCTTTACATTCCTAGCCTTCCTTTCAGATGAACCCAGTTCTTCCATAGCCGCTGAGCGGCTACATTACACCATTGTTTATTGCAAACCTCATATTGCTTGAAACATCTTTGTCTAGTTTCTCAGGGCTGTATAAAATATCATTCAAAGTGAATCTAACCATCCCAGAGAGTGTGGTGGAGAGACTTTGAAACTCAGAAAATATATTAAATTTATAAGATTCATGCCCCCTCCCCCAAAACCCAAGGTGATGCAAACAGTAAACAATTGAAGGGTAATTGGAAATTCTTTTAAGAGCATCAAAGGTAGCTAGGTGCCATTGCATTGTAGGTATGATGTGCTTTGTTGAATGGAATCCACAACTTTAATATAGTGAAATCTCAGAATGAAAAGCAGAAAACATTGTAGTTCTTAACATTGTTTCATATAGGAGTAGACTAACCAGACACTATCAGCACTATGTGACATTTCCATTTGGTGATAGAATATGTATCTGAAGCTTATCTATTTTCCAAGGAAAAACTTGCCCTTTTAAGGAGGGGTGTGAAAAAGATAAACAGAATATAACTTTGGAACAGCCCATGTATACTGTAAGGAGAAATAGAAAGTTAGGAAGATAAGATATGTTCTGAAATTCTTGTGTGTAGTGGATTACAAGGAAAAGAAATTCAAAATTGGTGAGAAATATCTGAAAAGTGGTTATGAAAATGTAAAATATGACAAATTTGAGATTTTATTTTACCTTACTGAGAGTGGCTATAATGAAGAAACCACCAACAACAAATGTTTGCAAATGTTTAGAAACAGGAAAACTTTATTCACTGTGGGGTTTTTTTTGCAAAATGTTGAAGGCACTATAAAAGTTAGGGTGAAGAATTCTCAAAAAGCTAAAAGCATTTTACTGTATCACTCAGCTATATAATACTTGAGCATTTATCAAATTACTTAACTATGCATCCTTGGTCAACCACATTTAATGCTGCTCTACTCTCAACACCTACAAAATTGAACCAACTTAAATAGTCTTGAATTAATGATAAAACAATGAAAATAAGGTAAATATGCAATGAAGTTCTATTCAGCTGTGCAGAATAAAAAAATGAAACCATGAAAATTTCTATTAAATGGTATAACAAGAACAAATTATAATATATGAGATCACCCAGAATCAGAAAGGAAAGCAATTGTTTTGCTTAGTTTGTTAGTTAGTTACTGTGCAGATGTCAGTTTTTCATCTAGAGTAACTAAAAATACTAGAAGAATATAAAAGTAGATAGAGATAGGGATAGAGATAGATAGATAGATAGAGAGAGAGAGAGAGAGAGAGAGAGAGAGAGAACAAAATCGATAGTCTTTATTTGGGGAAGAAGAGGAAAGCCAATACTGAGGAAGATGGATGAAGAAGACCAAAAATGATGGAAAACACCATAAGAATATATTAATACATGTTTACTTATATAAATACATATATATATATATATATATATATAAAAAGGAATTGATGCCACTAAGACGGATAGTGTTTTCCTCAAGTGACATAAATCATATAGCAAAATTCACAATACCAAACATGAAAAATTATGTTCTTTTTGTTTTTCAAAGAAGTCCAATAGTCTCACAAAACAGTATAGGGTGTTATTTTGTTTTTGGTTGCTTCCCAAACTTGAAGGTAACAAACACTGATATTGCTGGAATTGCACATAATATGCACACGGAGATTTTAGAAGCAAAGGCGGAACTAACATGACTGCTTTTGACCTGAGAAATAACCCTCAAACATCTGAAGTTGCTACTCAAATTCCAAATTGGGGAGATACAATTAAAAGTCATTCCTAAACCTGACTACTAAATATGGCATTCAATGTTATAGTGTCTTGTTCTTGTGGGAGACTATTCCTATTACTCTCAGAGTTCCCAATTCATCTGTACTCAGTGTTCAGTTAGGGCTGAGAGGGGATTCTCCTGTTCACACTAGCATGTTGGCTTAATTGATATACATACAAATAGTGTTACAGAAACTGATAAATTGTACCTATATATAAGTAATAATAATGAAAAAAAAGAAGCCATAAATTTGAAATAGACCAAGGGTAATTATATGAAGGTCTTTGAAATAAGAATGGGAAAATGGTGTAACTACGGTGCAATATCAAAATATAAATAAATAATTAAAAATATTCCTACATATCTATGAAACATTTGAATGACAACAATGACATTCATTACAATATATATCTAAAGGTGCAGCAGATATACCAGTCATATATTAGGAATAACCAACAGCTATCTAAATGGACTTATGAAATGCTAAATCAAAGAGAATGTATGTACTGAAAATCTACCCAACAATCTGCGTCTCATAAGGGCGCTGACAATAAAGGAGAATCTACTATTGTCACTTTATTAAACCAGTATCATTTCTAATTGTATTCTTAATATCAACTCTTGTATCCTCAGATAAATGTAGCTCTCACAAATCATCGATGACACTTTTTTTAATGCAACAGATAAAAACATTACAGAAATCTGTGACTGTTTATAATCAGAAAAAAAGTGACCATAGGATTCTTAGCCCCAGCTAATACATATACAATACACTCTTGACTCAAGTACTCTCATGTAATGGAGCACAAAGTTTATAAGACTTGAAGGATCAGAATTTCTGCTGAAAGACAGTTTATTCGGTATACGGCAGGGATCTGTACCCATGAAATAATAACAGTATTGTTATACGTTCAAGAAGCGCACAATGAAAACATCATGCTATACATAGTGTGAATGGATGTAATTGTATGAGACTCTACCCCAAAGTAAAGGACTGTATGCAATTAATGCCTGCTGAATGACAAACAACTCAGTCATATATGGAAACGGACCATTGAAAAGTAATCCAATGTCTAGTAATCAGGTAAAAAGACAGACATACAGAAACACACACACCAGTAAATCAGCTCAACATACTGTATAGATAGACAAATATATGTGTGTGAATAATAATAACTGTATGTATATGTATGTGTACAACCATTTTAATTGAAGAAGTAGTCATGAGGTTAAGAAGGAAATCAGGGCCATAAAAGGGCTTTGAGATAGCAATGGAAAAATGAAGAACATAAAGTACTCATTTATAGAATTCTAAAAGATTAATTTAAAAAATAATTGAAGAATGAATAGAAGTGAGTTAACCATTTAGTGTCTAAGGATTTTCATCTTTTCCTTTTTTTGAAATGGTTATGTAATTACATCATTTATTCCTTCCCTTCCTTTCTTTTCATATGTCTCTCCTTGCTGTTGTTCATATTCATGACATTCATAAAAATAGTTGTTACAAACATCTTTGTAATGTATAAACATATATGCATATATTCCTAAATATAACCTTCTCAGTCTGAATAAAGTTATTCATATGTATGTTCTTCTAAGTTTCCAAGTTGGGAAACAACCAAGAGTCTGGCCCAGCTATAATGCCTATGAGCTACAACAAAGACCAGAATGACAAGATAATCCTAATGGTGTAGTAATGGCACATATACTGACTTAGTTAGAATTTTACTGCTGTGAAAAGACATCATGACCAAAGCAACCCATATAATGATCATATTTAATTGAGACTGGTTTACAGGCTCAGTCCATTATTATCAATGCAGGAGCATGGCAGCATCCAGGGAAGGATGGGGCTGGATGAACTGAGAGTTCTGCCTCTTGCTCTGAAGGCAACTACTAGAAAAGTGGCTTCCAGGTAACTAGGGCAATGGTATTAAGGGCCACACCCACAGTAACACACCTGTTCAAACATGGCCACATCTCCTAATAGTGCCACCCCTGGCATATATAAACCATTACACATACCATAGTGGTAATCAATACTTTACAATCTGCTCAAAAAGAGGGAAATTATGTCTCAAACCAGAAAGAAACCTGATTACCTACTAAGGGTTAGTGAACACACTGAACAAGAAAGAGAAGTTCTTGCATCACTTTACTAATGACTATAATCTCTAAAAATATTCTAACGATGTGTCTTTATACCAACATATAAATGCTATATTCATCTGTCTTCAAGAAAGTTTTCTTTGCCATACACAAAAACCATTACAGAAAACTAAATTCTTGAGCACAGCTGTAGTGTATAACTACAAGTACTATAGTCAATTTCCATCTACCAAACAGTAGCACACTTAAAGCTTAAGGGGCATTGAATAAAGGGGATAGAAAGATTATAAGAGTCATAGGATTATGGAACTTGCTGTAAAGTTTTCTATCATAGTTATTTCAAAAGGTATAACCAATATGACTACTTCAAATTAAGCTGACCAAACACAACAAAAGTAGACATGACAAACTGGAAAAGAGAAAATCTAGGAGCCCTTATTCCTTCACAAAATTTTCCAGTCAACTAAGAAATGCTGAGAGTTGAAGAAACAGTTTTTTCAAGAGAAGAGCACACCAATTGTACCCAAAAGCTCATGAGATTTGACTGGCAAAAGAATGCAAACTATTTAATCTGGCTCACCTAAAGTAAAGGTTATAAATTCATTCACATTATTTTTCTGAAATGTAGAAGTGTTCATTGGGTTTGTAGGTTGAACCTAGATTATGGAAGGCATTAGAAGTTATTAAGAGGTCAAACATCAGACCTGGAGAGATGGTTCAGTAGTTAAGAGCAATCGCTGTTCTTCACGGGTATTGTAGTCACTTTCAGCAACTACATGGTGGCTCACAAACAACTATAATAGGATCTGTTGCCCTCTTCTGTCATGCTGGTGTACATGCAGACATAGTATTCATAATTGTGTGTGTGTCTGTGGAGAGAGAGAGAGAGAGAGAGAGAGAGAGAGAGAGAGAGAGAGAGAACAGAAAGGGGTCAAACACCATGAAACGTTTTCAGTCTTTGAAAAGTGTAAGGAAAGAAGTCATTCAAACCTTTAAAAGAGATGAATACTATCAGATATATTAAGAATAAGAACATCATGAATTTTGCAGGCAAATGGATCAAACTAGAAAATATCATCCTGAGTAAGATGTCTCAGACTCAAAAGACATGAATGGTATGTACTCACTATTAAGTGAATATTAGCCAAAAAAGCACAGAATATCCAGGATATAATCCATAGAACTCAAAAAGGTCAACAAGCCAAAGGGCCCAAGTGAGGAAGCTTCAATTCCACCTGGGAGGGAGAAGAAAGCAGAGGGCAGAGGAAGGGAGGGAACTGGAAGGAGAGGGGAGGGTCAGAGGAATAGGCAAGGGAAGAGGGGAACATGATCAGGTATTGAAGTGGTGAACCAGGAGTGAAGCCTTGAGGGTCAGTAGAATGAGTGGAAATATAAACTCCCAGGAGGTGGGAGGTGGGGAACCCTCTAGAATGTACCAGAAAACTGGGAGTTGAGAGAATCTCGACTCAAAGGGAAGGGCCTTAGATGAAATGTCAAACAGTGGGAAAGGGAAATTGTAGAATCCACTTCCATTAGCAAGACAGGGCATCAAGTAGAGGGATGTAAGTGTCATCCCACAGTCAAAAACTCTGACATAGAATTGTCCCTAAAAGAACTGCAGGGACAAAAATAGGGAATAGACTGAGGGGAAGGAAGTCTAGTGACCATCCAAATTGGGACATAACTCCAGGGGAAGCTTCAAGGCCTTACAGTATTATTGATGCCATGATGTACTTACAGACAGGAGCCTAGAGGCCCAAGAAGCAGCTGACTCAGAGCGAAGCAGATACTTACATTCAACCAATGGACAGAAGCTTGTGGACCACTGTGGTTGAATTTGGGAAAAGCTGGAAGAAGCTGAGGAAGGTGACCCTGTTGGAGGGCCAGCAGGCTCAAGTTACCTGGACCCCCGAGATCTCTCAGAATCAAGTGGCATACAAGAGCTGCTCTGAGGCCACTGACAGATATACAGCAGAGGAATGCCTGGTCTGGCCTCAGTAAAAGAAGAAGCACATAACACTGGAAAAACTTAAGGCTCCAGGTAATGGGGAGGCCTGGCAGGGTATGGGGGATGTGGGAGTGGTGACATCCTCTTGGAAATGGAGGAGGAACAATAGGATGAAGAACTGTAGGAGGACGGAACCGGAGATGGATAAAGACTGGACTGTATAAGAGGATTAAAGATAAAAGACAGATGAATATTTTTCAACTCATATAAATGGCGTAAATTGAAAAGCAAGTTGTAACGCTCAAAGTGATAATCAAGCATGCTTAATATCTATAAATGCTTATTTCCATCTAATTGCATGATCAGCCAAATCACATGCTCAAGTCATTTACTAGATTCCCTACATATGTAGATTCTCTTTTGGTATTTCACATTTTAAATATTTATTTCATATGTTCAAGTGTTTGCTGCATGTTTTACACACACACACACACACACACACACACACACACACACACACACACACATATATATCTTGAATGTCTGGCCCCTGATGGGGCCAGAAAAGGGCATGGTTCCCCTGATATTAGAGTCAAAAGAATTTCTGAACTACCATATAGGTACTGAGAAAAAACCTGCATGTTCAGAAAAAGCTAGAGGTACATTTAATTGATGTAGTATCTCTTCAGCCCAACAGATTTTATTAACTGAAAATTACTAATTTTCTCATATAATTTTTATTGAATACAGGAACAAATCAGTAACATCATCCTGACATTTATTTCCTATAGGATATATTTCCACTATCCAGAGTTTCATACTGTGAGTTAATGCTTGATTTCAATTATATTTAAGTGATATAAATTATTGAATTTTTATCCTAAACAAAATTAATACTCACAAGTTGGATTTTCTTATAATTTTGTAATTGAATAGTAAATGTAAAACTATCTAAATTCTTTTTAGTAGCAAGAGGAAGACCAGTGTTGGGCATTTTGGAATATCCATTCTGTTAAATGATTATTGAACATAAAATTCTTTTAGTCATTAGATTTTTCTTATTTTACATTTAAGACTTTAGCATAATTCCAGAGTTGATGCAATAAAGTGTCTTTATATGATAGATTTTGAGTAATTGTGAGGAGTAACTTCAAAAGTCTATTTTCGAGCAAAGAATATGTATTATAGACATTCTATCTGTCCATGCTAAAGCAATTTTGCATCATTATTTCTAGGATGTAATGTTTATAATGATGTCTTATACCTAGATATAGCTCATACCATGAATGTTGTATTTGTTAACATAAAAGCTCTCTTCCAAAACGACATTTGGATTTTCTCTGATATTACTTCTTCCTCATTTCTTTATGCCTATTTTTGTGTTTCTCTTTAGTCTGCTTCAGTTATATGCTTCCTAGTTCTAGTCCTAGTATAATTCTGTTTCTGTTTTTGCTCTACAAAATTCCCACTGTTTCTTCTCTTATATTCACTATTGTGGATCGGTAAAGTGAATGGCTATCTGTGGGAGCATTGTCTAATTTTCAGTGTTGTTCAAGGTAATTTTGTTTCTTTATATGTGATTTTCAACTTGGCTTTTGTTTTCAATAAAATTTGTGTTAAAACTCTGCCCTTCATTCTCAAATGCCCATCTGTTCTTGCTGCTTATTCCCAGACTTAAATAGTGAGTGACATCATTATCATTTCTATGGCAACCAACTGCATTGACATTAAAAATGATACAGCCTTCAGATAATATAAAAACAGCAGAAGCTTGTGAACTGTTCAAAACAATATCTTCTGTTCATGTAAATGTTTTTAATATGAAAGGAAAATTCTGTTATAACCCTTTAAAGGAATGCATACTCTGAGCCTCCCAACATCCTAATGAATATAAGGAATTCCTTTGTAGACTAAATTACTCAAATTTCACTTGTCAATATTTTCCTTTGTGAAAAAGCTCTGTTTTATTTTTTTGGAACTACCTGGACTACAGTTAGTTCTGATAATTATTTTTAATGATTCTAGTTGAGAGTGGTCATGGTATGATAGAGAGAAATAAATAAATAAATGAATAAATAAATAAATAAAATAAAACACTCCCAATCAATGCTAATTATTTCACGGATGTAGGGTTTAAAAGTCAGATAATGAGTAGGACATTCTGTTATCTAATTCCTGGTATTGCTTCTGGTAGCCTAGAAGGGGATATCAGTGTGATAGAGAAGCACATCACAGGTTGAACTCCCTTGATCGATGACAAAAATATTTGTGTTTAAATATTGCTCAAAAATAGATACTGAAATACCATTAAGTTCTATAACACCAATAGTACCTCACTTTAGTCACATTACTAAGGTTTGATGTCTATTGGCATTTCTATCATATGATACCAGAATTATGCTAAGAATAAGTGTAAGGGCATCGTAAATTTATAGACAAACTTCAGATAATAGGAGTCTGCCTTTCACCATGGAGACATCCCTCTCGCACATTCTGACTTTCAGATGAATCACTAGAAAGTGTGTGAAAGTCTTCACAATTAACTAAGGGAAAATTCCAAGTTCTATAAAGGACAAACATGACTCAGAGAGAGCAAATTCATCTGGAAACTCTGATGCCCTACTCCATCCTTGTCCATGGATGACCTTGAGGAGAGAAATGCAAGAAGGAAATAGATATTTGGGTAAATATTCTTTCTATACGTTAATTTTAAAAGCTATAGCTATAAAAGACAATATACATAGATAGATGCATAAAAACTTGTTTGTTTGAGGCTTGTATATAAAAAGGTCACTGTACCAGGGAATAGGAAGTAAACTAAGGGAGTATGTATGCTTATCAAATATTCAATCTATCAGGAAAACAGATCAACATTTTGCCCGTGAGATATTTCCATTACTTAGATCAAGCAGCCAATTTTACTCCTAAAATTCTACAACACTAGCTGAAACACTAACGTGTTCTTGCTACTCTCAAATTCTATACATCACTGTTATCAGCATATTTTTAAGTAATTGCTTTCTTGATATGAGATGTCTTCTAACAGCTCATCATAGCAAGAAATGCAACAAGGTATAAAGGATGTAGGAGTGAATTTTCTCCTCTTACCACATGGGTCCTGAGGATTGAACTTATGTCTCAGGCTTATAACTGATGTGGCAAACACCTTCATCCATAAAACCATATCTCCATACAGCAAGCATCTTTTTATAGCAGTACAAATAGAAAACATGAATCATCAAATACCGAGTCACCCAGAAATCAATGACTTGAAATACCAATAAAGATATAGCTTCTGAAGGTAGAAAAAAATGTAGGCACAAAATCTTATTCTTAAATAGTAATGAAACACACAGTAAAACCATAACCACAATAGAATCAAGTTTTGGATTCTTCTTTTGTTCAGTTTTGTTTGTTTGTTTTGCTAAGAAGGCATGTGACAAGGAAGGATACTAATTGAACAAAAAAAAAGAAGGGTCAGCCTATTAAAACTACTTCTGACCCTCCTTGAAAAATATTCAGTAAGCAGACTTTATCCTGTGATCTGAAAATCATAGCATCAATTGATATAGGCCATTAGAAATTAAATTCAGGAAATTTCTCCATAGAGTTAATAAGGTTGAAAAAAAATCTAGATTGAAAAAGACATCTCTAGATACTGGCTGATACAGCTTCCTCTGTGGTACCACTGAAATTGAAAGTTGAAATACGTAATTCTTCTCTCTAAGCTTTTTGAAAGATTTCTTAGGATAGAAGATTGGCTGGAATCGTGACTACAGTTATTTGAATTTTTTCCCAAAAGGCCATGACTTTAATGACCTAAGAGTTGAGAAATGTAGAATCTAATACTGAAACGTTTATTCTCCTTGGTCTTTGAAAGACTCAAAGCTTCACTCCAAGGTAAGATGTTGTCCAAGAAACACTGACCATGTAGAGGCTGCACTACATCCTTAGAAGGTCCCTGATTTATAGGTGTGTCGAATGTATAAGGAATGAGCTCCTTCTTGAGGCAGGGTGACATGAAAGTTATAGAAACTTCCGAGCTCTCCACAATGTGGACTGAAGCTTTTGCAAAATAACATTCCAAGTTAATCATTTCTTCTATATGATCTGTCTTTCACTGCTTTGAACAACTTCCTTAAAAGAGTACTTTACTCCTACTCTGAATAAAACTCCTAAATGAAACCCTAGGCATCTTGATCTAAGGAGGAAAAAAAACACTCTTTAAAGCCATTAGAGGCATATGTCAAAAAATAGTGTTTCTTTTTAGTACAAGCAACTAAATATAAATTTAGCAGATTCTAAGGAATATTTACAAAGAAGGATTGTTACATTAGATGAAGACTTCAGTGGTATGACATCTGAATAATCCTCAAATTTTGCATTTTTCTTTTCAATTGTAAATCTATTATATATAAATGAATGCATACATATGAATACATATAATAAATTTATATGTATATGAGAGTAAAATATAATGAATATACAGTAAATTCATAGACTTTTCCTATTAATGTGCTAAAATAATGAAGATATCTTCAGACAGGATCTCTCCTTTTTCTGAGTGTAAAATTTACATAAAATCATAAAGATGTAAATCTGGGTTATTAAAAAAACCACTAAAATAAATGAGAAATTATAGTTAAAATTAAATTGATACACCTGCGGCCAAAAATGTAAAATTTTACTCAATACTAATCAGAGATAATTTGAATCACATTGCATTAGCACTTGAAATAGAGCTTTCCATTTCCTTTCGTCCCTGTCTCTTCATAGGGCTGCTGTTGTCAGCACTTTTCCTTCCTAGGAGAGTCTGGCCTCTATAAATGTGGTTAACTGCTTGACTAAGAAAATAAATTAAAGTTTGAAGATGGTAATTTAAACTTCAGTTTATTCAATGGGAAACTAATGGAAAGAAGTGCATCAGGACTTCTCAGCCATGTGGCCTGTTTGCTGACTCAAATCTACTTTGCTTTTCTATGTTCTTTACAACTAAATAACTTTTATCACATTGTCGTAAGATTTGTGGAGGTTAGAGGTATAATACACAATGTCGGATACATCATTAATTTATTTTATGGCATCTTTGAGTCAAATTCAAGCAGTAAAAACCTACACTTATTGATTTTCTTAAATATGCATGGTAAAATTTGTTAATAAATAAATTTTATTATTTGTAATTATTTGTTAATAAACAAACAATTTGACTGTCTTGTTTTTCAAATTTTATTTTCAGTTGTCCTCAGTTATTATTTCAAATTATTTTAATATACAAGTTCATTTTTCATACAGTCATAACAGAAATTCAGGACAATACATCGTATCTTGTTCTATAGGATAAATACAATCACTCAAAATTCTGAACCTGAGCTCTTCTGTTTCTGCAGATATAGAGTCTCAGTAGACCTTAAATTGAACAAACACTACTAAAAGAGCTAAATAGAGGGTAAAGCACACTGATGTCTTCTGTACTTGATAGAAAGTGACAGAAGTCAATGACAAATTGATCAATGGAGCAGACAACAGTGTCTAAACTATAGCATTACATAAATAAATCATTTCTACAGAAATACCCAAAGTATTCAAAAGTATTCAGATAATATTCAAATAATAATCATTTCAACATGTATTACTGAGAAATCTGAAGGACCATGCTGAATGTGGAACTTGTTTTACAAGTTTACTGTATGTAAATTATTTTTCAAAGTAGATCAAAGATATCCATGCACGACCTCAAACAATAAATATCTCAAAAAATCAGCAAAAAGGTTTTCCTGACAAAGGTCACTTTGATTTTGTAGAAATGTAACAAAGAACCGGGTAGCAAAAGGTATTCAAATTAGATTTTGTGAACTAAAAAATGTGTAAAAGTTTTTGTTTACAGATAAAGGAGTCAATATAAAAATGAGGAAAATGCACATCATATTTGAAAGGAATTCAGAAAAATTCAGAATTCTTAAAATTCAATATCACAACAAACCTTTGATTTAAAAAGTAGTAAAAGTCTTAGACTTTTCTCCAAGGAAGATAAACTAGCAACTAATAAGCATACAAAAATATTGCTTAATATCTTTGAGCCATAGGGAAATGTAATTCAGTTCTCTAATGAGACACCATTCCCAATGCAGGAAAATTACTACAGTAAAAACTAACATAAAATAAATACTGGCAAGTACTGGTGGAATTGGAGCCCTCACATCTTCAGTATAGAAAATGCCAGTGTCCACTGATGGATGAATCAATATGGGAACTCTGGTATGTGTGCACAATATTAAATCTGTATTTTAGAAAAGACAAAGATCTAAAGAAAATTGTACAGTACAAATTAATTTAAACAATATATTGCTTTGATACACTTGTGAGATTTGTTACTGTTATATTTTAATTGGTAATTGCAAAGTACCAAGAGTGCCTTGTCTCTTAAGCACAGGAGCTAATTATTGTTAATAGTGATAAAACATAAAAGGGGGTGAAAGAAAGGAACAAGCTAATTTCTATTATATTTTTACAAGTTGCTAAGTTAGTTATTAATTCTTAATGCTCCATCAGCCTGTTTGAATAAAAATATATTTGCTTATTTGAGGTTAAGATAGAGGAGTACCGAAAAAAATTTTTTTTCAGAAATCACAGTGGATTTGGTTTTGTGAACACCCACATAAACACACACATATTCTTTACAAAGGGAACATGAATAACTAGTCAGTTATCATGCTTGGCCAAATGCTTTTATTTTTGTTATATGTTTTAGTTTTATTTCCTCTTCCTTGTTATAAGAGAACACGAGGAAAATAAATAGGGTTTGTTATATTTATATTCCACAATGAATTATTACTAATAATCACTCCCACTAGTACCCTTCTGAACAATTTCTGATTCCTGGTCTTGATCACAGTTGTAGAAAATTGTGCATAGTTGGAAAATGGATTCCCATTTCCTCACTTTTAGCTAAGTAGAAAATGGAAGTTAATGTCTGATGGGGGAACAAGACTTTCTGCTCTTGTGTCCTTCCTTTGGGTTCCTGTGTCTCAGTGGATGACCCTTCCATCATTCATTCATGGTCAGCAATGATTTGATTCTGTAGCTATTAATAAGATAAATGTAGAAAATATGAATTTGAGATGTAGTCTGTTGGATCCTGAGAGGAGTTGAAGGCAAATAGGTTCTGGTGGATATAGTCAACATACATACTATCCTATCAACTTTTCAAAATAATAAAAAACACTATGTTTATAAACTTCAATATTTTATTTAGTGTTCAGGGTTTTATTTTGTGTTTGACACAAATCCCATTTCAGTCTTGCTGAAATTTCAGAGTTTAGAGTTTTCACTCACAATGCTATTCTTTTTGCCTGCATCTTGAAATATTTTTTCTTTTTATTAATTTAAAGTTTGTGTTCCTTGATCTATTCCCAGTTATGTTCCTTCAGTTACTATGCCTTTTGGCTTTCTCTCTATCTTTCTTCCTTTCCTCTTTCTTTCCTTCCTCCTCATTCTTTCTTTCTTTTTTCTTTCCTTCTTGCCATTGAACAAATACAAGCAAAGACTGTATACTCTATATTTCATTTCTTTAAAATAAAACTCCTGGATGTGAGTAACCATGTAGGAGCAGAGGTAATTTGGGAATGATTCAGTTTTTGTCTCTACCTGGAGGTAAATAGATAGAGTATTGAGACAATTCCTTGTTGTTTTGGGAATAAAAACTATATGACAGTTTTTTATTGATGTGATAACCACAATGACCAAAATCAACATAAAAAGCAAAGGGTTTATTTCATCTGAATTACTTTTATTCTTCTCTCATAGAATACATCTCACCCACAGTTTCACCTCCCTCCATTCATGCCAGTCTCTGACCACCTCCCCAAATCAACTGTTCCTTTGTTTGACTTCAGAAAAGAGCAGGTCTCCTATGTATATCAACTAAACATGTCACAACAAGACAAAACAAGACTAGACACAAATGTTGATAACAGGGTTCAATAAGGCAACTCAGCAAAAAGAAAAGTGTCCTAAGAGCAGACAAGAGAGTCAAATCCCCACTGTCACTCACACTGTTAGGAATTCAATAAGACCATCAAGCTAAACAATCATGACATATATGTATAAAACTAGTGCAGACCCACACAAATTCTGTGACCATCTCTTCAGTATTTGTGAGCCCCTAGGCGCCTACTTTGTTGATTCTATGGGCCATGTTTCTCTGGTGTTCTTGAACTTTCTGTCTCCAAATTAGGCAGAGTCTACATACCGGAAGGATCTTGGAGAGAGGAATAGAAGGAGAGTTCATGAAAGAATCCTGCTTAGTTTTGCACCTTTGGACTTGCTCAGTTTGATTTCTTAGACTTCCAAGGTATACCAGACCAGGGGTGAAACACACATAATATGTTGACCCCTTCCACATCAAAATAATTATTCAAGAAAATGCTAGTGAAGTCATAATTATTGGAGGATAATTTACAGTCACAAATTTTATAAACTAGTCCCTAACATCAATATATAGACATTCGTCCTTGTTTTCAAAGATAAGTGTAGCCTTCATCCCTCAAGAAAAAACCTTTTCTTTGCAACAGATAGAGATTAAAAAAATCTCAACAGATAAAAACACAAAATTTTGGAGCTCAGTCCCCATGGACACATCTACAAAATACTCCTGAACCTGTGGCCCAGGAAACATTGTGCAAGAGAGGGCACATAGGTTACATGAGCAAGAGGATCAGGAGTTTGCTGTGAAGTTGTATTTCCTAGTAATGTCAGAAGCTACACCCAGGAAGTCTCACCAACATGTTTTCCCATATAGAACCTCAAGAAGAACAGCATAAAAA
The DNA here is from genome assembly GCF_004785775.1 of Grammomys surdaster. NCBI lineage: Eukaryota > Metazoa > Chordata > Mammalia > Rodentia > Muridae > Grammomys > Grammomys surdaster. The sequence continues at coordinate 5,706,103 of NW_021604619.1, read as the reverse complement.
GGTGTAAAAAGATGGGCAGGGAACAGGTTTGGAGACTTCAGCTGTAAAACAAAACAAACAATAACAACAAAACAAAACTAAGGAAAACAATTGCAGACAAATGAGAGAACCTTGGCTTGGGAAAGATGGTCTTCCTAAAAGAAGAGAATAACAATTTGTTTTCCATTGTCACGTACATAAACATATATAAATGGAATCTTAAAAAACAATCATGAATTTAAGGACAATATAGAGACATATATTTAAGGGTTTGGTGGTAGGAAAGGAAAGGTAGATCTTTTGTAATTATAATCTAAAAATTAAAATTATAAAAATATGTCTTAATTAAAAAAGAAAGTCCTCAGCAGGCTTGCCTACATTTGAGAATTTTCCACTCTCTCAACAAAGGTTTCACCTTCCTATGTGATCATTACTTGCACCAATTTGACAATTACTTAGTTTAACACAAGTTTACTTTTTTATAATTTTTATTTAAAGTTTCTGGTAAGGTTACAAAATAATATTTTTCACATACTCATGTAATTTTTCCCTTCTTTAACCATATTTTGTCATTCCCCTTTCCTCTGATCCCACTGAAACTCGCAAACCTATGTGTGATGTATGTATGTGTGATGTATGTATGTATGTATGTATGTATGTATCTATCTATCTATCCATCCATCTATCTATCTATCTATCTATCTATCTATCTATCTATCATCTATCTATCCATCATCTATCATCTATGTATCTATCATCTATCTATCTATCCATCTATCTATCTATCTATCTATCTATCTATCTATCTATCTGCCTGGCTAGCTATGATCTATCTATCTCTCTATATAGAAACCATATATATGTAAAAGAAACAACTATGAAACTTGAAATCCTCTTTATTTGACCTTTTGTATATGAATTCTATTTCCTTCGGCTTTTGAAATTTTACAACTACTTTTCTGGTTGTTAAATCTCGATTCTCATGTAATGATATGTGATAATTGGCAATATTCATCATATCATCCTTTCATCTACTATCCACTTGCTTTTGGAACTGCTCCATCTTGTCATTCTTTAACGTTTCTTATGTAGTTTTTCCTTACAAAATATACACTACAAATTGCACATTTTAGAACATGTAACTTTTGCTGTGTCTGGCTAATTTTACTAACATAATGACCTCCAGTGCCATATATTTTCTTATGATTTTAAAAATTTCATTCTTTAGAGATGCATTAAATTCAATCCTGTGTCTAAATCTGTCTGAAATATCCTGGTGGCCATATGGTCGTTCTGTTTTTAATTTTTTATATATATAAAGAACAGTCATGTAGTTTTCTGTAACAGCTCCACTAGTTTAGACTACCACCAGCAGTGAATAAAAATGTCTTATCCCTATACCTTCACCAATATTTATGGCCATTTTTATTCTGTAATAATCATTCTGATTAGAGTTAGATGTCAGTTCAAAATATTATTAATTGGTATGTCCTAAGGAGTAATATTGATGAACATTCTCCTTTTGTAGTCTCTATGTAATAAACAGTCTATTTAAGGGTTAGATGAATGTAGGATTTTTGTATTTGATTTTTTGAGTATTTCAAGTAATATAAAATGTTGACCTTTGTCCAATGTTAATAGAATGATTGTTGCCACATTCTATGGCTTATCTCTTTAATTGATTTCCTCAATTGTAGGAGTCCCTTCTGCAGGAGAATTTTAATCCAGCCACATGGCTGCTCAGGCAAAGAATCATATAGAAAGACATTCTAGGTCTGTGTAATCGACCTGTCTATAATACAGACACACCATCCCCCTCTAATCACCCTGGCTGGAATACAGACACATACTTAATAGAAACCATTAATCCCAAAATATGATGCCTAATTGAGGGACTGGTGATGTAAAAAAAATTAGAGAAAGATTTGACAGAGTGAGACAGAGATTGGATATGCTCAACTCTCAGAAGAACAGACAGGAAACAGAGTCTACTTAAGAGCAATGTAGAAAGAGTTATTTGAGAGGAGGTGAAGGGAAGTCGATTTGAGTTCAGTTCAGTTGAATATAGTTCAGTTGGAGGCAGTTGAGTTCCATTCAGTTACATATCATTTTTCCAGTCAATAAAATCAGTTCTGTCAGTTCCTATAGTTCAGAGGTAGACTTTCTAAACAGAACAATTCTGTCAGAAGCTAAGAAAAATCAGTTTTAATCAGTCAGCTTAGAAAAATTTTGGTCCAGAAGAGCTGAATTGAAGCAGGCAGTCACAGTTTAGAAAGAACTAGACATTTTTTAGCCTTTCATATCAAATTCTGTACATGACCATGTTTTTATTTTATTTCTGTTTTTATTATTGTTGTTTTGTTGTTTGGTTGTTTGATTTTTTTGTTATTCAGGCTCTGTAGCTGTTCTCAACCATTTAAAACAGTTTCTCCTGTTGTGGTAACAACCAACCATAAAATTATTTCATGATTACATCACAACTATAATTTTGCTACTGTTATGAACCAAATGTACATGTCTAATATGCAAGTCATCTGATATGTTACCTAAAATTCTGTAGTATTATTTTAGAAGTGATATTACAATACTTGCTGCATAGCTTTATCTGCTTTGGACTATCATGGCTATTTGTAATATTTTTCATATTAATTTAAGGATTTTTTCTATTTCTTTGAATACTATTGTAATCTTGATGGGGTTACCAATGAATATATATATTTACCTGGGGAATATAGCATATTTCACAACGTTAAGTTGTGTAACCGGTGAGCACATTAAGTCTGGCAATCTGTGAGCATTCGAGGTTTTTTGTTTGTTGTGGTTTTATAAACAGTGTCAAAAAGTTTTAGATCTTATATATTTTAACCCTTGCTTTAGTCAGTTCTTAGCTAACTTTTGGTTTTTGAATCTATTATGTGAGAGATTCTTAGAATTATACTTTTGAAAAATAAGTTTGCATTCTGATGGTAAGCTCCAGCTCTATCTCAACTGTCTTAGGATATGTGTGAAAATGTACTGTCCCCATACATTTCCTGTCTTAGCTTCTTTTCTAGTTGATATAATTAAATACTCAACAAAAGCAACTTAAGGAAAAAAAGGAATTACTTGTGCTTGAAGTTCAAAGATGTAGTCCATTATGGGATGGAAGTCAAGGCAAGAGGAGTAGTTGGTCACATTTTATCAACAGCCACCAAATAATGTCCCTGTTCAACTAACTGCTCCTTTTTTCTTCAATGGAGATATGAGAGGCATATAATAGTAAAACTCATTTACCTACATGAACTTACTGTAACTCATTGAACTTATAAAACATAATGTTTCAAGAACATGGTAAGAGAATAAATAGTCCCTCACAGGTCTACTTGGTAGCTTGTTTCCCAGATGTCTTGAGATGCTGTTAAAATGATAATTCAGCTCTATCACATTTTTCTTTATTTTTCATCTACTTTAGCCAATTTTCCCAAGATATGTAGCAGGAGTGTTTGAAGAAGGAACATTTTAATCATGAGCCTATCTATTTCAAGTTGGTAACCTTCTTTCATTTATGTTTCATGAATTTTTCTCAAATGGTCCATTAGTTGTCTATCATTATAAAAATCCCAACAACTTGTTTATAAGCATACATGTGTAAATGCTTTATAGGGTTTTTTCCTCAAAAACATCAAAACTCCATCACAGTTTCCATATCAAATGTGACTCTATTATGTCTTCTTCCAGTTAATACCCTGTAAAATTTTGTTAAGGAATTTCCTTTCTCTTTCTCTTTCTTTCTTTCTTTCTTTCTTTCTTTCTTTCTTTCTTTCTTTCTTTCTT
>NW_021604619.1:5631809-5702301 GCF_004785775.1 Grammomys surdaster | reverse complement strand
CTTTCTTTCTTTCTTTCTTTCTTTCTTTCTTTCTTTCTTTCTTTCTTCCTTTCTTTCTTAGTATTTAATAGAGTTTATTCATGGTATGGGGAGGGGAGTTAAGAGGATAGTAGTAGAGGCAGTGGAAAGCAGAGAGAGAGAGAGAGAGAGAGAGAGAGAGAGAGAGAGAGAGAGAGAGGAGAGGCCAGCCATGAGCACATGGAGAGAGGGGGAAGGGAAGGAGGAGGGTGCAAGGGGACAGAGGGATCAAGAGATCAAGAGAGAGCAAGAGAACAAGAGAGGAATTTTATTTTTCAAAGTGACCACCTCAGGGCAACAATAAGACAATCGGTTTATGATAGATAACAGACTAAATTATGCACAAAAAATAAAGTATATTTGTTGGTGTCCATAACAGAAATATTTAAGAATCACTGGCCAATCCTTTCCATTGAAAACTCTACCATTTCTCTGTGATTTAGATCTACATGCATTGTTTCAGAGTAGAAGTACAGATCAGAGAAGCACAATGATTTTTTATGTGTAGATAGTGAAATGGACTAGTATTGCATATCACTCATAACCTACAATCTGAAAAAGACATTGTCTTTCTAGCAGTATGTCCCCCACATATATTCATTTTTTTCTTAACATAATTTTATTTGTTATTGACAAAATAACTATATATATAAATACAGGATAAACGATATTTAGCATCATTTGTTATGACATTTTTATATTCCTTTTTTATAGTATATTATTATTAAATACATGATAGTAAGATTTTGGTTTATTCCCTTATATTCAATTTAAAATATAGTGGGTGAATGAAGCAGCTTTTTGAGAGAAATGGTATCATTAAGTTTACAGCTAGGGGGATTTCTTGGTCAGAAAGTAAAATGTCAAATGTGAAATATTAACACCATTGGTCTCAATCTTATTTTTAATTGTTTTACATCTAATTTATTACCAATTGATTATAAATTTTAAGAACCAGTATTTTTCAAGGAAGGGGTGCTTCATTGAATTTATATTATATCGGATTATATATCGATCAAAAGTGAATTACTTAAATGTGGTTATAAATCTTGAAATGATTCATTTGAGTATGCTTGAAGACTAACATATTGCTTTTCTGGAATTCCTCACAGACTTCTCTGGTTCTTTAGCATACATTAGAAATTGACAGCTCATTAACACCTCATTAAGACTGCTGTAAACTGTGGAAAAGAGAGTGGATTCTTAATTGTAAAATCTATTGAATTTGGGGAGACATTTGCCATTTCATGTAGATGAAATATCTGCTGTGTCCAAAATCTATGATTAAAATAAAGCAAAATGCCATAAGATTCATTGCTTCTCAAAAGATTTCCAAATGCCAGGGTTGTTTGCTCTTGTTGTTTCTGTGTAAACGACTCTTGATTTATAGCATTTTCACTTACACTTTCTAATTCCTTTCCAAATACAACAACTCATCTTTCATTACAGATTTAAAATTAAGGTGATTTCTGTGAAATTTGGAAAGCAGAATTATTTATATCAACAAATAAAATCAATAACTCTTTAACATAACAGTTTTTACTAATTATTCATCTGTATTTGTGTTTGTGTGTAACAGAGTGTATTTTTGTAAACATAAGCAAATGTGTTCATGATGGGCGGAAGGGACAGTATCTCCTATAGCTGGAGTTACAGACAGTTGTGATCTGCTTTATTTAGGGGGTCCTTATCAACCCTATGCTCTCTGCAACAGCAACAAACACCCTTTAACTGCTGAGCAAACTCCCACACATATTAACAAGATCTTTTTCAATAAGCACACTTGAAGTTTCTGAAGATACTTTTAGCTTCCAAACAATGATTGTCTTCTAGCATCCTCTTCAGTTTTAGCTTCTTCAGTGTCATTGTATTTGTGTTGCCTTTCTTTGTGTTAGTTATGCTAATACCTACATATTTAACTTTGAGGCCTCTGTGAATTAGATTATTTTTTCCCCTCAGCATTATGGCTATTTATGTATAGAAATCTACAGATTTTTCTGTTTGATTTTGTATCATGGTATTTTATTGAAAGTGTTTAAGACATCTAATCCTGTCCGACCTGAGTCATTAAAATATGTGTACTATGAATGGATCTTCAAATATACCTTCTAATTGGATATGAAAATAAATATATTATAGAAAATATTCATCAGATACAATGAAGAATCATAAAGATATCAATGTCATACTTTTCAAAAATAAAAGGCAAACTACCAAAATAGCTAAGTAAATACTGAGCAAAGATAATACTAACTCTAGATATATCACATGTTTAATTTTAAGTTAGATTGCTGAATCTTAATAACAAAAGCATTAAAGTAGTTGCATAAAAATATGAATATTAAAATGTATTGGTTATTTTTTTAAAACTTGGTGAAAGATAGAGAACTATTTTCACTCTTTTATACAATGACATCAAAATTGTAAGCATTATTTCTTGAAAATAAACCGTACCCTTTCAAAAATATGTATTTTTTGTTGTATTCTATATTCTTTATATAGGTATACCAGAGGGTGTAGCTCTAATTTAAGGTAGGTCTTAAGACCTCAACTGATCCAGTCAGGAAAGATCCTTCACAAACTTTCCCCCGTGCTTGGATTTTAACACTAGATACAGGTGAGTTGACACCAGAGAATAGCCATCTCAAAGAACATATTCCATGCTGAGTATGGAAGGCATTCTTGTTAGAATGGCTTAAGACGGGAGCAGTCTTGTTAATGAAAAATAAAATAAAGGATGGGTGGGGGGAGAGGCAGAGAGGCTTTGGGGCTGGTCAGCAGGAATCTGACATGGGCCAAGAACAAGGAAATGGGCTGCTTGACAGAAATATGACATTGGCCAAGGACAAGGAAGTAGGCTTCAGGCAGGAATCAGAGATTAGGCTAGAATAAAGAAGTAATTTCAGTCAGGAATCTAAATTTTAGGCTACAACGAGGAAGTAGGCTTCAGACATGAAAATGATTTTGGGCTAGGACAGGGAAGTTGGCTCAGATATTTTGGTCATCCCGATAAGCCCTAAGAAACAGTGATCATGGGAGTATTCATGGAATTTTGTTTATTGCCTTGCTTATTGTTTGACTACTTGTGTTTATTGTCTTGACTGTTCCTTCACTATTTGCATTTATTGTATTGCTAGTTCCTCAACCTAGAACTGACCTGAATACTTGTATGTAACTCAAATGGTATAAAAGCAAAAAGAAAGAGGGGGGATGGGATAGGGGATTTTAGGGAGGGAAATTGGGGAAAGGGAATGACATCTGAAATTTAAATAAATAAAATATCCAACAAATTTTTTTAAAAGAGAATAAAAAATAAATAAATAAAAAATAAGCAAAATAAACAAATAATCATTAAAAAAAAGAAAGTAGGATCTATCTCCTTGTTGTCAGAAAACACCTATTTTCATTAGATCAAAGAATTAACAGACTGAAACTTTGAATTTTGTAGAAAAATTAGGAGAAAGTGATAACGGGTAGGCTTGGAAAGCACTTTCTGAATAGGACTTGAATACATAATGATGGAATGGCAATCGTTAATAATGGGAATTTATCAACTTAAGAAGCTTTTCGGGCATAGGTAGGAGAGGAAGTCCTTGGTCCTGTGAAGGTTGGATGCCCCAGTGTGAGGGAATTCGAGGGCAGGGAGGAGGGAGTGTAGGGAGTCTGTGGAGTATGTGGATGGGTGTTGGCACATCCTCGTAGTAGGAGGAGTGGGGATGAAATAAGGGGTTTCTGGGTGGAGAAGAAATGGGGAAACGTATAATATCTGAAATGTAAATAAAATACCTGTTATCTATCACTATCATCTGTCTCTATCAATCATCTATCTATCTATCTATCTATCTATCCATCCATCTATCTATCTACCTATCTATCTATCTACCTATCTATCCATCAATTGATCTATTTACCTCTGTTATCTATCTACCTATGTATCTATCATCTATCTATCTATTTAATTATTTAGGGTCTTCAAAATAGAAGAAGTGGTAACTTCTAAATCATATAGCCATACCACTTGCAGAGTTGAACCAATTGAAACTCAGTAATGGAAGTATCCAGTGTCTACATTCATAAGTCCTTATGGCCAACATGAGTCCTATTGGATGAAACCACAGTGTTAAATATAAACAAAACAGTTCCATGTATCCTCAAAGAATTAGAAAAGGATGTTAGTTTAAAGACTATGGACAGGAGCAGAGATTATCACATTAAACAAAAGAAATCAGATTCAGATGATATGTACTTTCTTATATATGGAGACTTGATTGCTAATAAAATTATATAAATGTATGTAAATGAAAATGTGTGTATTAGAGAGAATATTACATGCTAGTGTCTGTGTCTGTCTGACATGAAAGTAGAAATAGAACTAGTGAGAAAAGGACCAGAAATGGAGCAGAAATCATAGAGGTGAGTGAATATCATTAAAGTACAAGATATACTTGAATTAAAATATCAATATGAAACCCAGGAAATACACATATTTACTGTCTCTCAGCTCAATCTCTCCCCAATCTCAGTTACTCTGCTGTTTCCCTACTGGATCTTCCTTTTCTTGTTCCTACCTATGTTATTTTCCACTCCAAAAGAGATTCTTGTGTTCCCTCAACCCAGTCCCTTCCTCTATAGCTGTATTCTCTGAGTCTATAGACTGTTATTTGGCTATTATTTAATTAACAGCTAACATCTCGATACAAGCAAATACCAAATTTGCTTGTAAGCAAATTTGCAAAAAAAAAAAATTTACAAGCAAATAATCACATTTGTCTTCCTGGTATAAGTTATCTCACTCTGGATGAGTTTCTTCTAATTCTATCCAATTGCCTGTGGCCTTTTTTTGTGATAGCCAGAAGCTAGAAACCACTCAGATGTTCCACGACAGAAAAATGGATACAGAAAGTGCATTTCATTTATGCAATGGAATACTACACAGCTATTAAGAACAAAGACATCCTGAGTTTTTCCTGTAAATTTTATAATGTCATTTCTAAAGAGCTGAACAGTACATCATTGTATAAATATGCCTCATTCTCTTTATCCATTCGTCTCTTGAGGGGCATCTAGCTTATTTTCAATTTCTGGCTATTAGAATAGAACAGCAATGAATATAGCAGCCTACATGGGTCTACACCAGGTTCTCTGCATATATACTATAGCTTTCAGCTTAGTATTTTAAATGACTCCTCAATTTGTGAGCCAGTGGTTCTCTCATTCTTGTGCCTTCTCTTGGGGAATTTTTATTTTTCTGTTGGCTTCTCTTGTCAAACTTTGCTGTAATAGGTTTTGTTTTATCCTATTATATTTTATTTTGTTAAGTTTTTTCCTTGACTCTGTTCTTTTCTCATGAGAGATAGACAGGGAGAAGATCCAGGCGGGCAAGGAGGAAACATGGAAGGGAAACTGTATTTAAATGATTTGTGTATGAAAAAATAACCTATAGTAAGTATAAAGGAAAAGAAAAAGTAAAAATTATCAACAGGAAAGCTGAGATTATTTCCATTTGTCAATGTAGATGAATTTCCCATTTTACTAGCTATTTTTAAGAATAACTGTTATGTCTGATTAAGACTAATGTTGTCTATACTTCCACTAAGCCTAGTGACTTTTAACAGGAATGTGCAAAATGTATTAGTATTTTATTTTATTTCTTTCTACTGGGAAGAAAAGCAGAAAAAGGAAAAGAAACTTTATGAAATGAAAAAAAAGAGAAAAGAAACAAATAGAGGTAATTAGTAAATAATAAACTATGAAAAAATTCAAAGGTCGGCATTTATTTCTGATGTGGCTTTTAGGATTGAATTAATTTGATCCTAAATTGTTATCACCAAACTAGCCACTAAAACAAACACAAACTACATATCATGTATTGAAATATATACATGACTTTTAACTCTCCACAGATGTAGCTGGAACAATAAGAATAATAAGAGTATGAATCACTCAATGTTTTTTATTGATTTTATTATTGGAGTCTGTTTTTAACCACTGTTAATAAAGACAGTGGCATTTCATGTCTTCATGCTCATTAAATAAAAGATTTCATGTTGAAGAATCAAGCAATAGTCTAGGCTAAAAGCATAAAAATTAGAATCCTGTAACTACTTTCGTTGGGCTGCATACATATTAGATCTTTGTTTCAATTGATTTTTTTTTCCATTTTGTACTTTTCTGACTATGCTAAGTAGTAATTGGTAGAGATTTTATTGCTGTTTTCACTTCTAATTTATTTAACATAATTTGTTCTAGTTGCTAACACACATGCACTGTAACCCTCTCCAGCAGTCCTAGGAAATTCAATCATAATATCAGATATTGAGCTTGTAAGAGCATCTCTCATGTCCTCTAGACCTCTGTATCTCTATTCTCTCTTATACAGGAAGACTGACACTTCTCTCTAAACCTCTAGCTTTACATGCTTATTGTTACTCTGTTTTGTCTTTCTCTTGGTATTGTGACATATCCCTGTGCCTCTACTTAGTGTAAGTTCAATTTCCATATTAAAACAATGAGTTATCAATGTTACTCTAGTTACTTCAGCTCTTGGTAAACAATAAATTAACACTAGTTGTACAAAAGTGTTTTAACATCATCGGCTATCTCATAGATTATAGATATTTTATTAGTATATAAATGTATATTAGCCAGTGTTCTTCATAGAAACAAAACAGAAACAATAGATTTATCATTAAGAGTCTTTCATCACAGTTCTTGTCCACTGTATAGGCTGAGAAATCCTACGATGGCTATTTTCACATTGGAGAGACAGAGAACATGATCCACAGGACCAGATGTCTCTGAGTCCTGATCTGATGCTAAAGGCCTGGTGATTCTTGGAAAGATATTGATCTTCAGTACCCATTGAAAGGCTGGAGAAGAGTGGTCCCTATAAGCCTGATTTTTTCCCCTACCTTACTGTCATACTATAGTGCATGGACATTTTCACAATATTTTTAAAATTTATTTTTAACAATTTTTATGTTGAATAAACAACAGATGATTAGAACAACTAGTTTTATTGATAACATATAAGAATATAACTTTCAAAAACAGAAGACAGAAGAAAGATTATTTTAATTTCATGAAGGAATTAAAAGGAGATTAATATGATCACATGCCTACACTGTTATATTTCAGGCAAAAGAAAAATAAGAATCATCTAGTTTCCTGCTCAAATCATCCATTCCTTATAAAGGCAAGATAGCTATATTTTGAATAAATTTTGGGTCTTAGGATGTCACATAAATAGAATGTACTAAAATTTCCAAGGCTCTCCTGGATGGCATTGAAGGGATTAGACTTGCGATATTATTAATGGTCAGAGATAACTGAACTACAGGTAAGTGACATGTAAAGACATGAAGATGGGTTGTGCCTCCCCAGAGTTGGACAAACTTTTTGTTCATGTTGAAACTGAGACTGTTGATACCCTATATGAATGTTATATATGATGGGACCATCTAGTTAAGTAAATAAAGCCAATTCAACTGACATCTCACCCATGACTGACCTCCCAATGGTCAACTCACAAATACAGCCCAGCACAGGAAGGGAACATGAATTCTCTTGCTTCAAGTTTGTATTAACTGAATGTTTCAGCAGGGACATGCTAGGCCACTGTGGGGACATTTTTAGTTTGTCAAGTCACAAAAATGAGCTGGTGACAAGATAGATGACAGAGTAATAATATAGAGTGTGCACACACGGAAAAAGGTGCAGCAAAGTCCCCAAAATTATACTGATTACCTGCTCAGTGATATTTTCAGTGAAGTCATCTTCAGAGCTAACCCTTGTAAACAAAACGGAGGAAAAAAGCTACATTCTTCATCTTAAAACCTAAAAGACACAGTCCAACAAAAGTCCCTCACTTTCTCACCCTAGTTTTTATTTCGATAGATAATCTGGGTTTGAGTGATGAATCTTATAACGGGAGACCATATTCCCTGTCTTGTGTTCCTCACACCATAATTGCTGTTTCCACCCACTGCAATCTGGTTTCACTTCTAAATTCCCCTATGATATCCCGGGAATCACGTAGAATGATTTTTTCAGGGTCTACAAGCAAAAGCTGCTAGGAAGGGTCCTTGTGTCAATGTGAGGACCACAGTTCGCAGCGAAGACTCACGCTATCGATATGCAGTCAGCACCAAGTGTTTGCTCATCTCTGTGCCTTTGCTGCTCAGTTGCTTGTGCTGCTTCGCTTCCTTCAGCTGTTCTACTATTTTGGTGACTAGCACCTTGAGTCTAATCCTCTTATCTTCTGTATCCAGGTTTTCAGCACTTTTTTTCCCAACACCTCATGCATTTTGTGTCAACATACCTTTATACAAGTTTTCTCCAGAAGGAACACTTATGCAATTTATTTCATTTGTCATCTTCCTCCCTCATCTTTACTCACTCCTGCGTCTCCAATCTTAGTTAATGACCTTGTCCTCCCTTGACATGCAAGCCACCATCAAGAGTCATTTTGTTCTTGCCGTCTCTAATGGCACACCACACATTTTTTTCTTTCACTTCATTAACTTCTATTCCTTTCACCCAGTCCTTCACATTCCCAGTTTCTGCCCCTGTACATTAAACCCCTCAGCCATTCTTTATCTGGGCTATTCTTGTGGCTTCTTCATCAAAAGTTAACCTCCCATTTCACTTCTGAAATTCACACCATAGCACTTACCAGGGTTACAATGTAGAGGAGAATTTGACATTCCTTGACGTTAGTCTGAAAATTCCCTGTGTTGATATTCTAAGTCTTGTTTCTTTTTATTCTAGAACTCAAAAGAAGCTGTGATCGCCAGTGGTGCAATTCCTAAGACATCATACAGGCTTTATAAAACAGAATTATTTTCACCTTGCCCAGCCTCTCTATTTTACATTATCTTCATGAGCTTACACATCAGTGTCACTTTTCCTGTGGCACAGGGGGAGATTTTTTCTCTTATTATTTAGTGACTTTTTACTGTTTATTCTTTATTTCTATAGTTAACTATTGAATTACATTTTGGACTTATAAATATTCATAAATATTTTGTGATTTTTAATATGCATCCTCAAATTAATTTATTTGTATTTATTTATTTATTCTGCTGTTTGGGTTGTGTGTTTCTCTCACCATGTTTAATATTACAAGAAAAGAAATCCAAAATGCTATTTGAAATAATATATTAGTACTGTCTTTATATCTTTTACATAGATCAGTTTACCAACCAGCAGACTGAGCATGGGGACCACAATGGAGGAGTTAGGGGAAGGACTGAAGGAGCTGAAGGGGTTTGCAACCCCATAAAAAGAACAACAGCATCAACCAGCCAGACCCCCCACAACTCCCAGGGACTAAACCACCAACCAAAGAGTACACATGGAGGGACCCATGGCTCCAGCTGCATATGTAGCAGAAGATGGTCTTGCCGTGCATCAATGGGAGGGGATGCACTTGGTCCTGTGAAGGCTTGATGCTCCAGAGTAGGGGAATGCTAAGCTGGTGGGGTGGGAGTGGGTAAGTGGGTGAGAGAACACTCTCTTGGTGGCAGAGGGGAGAAGAGGTTGGATGAGGAGTTTTCTGAGGGTAAACCAGGAAGGGGGATAACTTTTGAAATGTAAATAAACAAAATAACAAATAAAAAGTTTATTTCTAATGATAAATTTGTTATTAATAATCATAAATTTGTTATTCTCCCTAATTTCTGTTTTTTTTTTTTAGTAGAGTCCATCTAGCATTTCTTTTTAATTGCCTTCATTTTTCAAGTGAAACATATAGGAAAATCTGTTTGGCACAGATGACATTAATACTGATAACTCTAATACATCCTCTGATATAACCAATTATTTCTAGACTCTCAAGAAATGGTTGGCTTAAGATTTATTAAAAATCTGGAATCAGAAAGCAAAGTGACCTGCTCTCTCCTGAAAATAAGAGAAATCCATAATCAGAAGATAAAAACCATTCTAATCCCCTATATGGAAAATCATTTTTCTGTTAGTGCCTATTTTTTTAATTCTATTTGTTCCAGATTATGCATGTGCTATTTGAAAAGTATTTTACTTATATGGTTTCTGTAAACACAGATGATTTCTGATATTCCCACCCCCTCTCTGTCTCTGTCTCTCTCTTTCTCTCTGTCTCTCTGTCTCTCTCTCTCTCTCTCTCTCTCTCTCTCTCTCACACACACACACACACACACACACATGCACATTCACAGGCACATGCACACACATACACACATGTATCGTCTCATATGTCTAGCTAAATATATTTATTATAGCACAGAATATCTAACTGTTAGACCACATTAAAGAGAGCACTAGAACCATATTTGTAGTAAAAATATACCGAGGGATATTAATCCCTCTACTACATTGTGTTTGATCTTTTATTTTTGATATTTTTTATTGGATATTTTATTTACATTTCAGGTGTGATCTCCTTTCACCATTTCCACCCCCAACCAGGAGCCCCCATCCTGTCTCTCCACCTACTGCTTCTCTGAGGTTGTGCTCCCACACTCCTACTCACTCCCACCGCCCAGCACTCGAATTATCCCACACTGGGGCATCCAGCCTTCAAGGGACCAAGGACCACCTCTCCCACCTATGCCCAACAAAGCCCTCCTCCCCCAGATATAGAGCTGCAGCCATAGGCACCCCTGCCATGTGCTCCCAGGCTGGTGGTTTAGACCCTGGGAGCTCTGGCAGGTTGGTATTGTTGCTCTCCTCATGGGGCCACAAATGCTTTCAGCTCATTCAGTTTTCTCCCTCTCTCCTCCATTGAGAACCCCTTGATCAGTTCAATGATTAGCTGTGAGCATCTGCCTCTCAATATATCAGACTCTGGCAAACCTCTTAATAGATAGCTGTATCAGGCTCCTGTCACCATGCACTTCCTGATATCCACATCAGCATCTACCTTTAGTGCCTGCAGATGGAATGGGTATCCAGGTGGAATAATCTCCAGATGGCCCCTACTTCAATTTCTGTCCCACACTTTGCCTCCATATTTGCTCCCATGAATATTTTGTTACTCTTTCTAAGAAGCACCGAAGCACCCACACTTTGGTCTTCCTTCTTCATAAGCTTCATGTGGTCTGTGAGTTGTATTTTGGGTATTGTAAGCTTTTGAGCTAATATCCAGTTATCAGTGAGTGCAACTATGTGTGTTCTTTTGTGATTGGGTTACCTCACACACAATGATATTTTCTAGTTCCATTCATTTGCCTAAGAATTTCTCAAATTCATTGTTTTTAATAGCTGAGTAATACACCATTGTGTAAATATACCACATTTTCTGTATCCATTCCTCTGTTGAAAAGACATCTGGGTTCTTTTCAGCTTCTGTCTATTATAAATAATGCTACTATAAACATAGTAAAGCATATGTCCATGTTATATGTTGGCACATCTTCAGGGTATATTCCCAGGAGTGGTATACCTGGGTCTTCAGGTAATGCTGTGTCCAATTATCTGAGGAACTGCCAGACTGATTTCCAGAGTGATTTTCAGAGTGGTTGTACCACCTTTCAATCCCACCAACAATGAAGAATTGTTCCTCTTTCTCCACATCCTCGCCAGCATCTACTATCATTTGAGTATTTGAACTTAGCCACTCTGACTGGAGTGAGATGAAATCTCAGGGTTGTTTTGATTTGCAATTCCCTGATGACTAAGGATGTTGAGCATTTACTTAGGTGCTTCTCAGCCATTCGAGTGTCCTCAGTTCAGTATTCTTTGTTTAGCTCTGCATCCCATTTTTAATAGGGTTATTTGGTTGTCTGGAGTCTAATTTCTTGAGTTTTTGTGTATATATTTGATATTAGGCATCTATCAGATATGGGATTGGTAAAGATCTTTTCCAAATCTGTTGGTTGCCATTTTGACCCATTGACATTGTCCCTTGCCTTACAGAAACATTGCAATTTTATGAGGTCTCACTTGTCAATTCTTGATCTTAGAGAATGAGCCATTGGTGTTCTGTACAGAAACTTTCCTTCTGTGCACAGGTATTCGAGGGTCTTCCCAACCTATGATTCTATGTACCTGGTTTTATGTGAAGGTCTTTTATCCATTTGGTCTTGACCTTTGTACAAGGAGATAAGAATGAATCAATTTGCATTGTTCTACATGCTGACCACCAGTTGAACCAGAACCATTTGTTGAAAATGCTGTCCTTTTTCCATTGGTTGGTTTTAGTACCTTTGTCAAAGATCAAGTGACCATAGGAGTGTGAGCTCATTTCTGGGTCTTCAATTCTATTCCATTGATCTTCCAGCCTGTCTCTGTTCAAATACCATGCAGTTTTTATCACTAATGCTTTATAGTACAGCTTGAAGTCAGAGATGGTGATTCACCCAGAAGTTCTTTTACTGTTGAGAATATTTCCCACTATCCTTGTTTTTTTATTATTCCAAATGAATTTGCAAATTACTCTTTCTATCTCTATGAAGAATTGAGTTGAAATTTTGATCGGGATGGCATTGAATCTGTAGATTGCTTTTGGCAAGATTTTTTTCCTATATTAATCCTGCTAATCCATGAGCATGGGAAATCTTTCCATCTTCTGAGAACTTATTTGATTTCTTTCTTCAGAGACTTGAAGTTCTTGTCATACAGATCTTTCATTTGCTTGGTTAGATTCATACCAAAGTATTTTATATTATTTGTGACTATTATGAAGAGTGTCATTTCCCTAATTTCTTTCTCAGCTTGTTTATCCTTCAAGTAGAGGAATGCTACTGATTTGTTTAATTTTATATTCCGCCTTTTTGCACAAGTTATTTATCAGATTTATGAGTTCTCTGGTGGAGGTTTTGGGGTCACTTAAGTATACTATCATATCATCTGCAAATAATGAAATTTTGACTTCTTTCTTTCCTATTTGTATCATTTTGACTTCCCTTTGTTGTGAAATTGTTATGGCTAGGACTTCTAGTACCATATTGAATAGGTAGAGAGTGTGGGCAGGCTTGTCTAGTCCCTGATTTTAGTGGGATTGTTTCAATTTTCTCTCCATTTAGTTTGATGTTGGCTACAGGCTTGCAGTATATTGCTTTTACTATGTTTAGGTATGGGCCTTGAATTTCTGATCTTTCCAAGACTTTATACCATGAAGGGATGTTGAATTTTGTCAAATGCTTTCTCAGCATCTAATGAGTTGATCATGTGTTTTTTTTCCTTTGAGTTTGTTTATATAGTGGATTATTTTGATGGATTTCTGAATATTGAACCATCTTTGCATTCCTGGGATAAAGCCTACTTTATCATGATGGATGATTGTTTTGATGTGTTCTTGGATTCGGTTTGCTAGAATTTTATTGAGTATTTTTGCATCAATATTCATAAAAAAGATTGGTCTGAAGTTTTTTTTCTTTGTTGTGTCTTTGTGTGGTTCAGGTATGAGCATAATTGTGGCTTCATAGAACGAATTGGATAGTGTTCTTTCTTTTTCTATTATGTAGAATATTTTATTGAGAGTTGGTATTAGGTCTTCCTTGAAGGTCTGATAGAATTCTGCAGTAAAATCATCTGATCCTGGGCTTATTTTAGTGGGGAGACTGTTAATGACTACTGCTATTTCTTTAGGGGTATTGGGACTGTTTAGATGATTTATCTGCTGTAATTTAACTTTGGTACCATGTATCTGTCTAGAAAACTGTCCGTTTCATTCAGATTTTCCAGTTTTGTTAAGTATAACCTTTTGTTGTAGGATCTGATGATTTTTTTAAATTTCCTCAGTTTCTGTTGTAATGTCTCCCTTTTCAGTTCTGGTTTTATTAATTTGGATACTGTCTCTGTGCCCTCTGGTTAATCTGGCTAAGGGGTTATCTATCTTGTTGATTTTCTCAAAGAACCAGCTCCTGGTTTTGTTGATACTTTGTATAGTACTTTTTGTTTCTATTTGGTTGAATTCAGCCCTGAGTTTGATTATTTCCTGTCTTCTACTCCTCTTGGGTATATTTGCTTCTTTTTGTTTTAGAGCTTTCAGGTGGGGTGTCAAGTTGCTAGGATATGCTCTCTCCAGTTTCTTTTTATAGGCTCTTAGAGCTATGCTATACTCTTAGCTCTGCTTTCATTGTGTCCCACAAGTTTTGGTATTATGTGTTCTCACTTTTATTAAATTCTAAAAATATTTAACTTCTTTCTTTATTTCTTCCTTGACTAAGTTATCATTGAGTAGAGCATTGTTCAGTTTATACCTGTATGTGGGCTTTCCATCATTTTTGTTATTATTGAAGAACAGCCTTAGTCCATGGTGATCTGAAAGTGTGCAAGGGATTGTTTGAATCTTTTTGTATTTGTTGAGGCCTGTTTTGTGACCAATAATATGGTCTCTTTTGAAGAAGGTATTATTAGGTGCTGAGAAAAAGGTGCTTTCTTTTGTTTTAGGATGAAATGTTCTATAGATGTTGTTGATTCCTTGCAGCTGGCAGGTCCAGGAGAGAGGCGGGAGAGATCCATGTCCGGTTGAGTCTCTCCAGGGCTAAGGGCAATGGTGGGTGTCAGTGGCCCAAAGAAACACACCTGGCTGGGAGTCTTGTCAAACAGGAGCAGGAACTCAACTTTAATGTAACAACCTCTTGTTTACATAAACTCAGAGCACAAGGAGGAGAGGTTTTCGTGGGGTGGATTACATAGAAGGAGGGGAAGTGTGATGTAGGGTATGGGGTGGTTGACAGGGCCATTGGGAAAGCTCTACATCAGCAACAGGTGAGCAGAGGCAGGATTAAACAGGTTCTGTTGAGTCACTCAAGGACAGAAGTGACTAAGACAAATCTCAAAATGCAAGCCTGGCAGGGGCTTGTTTTCCAGGCTCAAGCCGGGGCTTAAATTTGGCTGAACATATACTCCCCCTCCCCTCCTTATTTTTTTGTAATCAGCAGGTTAAATGGCTCCTGTTTTAGGTTGTCACTCACATGGGATCTTACCTGTCTCTGGATACCATGTGTCATTCTGGTTCAAGTGTAGGGGGAGGGTGCTGCTTCATGACCTGTCTTAGGTTGTATCAGCAAATCAGAGATCATTGGTCAGCTGGAAAGCTGAGGATGGGTATTCATAGGCAGAGGGATATATAGAGCCTGGCTTGGAAGAGAAGTCTTTGGTAATGGACCTCAACTTGGTGAAGCTGGAGTGCCTCTAGCCACTGATAGATAGCTCCAAGGATAGGGAGGAAATAAGTAAATAGGCTATGAGATGGAAATAGGGTAATAGGCCAGGGGAGGAAATAGGGCAACAGGCCATGAATTCTAGTCCACAACAGGTTATCTTGAAACCTGACTATTTTTTGAAGATTTCTCTTGCTTCTTGGCGGGGGGATCCCTGAGTCCTCCCTCAGTCAAGATGGGGAGCAGCATCCATGTCAGCAGCATGGTTGTTTTCTTGATCCTCTTGGTCTCCTGTGGGAGAAGCATCAGGGGGTTTCTTGGGGAAGATGTGTTCCCTGGAAATGTCTTTGTCAGCTTCCTCTTGTTGAGACATACACTTTACATCTCTGTCTAGGTTCCAGATTGGTCTTTTTTCACTTTGGGGAAATATGCAGCCAAATCCCCTCCCAGCTGTTAGGAGCAAGTCTGATCCTCTCCAGGTTCCAGTCAGTGAGTCCCTCCATCTGACTCTTATTGAGCTATAGGAGATGGAGGAGGTCCAATGTCTTTGAAATGGCGACAACTAAGAATATTCTTTTGAAAAATTTACAGTATTTAAATTGAACAATGCCTTTTTTAGCTGATCATGTGTGGGTGAAGACCCACCCCAACTTTTTTTTTGTAACTGAGATTTTAAGGCTTGATTTTGTCTTTCATCAATTGCCTGTCTTCTTGGGTTGTAAGAGATACCCATAGTGTGAAAGATCTTCCATGTATGGAAAAATTCTGAAATAGGATTTCTTGTAATACATGGGACATTATCTGTTCTAATTTTATCTGGAAGTCTAAGAATGGCAAAACATTGAAGCATATGGCTAATAGAATGTTTAGATTTTTCTCCAGCATGGGCTAATGCCCATCAAGCATGGAAGAAGCTATCAACAGTCACAAATATATATACTTTAGCTTCCCAAATGGGGAATAATGAGTTACATCAAGTTGTCAAAGATTATTAGGGCAGAGAGCCCAGGGATTGCTCCCCATGAGTTGGAGGGGAAGCACCTGTAAGAATGGCTGACAAGACCTACAGGTACAGATGATCTTTTTAAGGTCTTTTATGGGGACCTGGGGGTATTTATGTCTCAGTTCCCTTCAGTTGACATGAGTTAATGAGTAGAACTGAGTCTCTTTGGCAGCAGTATGGCACTGTAAGCCTGAAACAAGTTTATCTGACAGGCAGTTTCCAGTGGATAGAAACCCTGGGAAGTCTTGATGACCTCAAAGGTGTTTGGAGAAAAATAAGATGTCTTTGTTTTAGTAGGGTATGTGCCTGGGTCATCAGGGGTTTGATGGGGTTAGAATAAAGCTTAATATGAGATCTACCAAATTAGGTGATAAGTTTGCTACATAAAGACTGTCAGATAAACAAATTAAAGGATTCAGAAATCATACCTAAAGCTATAACCACTGCAATCAATTTTTTAATTGGGCAGAACCATCAATTTCTTGGATGTCTGACTTTATAGTTGATGGACCTTTGTCTAATGAGAAAAGGGGAAAAACAACAATGGAAGACCGCAGGCACCCACCACCAGTAAAGTTGGTGTGATAGTTTGGGTTTCAGCTAGATAGAAAGAGTCTGGGGGGCTTCCACTCAAGTCTGGAAAAGAAACTCATCCACTTATATGGTCCAAAGTGGTAATCAATTTCACTGGGGAAAACCCTCTAAGGCAAGAGAAATCCAGCTATTTTTCTCTGTAACCAAAGAAAATCTGTATTCTTAAATGGAGTAACCAGGGCAGAAGGCTCTGTTCCAAAGGGCCTAATGGAAAAATCTCTCCCCTTAATGATTCAGTCAGCCAGCTGTTTAGAATAAACTCAAAGTGCCACTCCCACTGAAAGGTGGATCCAATTGACAGATTCACCTTCTTGACCAAGTAATGCAGTGCACAACATTTCTCCAGGAAAAATATATAAAATAAGGAGTAGGTTGGGATAGTATTTTTTCTCAAATCGTAGTTCATTCACACAGGGGTTATAAATTCAGAAAGGCAGGATGTGGGGAAGGGAATGACACTGGAGTGTGGGTGATCAGGGGGAATACAGATATCATTAGAACCAGGTATCGGCTGGGTGAAGGTTCAGGGGACAAGTCACTTTGACTCTGCCTATGACTCGCTTGTCCTTATCTAAGTTGGTATTGTCTGCCCAGGCTACCTATTTTCAAGGTCTATGACTACTCACGCTTGTAAATTTCCACAAAAGCTGCCTGTTTACATTAGCTTATAGCCATCTGTTTCAATGTTTTTCCACTGAGACCCAAGACTTGGTGTTAGTATACATGTATGACAGGCCTATTGCTGATTTTAGGCCTATGGCTGATTTTAGGCCTTCAGTGTGTAAGCAGGGCTGCCCCTGACATCTCCTCCCTTCTTTAAGTATAGAAGGGCTGTGGCAATTCTAAACTTGCGAAGGCGGGGATAGAGGCCTGACCTCCAGTATTTGAAGGGTCCTTGTAATGGCTCCAGTCCCCCTGTCGTTGTCCAGTGAGGCATGAGGGCCATACCTGTCCCGATGTCTTTTTCCTGGAGAGGGGATACTTTTGACATCAACCCCTATGCAGTCAGTCTTGTCCCTCAGGGAACCCAGATAGATATTTTTATCTTGTATCTATATTCCCTTGCAGTGCTTAGCCTCACAGCCAAAGCAAGAATTCAGATCGCCTGACAGAGGGGGTTCTGGGTGACCCCTCTCTGCTTGGTCTCAGGGCAGAAGTCCCCCCTTTTAGGTTGGGTGGAGATTGGTTTTGGAAACACCCTGTATAAAGTAACAACCTCATCTTGAGTCTCGTGGTCCCCCATAGCTAACTTATGATAATGTATCTGAGTAGGTTTTGCTACCAAATTATTTATCTCTTGCATCACAGAGTTAGTCCACCTATTTGAGAGCCAGGGACCAGCAGGACCCTCTTACCCTTAAAATGAATGGCCCAGACCCAGTTCCCTTATGGGGCCGAGGATTGATATGCCTGATACCACAGAAGGCACAGCTAACTGGCTACCAAAAAGATTACTAAAAAAAGTAGATACCCCCACAAAGCCAAGCCCAACCATAAATACGATGAATAACAAGTTACATCCAGGGAAAATAAATCTCCCTGAGAATTCCCTTCTTTTTCCTTTCCAGGTAAAAATGAATCACCTGTGATGTCTGCTGTTAGAAGTTCTAATCCAGATGCTGGCCTCCGAACTTACACTACTCAGACCTTTGAAGGGCCACTGAGAAGAACATCAAACAACTAGAGATTGACATCACTAATCTGAAGAAATCCCTCATTTCGATGTCTGAAGAGACCTCCTAAAATCGCAAAGATCCTTATTGGACTTGATTTACTCTATTACAATAGAAAAGGCTGTGTACAGCTCTTGACTGTGTACAGCTCTTAAAGAAGGTTGCCTTTACATAGACAAGACGAGGAGGGTTAAAGAGAGCATGAAACAGGTAGTGAAGGCCCTAAGAAAAATCAGAGAGAGAAAGAGACAGATGAAGGCTGGTACAAGAATTGGTTTTCAGTCTCTCCAAGGATGTCAACCCTATTTCCTCCCATTTTGGGACCATTATTTGGGTTCTTTTTGCTTTTTTCCCATTGGTTTTCTTAATCAGAAAAACAGGAGAATTCCAAGTGCTGGTAGAAGCCATCAAATGTCTCAATTTTAATTGCTGTTGTACCAAAAGGTGTAATTGTTGTAATTCTGGGGCAGATATAGGCCACTGCTCAACCCATATGGGGTCTCCCAGTTTCCAGTGTAGCTTAGGTACTGGGAGCCAAGCAGTGGCCTTTAGAATTGGAGGTAAGACAAAGGACATTGTTGGCACATCCTCTCAAAATGAGAGTTGTCTCTATAACTTGGAAACACTATCTTTCCCTGTTAAAAAAACTGTTCATAAAACTTTTTATGATCAGTGGTAATAAAGGCCTCGGCTTCCCCAAGTATATCTTGGCCCAAAAGATTAGCTGTCAGACCAGAAATCATGAAGGGGTGCACCTCATCACGATGGCCATCATGGTCCTCCCAGGGAAGCCAGGTGGCAGTTTCCCATCAGGTTGATTGTCCACCCACTTCCAGTAAGGGTGAGCCCTGGACTAGTTGCCAAGAAAGGAGGATTTCCTCCTTTGTAATCCCTGTCCTGTCTGCACTGGTGTCAATGAGGAATCAGAAAGTCTTTCCCCCTATGGCAAGGATCATCTTGGTGCAGAGCCAAGAAACAAGAGTCATAGATCAATTAACACTAACACTAATTAACACTAATTAACAATAACTTCCCCTTATTTAACGGGGTCGGCCCCAGGGGGAGTTTAAAGGCTGGCCATTAATATCAAATTTAGATTTACAGTCTCTAGCACAGTGAAAGCCCTTCTTACACCTGGGGCAAGGGGTACATGGTGAACTGTTTGCAGGGTGTGAAGCAGTTTTTGTCAAGTTGGGGCATTCTCTTTTAAAATGGCTCTCTCTACCAAACCTGAAACAGGTCTGTAGCCTGTTGACTGAGATCTGTTGGAGGGCATTGACAAGAATTGTCATATCTTCCTTGTGGGCCTCCTTTAGAACAGCTGCCAGGGCCCTAGTCTGAAAGGAGGAGAAGCCTACATCTCTGGTGGACGCAATCCTCTTGTCAATAGCCTGGCTGTGCAATCCTGCACAGGCAAGTTTGTGATCAGCATTCATCCCATCCCAGATCAGAGAGTGAACAAATTGATCTGGAAGGTCACCCGCAGGGAGTTTTCTTTGCATGCTCTTTTGAACTCGGTCATTGAAGGAGGCAAGGTCCTCAGTACATTTCTGAGTAATCCCTGCTATGGGGGACTCAGTGGACCCTTCATCAAGTTTCCTCCAGGCAGCAAGGCCAATGGCTCTGACCTGATCCTGGTAGAGGAGTGGAATAGCTGCCTGCTGGACACCTGTGGAGTATTGGTCAGAGGCACCAGAGAGCATACCAGCAATGATTTGTATGGCTGCCTGGGGGTTCTGGTTCCTTTTCCCCTGGGTGTGTCTTTCCTCATTAAAATACGCTAGGAACTTAAGAAACATGGGCCCAGGGAGGACCGCCTCAGCTAACTCCTTCCAGTCTCTAGCAACACATGCCTGGTGAGCCAGGCCCACAAGAACAGTCTCAGCCCAGGGGGAATTTGGCCCATCCTCAGTCACTGCCTTCTTGAATTCTTCAAGATCTTGGGGTTCCCAAGGGTATCAGGCAGCTGGCCTGTTGCCCCCAGGATTAAGGCTAACAGAGTATAGGTGAGCAGTTTCTCTTAAGTTAGTGCCTCAACTGGAATAAGGTAGTAAAGCAGAGGGCTCAAAAGGAGGAGGAGCATGGAACGGATTAGTTACAGGATCTAGAGAAGGATACAACAGTTCTGGGATCAGGGTTAGACGCAGACTATACGGGAACTTATGGGAGTACACTCACTCACAGACTGATTGGCCTGTCGGCAATTTTCCATCAGGAGGAGGGGGGAGAAGTTCCTCACACGGGCATCAGTCTGCTGGCTCCTTGCAGCAAGCTATCTGTTAAATCCATTTGGTTCACAACTTCTGTAAATTTCACTGTGTCTCTGTTTAGTTTCTGTTTCCACTATCTGTCCATTGCAGAGAGTGGGGTGTTGAAATCCCCCACTAGTATTGTGTGTGACGCAATGTGTGCTTTGGGATTTAGTAAAGTTTCTTTTATGAATATGGTTGCCCTTGCGTTTGGAAAACAGATGTTCAGAATTGAGAGTTCATCTTGGTAGATTTTTCCTTTGATGTGTATGAAGTGTCCTTCCGTATTATTTTTGATAATTTTTGGTTGAAAGTCAATTTTATTCGATATAAAAGATATAAGAATGGCTACTCCATCTTGTTTCTTGGGACCATTTGCTTGGAAAATTGTTTTCAATCCTTTTACTCTGAGGTAGTGTCTGTTTTTGTCACTGAGGTACGTTTCCTGTATGTAGCAAAATTCTGTGTCCTGTTTACATATCTAGTCTGTCAGTCTACCTTTTTTTATTGGGGCATTGAGTCCATTGATGTTAAGAGATATTAAGGAAAAATGATTGTTGCTTCCTGCTATTTTTGTTATTAGAGGTGGAATTATGTTAATGAAACTATCTTCTTTTGGATTTGTTGGAAGATTATTTTCTTGCTTTTTCTAGATTGTAGTTTTCTTCCTTGTGTTTTGAGTTTTCCATCTATTATCATTTGTAGGGCTGGATTTGTAGGCAGATATTGTATGAATTTGGTTTTGTCAAGGAATATCTTGGTTTCTCCATCTATAGTGATTGAGAGTTTTGCTGGTTATAGTACTCTGGGCTGGCATTTGTGTTCTCTTAGGGTCTATATGCTATCAGTCCAGGATCTTCTGGCTTTTAAATGATGTAATTCTTATAGTTCTGCCTTTATATGTTACTTTACCTTTTTCCCTTCCTGCTTTTAGTATTTTTTTCTTTGTTTTGTGCATTTGATGCTTTAATAATTATGTGACAGAAGGAATTTCTTTTCTGGTCTAGTCTATTTGTAGTTCTGTAGGCTTTTTGTATGTTCATAGGCATCTCTTTCTTTAAGTTAGGAAAGTTTTCCTCTATAATTTTGTTGAAGATATTTACTGGTCCTTTAAGTTGGGTATCTTCACTTTCTTCTATATACCTATTATCCTTAGGTTTGGTCTTCTCATTGTGTCCTGGGTTTCCTAGATGTTTTGGGTTAGGATCTTTTTGCATTTTACATTTTCTTTGACAATTGTGTCAATATTTTTCATAGTATCTTCTGCACATGAGATCCTCTCTTCTATCTTTTGAATTCTGTTGGTGATGCTTGAGTCTATGACTCCTGATCTTTTTCCTAGGTTTTCTATTTCTAGGGTAGCCACCCTTTGAGATTTCTTTATTGTTTCTACTTCCATTTTTACATCCTGGATGGTTTTGTTTACTTCCTTCACCTGTTTGGTTGTGTTTTCTTGCAATTCTTTAAGGGTTGTGTTTTCTCATTAAGGGCTTCTACCTGTTTACTTGTGTTCTCCTGTATTTCTTTAAGGGAGTTATTCATTTCCTTCTAAAAGTCCTCTATCATCCTCATGGGAAGTGATTTTAAGTCTGAATCCTGCTTTTCAGGTGTGATGGGATGTTCAGGACTTGCTATGTTGGGAGAACTGGGTTCTGATGATGACAGAAAAGTTTGGTTTCTTTTGCTTATGTTTTTGCACTTGCCTTTAGCCATCTAGTTAACTCTAGTGCTACTTGCACTCACTGTCTCTGACTGGAGTCTGTCTTTCCAGTTATCTTGCTTGTGTCAGAACTCCTCAGACTCCAGACGTCTCTGTGATCCTGAGCTCCTGGGAAGAAGAGCTCCTGGGACTTAGGCTGCCTCTGGGATCCTGAAACCCTACTGCTCTGAGTGCAGTGGTTCTTTTAGGATGCTTCAGGATATGGTGTCTTCACAGCAGCAGACCATCTAGGTGTCTGCCCCAGTCAAAATGACCAAGGGGTGCAAGGGGAGAGGTATTCCAGAGGGGCATGTATTGGGTGGCTGATGAGTCCTGAGTGTCTCAGGCTGCCAGTTGCAGCTCTGGCATGTATAGTTGTGGGAGAAGGTACTTACCAGTTGTTCTGAGAGCAGTGGTTCCTC
Organism: Grammomys surdaster; assembly: GCF_004785775.1. Classification (NCBI taxonomy): domain Eukaryota; kingdom Metazoa; phylum Chordata; class Mammalia; order Rodentia; family Muridae; genus Grammomys; species Grammomys surdaster. The sequence continues at coordinate 5,679,554 of NW_021604619.1, read as the reverse complement.
TAGGATGGCTCAGGATATGGTATCTTCATGGTGGCAGACCAGCTAGGTGTCTGCCCCAGCCAAAAGTACCAAGTGAAGGGCCTTGTATTTGATCTTAATGAAAAGGCTGCTAACTGAGGGGCAGAGAAAGCACCCAGATGACCCTTCCTTCTACTGTCATACCAGAAAGACTAAAACAGCTCTTTTCCACACTGTCTTATAAACTCTCCCCAAATGAATGTCTCTCCATTCTATTCCCTGTTCATTTTTCTATCTGTCCCGCTGCTGACTTCTTCTCAATGGATTTACTTTTTTTTTCCTTTGCTCACTCCCTGTCAGCTGGTTGTTTGCTCTATCTCTTGACCTATGTTTAACTTTCTTCAATCTTGTTTACACTAAACAGAATACAATTAGATTAAAAGTATGAGGTTAGGCTGAGCCATACCACAATTAGAGACAGGTGTTTTCAATAGTAGAAATTAAGAAAAGAAATGTCTAAGGTTGTATATGATACTATTTGCTATTTCGGAGCTTAAAGGTGGAATGAAGAACTTAGTAAAAATTTCAAAGGATAACAATAGCATTTGGAATCATATAAAATTATATTTCACTGCTCTTTTTTCTGTGTGGGAACAAATGGGTTATTTGAAAATATAAACAAGTATTCTTTTTCTTGTGGTTTAATCTCTGTTTACAAGATATTACCTTGTTACTACCTTGCATTTTCATTTAAAAATTCTTGTTTCTCGACAGCATGAGATCCAGAACAGATTCATTCCTTAATTTCTCCACCAAGTCACACAGTACATATTTAGTCATATCCTTACTAACTCCATCATGTAGAAAGTTTCTAATGATCTCACACAATATAGCATGGGGATTTAATATTGCTCAGATTTGATTTTGTTGTTGTTTTTAATCAGTTATTTTGTTTGTTTGATTTTGTTTTTAAATTAGAAATACATTTTCAGTGGTCTATTTGATTTTGAATTAACAGTTTTTACTCTAATGATTGTAGCATGTTAATTCATATATGCTCATTGAGTTAAGGTTGGTATCAATTTTAATTATCCAAATGTTTATGAAAGCTAGCTAGTGAGGTATACTCAAATCTTCAGAGAATTGTAATTCAAGCTGCGTTGTGTGTGATTGTAATATTGTTACTTGTTGAAAATTTCCCAGGTGATATCTATATATAGAAAATGTTGAGAAACTCTGGTACAAGTTTCTATTATCAAAGGCATTTCATCACCTGACATTTATTTCCATATCATCATCACAATCACAGTGAGATTCAAAGATTTTTGTCCTTTAGATGCTGCAGTAAACATAGACACTCTTGAGTATTTCAAATTGGTAAAAATAATGCAATGAAGACTTCGCATACTGACTGTCTATGACGTGGTTCCTAGGGATGCCTTGACATCCCTTCAGTTTTTCCTTGGAGTTATGGAGACCAATTTTAATTGAATTATAAGCTTCTCTTTACATATTAATCCATTTGTTTCTTTATTGTAGATTGCATTAGTTTGCTCTTCTCAGCAATGCCTATGCCCTTGGCTTGGCAAAGGCATTTCTCCCCCATTTGTGTGAAGAATAATTTCCTGAAAATGTTTCTCTTCCTGCTTGAGTCCATTTAACTCCCCCATGTTCAACCATTAAACATTTCCCAATGTCAGCAACACAGACATTCTGTTTAATGATCTGGTTCCTTATGGATTTTACTCAGTGGATTCTCTTCGGTTTACCATTACTTCAATATTTTGCAGATTGCGGACTTCTGGATTACACTAACCAGACAATCTTCAGAAATTATTAAAAAAATAACATTTCATCTCTAATTAAAATATATTTATATATTTCATACATAATCCTCTAGTGCTTAGATTTTTATTAGTTTCCTATCCCATCCCAAATTGTAAATATGTTACTATGTAAGGCCATTAAGTATTGATATATATATATATATATATATATATATATATATATATATATATATATATATGATATGATATATAAATGGATATATACAATATATATATCTGTTTCATAGTCAAGTTGCAATTTTAAATATTAAGCAAGTGCTTTAAAACATGACTTAGTCAAACATCTTTGAATATTTGTATGCATCATATTTACAACAATCTAACATTCTAGGTTTACATAAATATCCAAAAATTTTAACTAAAGCCATATTGTTATTGAAAGTTAAGTATATACTTTCCTTTAAAAAGTTGAATCTCCTTCCTTCCCTGCCATATGCTGATATCATTGCTTAAGAAGATGACAGGCACAGCACAAGAAGTACATGTAAAAAGACTTAGATGTTTTCAACATTTAAAAAAATCAAAATAAATCACTTCAAACTTCATTGATTACAACTGTAATATCCTATTCACTGTGAACTTTATTATAAATCTACTCTGAAACTTTTATATTAAGAAAAAATCAAACACTTGTTCTTACAGAGATAAAATAAATGAAATCAGTGGATTATGATGAAAATAATATTACTAAATTAGTGATATACTCATAGAAATAAACATTTGTAGAGCTATTTTAAAAATTATTCCTATAAATATGAATTGTTAATTAAAACTAGATATGAGACTTTATGTAGAGTACAGACTTTATATATGATGTTCAATATCCGCTAAAAAAACACTCAATGTATAAGATTTGTTTTTATTAATATACAATTTTGATGCTATACATATTTTTTCAACTCTGATAGATCATAATTAAAAATCACATTTAAATTAGCCAAGCATTTTGTAATTATAGGAAGATACTTAATTGAAATCATTACCAAACAAAAGAAGTTATATCCTGAAGAAAGGAAAAAACAAACATAACATGTGAATATATTTTTTCAAAACTAGTCAGTAAGATAAACATTCATGTTACAGAATAGTTCTACTTAGCAAATTACGTTCTAAATTTCCTAATACTAATAGCCATTGATTCATAGTTTTCTAATCTTAAAACACATAGAAAATCTATCTTTCTATCCTTCTATCTATCTATCTATCTATCTATCTATCTATCTATCTATCTATCATCTATCTACATATAGATGTAGATCTATATCCCTATGCATAATTTTACTTCAATTTAATGTATTTAAAATGGTTGTATAATGAGAGTTGTTGAAAATTTAACTTATGAAATATTTACTGAAGACATCCTCAAAATACAACTGAATATGATTAATAATACTTTGTTGATTTCCAGGCAAGAGGTTGGAATAAAATCTTCTTTGTGATCCAAGTAAAACAGCAAGAATAAAATAGAAAAAAAACATTAAAAAATTTAAAATAGGTGGACCCCAAGTTCTCTCAGTCACTGGACCACCAACCAGGCAGCATACACCAGCTGATATGAGGCCCCCAACACATATACAGCAGAGGACTGCCCAGTCTGGGTTCTGTCAGAGAAGATGCACCTAACTCTCAATATACTGGAGGCCCCAGGGAGTGAGGATGTCTGATGGGGTGGAATTGGGGGTTGGGAAACATCCTTATGGATACAAGGTAGGGGAGGAGGTATGGAATGTAGAACTGTCAGAGTGTAGATGGGGGGGGGGTGAAATAAATTCTGGAGTGTAAAAAAAGTGAAAAGATTAATTTTTTTTAAAAAGGGGAAAAAGAACTAGAAACATGATATATGATACAAAAACAAACAAACAAAAATAGAAAAAAACAAAAACAAGAGTATTTAGGTATGCACAAGAATACAAAAATCATAGCAATTTCAAAATTAAAAAAAGTGTTTTGATGAATTTAAAAAATGCAAAATTGTATAGTGGGTAAAAATTCAACACCATTCTCAGTTGTATCTGATTTCATGTCACCTACTTAGTGATCTGGGACAAATAACTGAACCTTAAAATTGTAGGGGAAGCTTGACTTGGTTGGTTGGTGTAAAATATGTGAACAACCTCTGTGTTAGGTTTATTTCATCAGCCAGAAATATTATGTTTAAAGAGATTCACAATTCTTGGTATCTAATAATTGGTAGAAATAAGAAGTAGGAGGACACTGGGTCACCAGTTTACACCAGTTAAGAGGAAACCACAGTGTGAATTGTCTAAAAGACATCTTAGAGGAATGTGAAATGAGTTTATCTAACAAGTAAAGTCCAGTCTAATCAATGATGATCCTATTAGCACCATGTACCTCCATTGTAGTGATGTAGCAAAAAGAATATAGTTCTGCTTTACTCGTGACACAGATCTAATTTAATAACCTAATCACAGCCATGATGAAGTAGCACACAATCCTGACTCAGGGAGAGCATTCTTCAAAATAATCAACCAGTTCACTTGACATGATTCAGCAATAAGAAGGATAAAGCCAAGAGAACCATCCCAGACCAAAGGAGGACAATTGGTGCTAATTACTTGGAGCTGAGAAGTTAAGCTTTAATTGAGGAAAGACCAAAATCATTGAGGATCATAAATATGACAGTACTTCTTCAGAGTCATCTTGGGTTATATGGTGAGATTAAGACCATTTGGAATGAACAACGTCATGTGTTTGTGCTGTTCTTCCTCACTCAAGCCAACTCTAGTCATATCAGCGTTCAATGGTCTTGTCTACTGCCCTGGATCAAAGGACTGGTTCAAGAAACAGTGAAATCCTATACATCAACAGAGCTGCATGAGAAGGACAAACATTGACTCAGAATGCCTGTGATTACCGGCCAGATAACATGTCTGTGTTTTCCCAGCTGTGTGCCTCTGGGAAATACTGCTTGACCTGGCTGCACTGATTTTTTACATGAATAATGAATAAGTACAGTAAAGGGTTATTAAAACATTTTAAAAATATTGGACATGAACTCAACAAGGGAATTACTGGGTCTTGAAACAGGATCAACACGAAGAAATCAGGAAGACAAAGGAGAATTGGAGGAATAGAGTCCACCAAAAAGAAAAAAGTAGTATGAAAATCCTGTAATAAATCTCACAGCAATGTTCATTAACTAGAAAAACAAGACAAAATAGTAGCCTTGGGTTATCAATATCTCTGGAGAAGTTTTTTCCATTTCCTGAACATAAGGGTCCTTAAATCTCTCTTCTGGATAAAGGCTCATCAGAATGGACTCTGTAATCCTGCAAACATTGTTAGAGGGGATGCAGAACTGTGATGTTTGTGGGGATGACAGAGATACTCATGGACTGTCCTGACAGATTCTTCATATATCCTGAATGAGCCAACATGCTAAATGTGTTGAACCTTGCACAGTCTTGCCAACTCGTGAAGTTATTCTCAAAAATAGGAGACATATGTAGTGTAAAAGAAGATGCCAGCAACAAAGATACACTAATGACAGGGGTGTCCTTTACATTGCATTACAGACAGCCTACTTAGTCATGTGACTCACTCTTCCCCTTGACCATTGTTTCCTCTGTTGACTCCCCAATGATTAATTTCATAAGTTCTAAGGGGAATATGAATATTAAAGGCAATTTTTTCTTCATAATGTGCCCACTGCCTCTGTCTCTAATCTGTTTCAAGCAAATGAACAGACTCAGTTTCTTCTTCAGCAGATTAACAATGGGAGTGCAGTTGAATCAATAGTAGTTAGCGTCCCCAGTTAACAGTTATAAAAAACATAAAACCAAATTAAGATATGTCACCAGGAAGTCCCAGGAAATAGAACTCATAATCAAAATGAGTGAAGAAAATTGAAAATGAAAAGTGAATGACCTATCTGTCCAAACTGAAATACAAAACAAAACAAGGGCGAAGACAAAGGTTTATAAGGAAACAAGTGGTTACCACATTTTCATTGAGCTCACATCTCAAAGGCAGAACACAGAAATATCAAAACAACTGAAATGCCAGAAAATAATTCAGGATGTTACTTATGAATGAGGTCAATAATAATAATAACAATAATAATAACCATCCCACACAACGGGACAGAATAAATAGAAGAAACTATGCCAAGGAGTGATTATCAAGGATGGGAGACAAGGTTAAAACAATAATACATACAAACCCATCAAACAAAAGTAATCATTGTGACCAATGTGGTAAAAAGTTTAGAATATATACAAAGGAACATCCTCAGAAACCAGTGGATACCAGAATCCATGTAGTAGGACCTATGATAATATTTACATATATAGACATTGTTGATGAAGATAAACCAATCCAAATATAAGAAATATATGAACTCCAATAGACATAGGAAGAGTCCCCATAAAATATAAGCATGCTAAAAATATAAACATTACAAATAGCTATGTATACTCCTTCCCTCCTTCTCCCCTCTCTGTCTCTCTCTGTCTCTGTCTCTGTCACTGTCTCTGTCTCTCTCTCTTTCTCTGTCTCTCTCTGTCTCTTTCTCTGTCTCTCTTTGTCTCTCTTTGTCTCTCTTTGTCTCTCTCTCTCTCTCTCTCTCTCTGTGTGTGTGTGTGTGTGTAGATCATTATAAAGGAGACAAGGGAAGAGAATGATCTCAATTAAGTCAAGAAGGTGTATAATGAAAGATATTTATTATTATTATTATTAGATTTTTTTATTTGCTTTTCAAATGTTATCCCCTTTACTGGTTCCCTCCCCATGGAATTCCTCTATTCTATCCGTCCTCACCCTGCTTCTGTGAGGATGCTCACACACCCACCCACCTACTCTCACCTGTGACATCGAGCATTCTTCTCAGGACCGAGGGCTTCTCCTCCCATTGATGTCTGGCAAGACAATCCTCTTCTATACTGCTGGAGCCAAGAGTCCCTCCATGTGTATTCTTTGATCGGTGGTTTAGTCCCTGGGGGCTCTGGAGGGTCTGGTTGGTTGATATTGTTGTTCTTTCTATGTGGTTGCAAAACCCTTCATCTCCTCCATTGGGGATCCCATGGTCAGTCCAATGGTTGACTGAGAACTTTCGCCTCTGTATTTGTGAGACTCCGGCAGAGCCTTTCAGGAGACAGGTACATAGAGCTCTTTGTCAGCATGCACTTCTTGGCATCCACAATATTATCTGAGTTTGGTGACTGTATATGGAATGGATTTCCTGGTGGGGCAGTCTCTGGATGACCTTTCTATCTGTGTCTGCTCCACTCTATGTTTCCCTATTTCCTCCCATGAGTATTAGTTACCCCGTCTAAGAAGAACAGAAGCATCCACATGTTTGTCTTCTTTCTTCTGAGCTTCATAGGTTCTGTGAATTGTATCTTGAGTATTCTGAGCTTTTTTGTTTCTATCAACTTATCAGTGAGTCCATGCTTTGTGTGTTCTTTTGTGACTGGGTTTCCTCACTGAGGATGATATTTTCTAGTTCCATCCATTTGCCTAAGGATCTAATGAATTCATTGTTTTTAATAGCTGTGTAGTACTCCTTTGTGTAAATGTACCACATTTTCTGTATCCATTCCTCTCTGTTGAAAGACGTCTGGATTCTTTCCAGCTTCGGGCTATTATTAATAAGGCTGCTATGAAAATAGTAGTGCATGTGTTATATGTTGGGATATCTTTTGGGTATATGCCCAGGTGTAATATAACTGGGACCTCAGGTAATGCTATGTCCAATTTTCTGAGGAACTGCCAGACTGATTTCAAGAGTGGTTGTACCAGCTTACAATCCCACAAACAATGGTTTAGTGTCCCTCTTTCTGTACATCCCAGCCAGCATCTGCTGTCTCCTGAGTATTTGATCTTGTTTTTTGTATGATTGTTTGTTTATTTCTTTCTTTGTTTTGTGTCACTGAAGAAAAGTAGGAAATGCTATAAAACAAAAACAAAACAGAAAACCTGACAGAATGGAAAGGGAGCAGAGAAAAGCTTTGGGGTGAGGTTAAACAAGAACAAAGCATTAGTTAAACAGAAATAATGAACCCCCTACTACTCATGTAAACTTAAAATGTAATGAAATGAAAATAATTATTTGCTTATGTTATCTTAAGTATGTGAAAATGTAACTGATCAATATTATTTTTAAAATAACTCTAGCAGATCTATAATATGATTAATTTAAATTACAATGTCTGTTATATATTTAAATCTTTTATGTAGATTTAATTATTTTTACTATCTCCTTATATTGGCAAAGCTATCATTGTTTGTAAATAATTTAGATGAAGAATATTAAGATGTGAAATTGTTCAGTCATAATTGGCTAGTTTCAGCACAGATGAAGATGAATATACATCCAGTTCACTTAAGCCCTGAATATTATAAACATATATTTAGAGTACATAGGCAAACAATTGATATATGTTTTATTTTCATTTACCTTTAAAGAGTCATGAGAATTCATTATCATGCTGCCTTTGATTTAGAAACTCATTGTATCGGTAGTTTCTAGATGCTTTTAAAAGTTGTACATTAAGTTATTTTTAGATGTACCCTTCTGAATTTGTTTCAGAAGAAGTTTTTGAAAGCCCATAATCTGTTTATATGTGATACTTTTGAAATTAACTGAAGACCAGATTTATTAAAGATCAAATAGGCTATCACACCTCTACTTTTCATAGAAAAATAATGGTGTGGTCTCAATGATCATTGAGTTACTCTGATTTTTTCTCTTTCAACATGACATATTTAACTACCACTATGCTGAAGGTTAATCAAATCAAGTATTTCTTATAATGTCCATCAGAACTAACTTTTTACATTTTATGCTACAAAAATTCAACCACAAGATGCTGGTTTTCTTGTAAGTTATAGAAGAGAATTATATAATAATTGTATGTATTAAGAAATAATATTTCTGTATAAAAACATCTTGGATGGTTTTTAAAATCTTTTGAAAGAACTAACTTATCAAAATAATAAATCTATAATTTATATTTTTGTATCAGTTCAACAATGTTGCTCACATAAATTATTATTGAAAGGAACAATGAATCTTCAGTGGCAAAGATATTCTTCCAAATACTTAAGTAGTTAAAAAAGCATGATTTCAGTGATTTGATCAATTTTTTAATTAATAATCAATCATTTTATAATGCAGAGTACATTGAAAATTAATGTTTTGGTTTTAATATATTAATATATTTAATTTCATCACACTACTAGTCTTATTATGAATATAAAAAGTGGAGATTAATACAAAATGTATGATTTTTTTTAATTTATATATTTTCAATAGGAACCTAAACATTAATAGTATACTCTTTCTGGTACACAAATGTATCCACCAACCCTGATTATGAGTGTGAATAGAAAAAATTCTTTGTGGACAATTTGATACAAATTTAAATATTTGTATCAAACATCTTAAATTGAATTTCAGTAATTATCAACAGAATCATTCTTAAAATGAAGTGTTATCATTTAAAACTTCATCTGTACAGTGATAGCAAAAAATTCTTATACTCTTATTATTTTTGTTTTTATTTCAGTAATCCATCTTCATTAATCGCATTACTGGCTTAACTCGATATATTTTAAATTCAATATTGCAGTTAGGATGGCATGTAATTCATTTCAATATAAAAAGCAAAGTTGTTGAACAAGGACCACAACAAAAAGTTCATCTATAAATGAGAACCTAGTTATTGTTAGTTTAGGGTTGCTATCGGAACAGTCAGGATATAACATTGAAGAGGAAGCATTTGCTCCAGTACCTGGTACTACACAGATGTACATTCAGGAAGCACTAAATAGACTTTAAGGGCTTAAAGGTAATTATATGAAGGTTGGAGGGTAAAACGGTAGAGGACATAAAAAGGAAATAGGGAAGTGGATTTGAACCAAACAAATTTTTTCTATGTTTGCCATTCTCAAACCATAAAAGTAACTTTAGAATGAGTGACCATTTGACTTAGCCTTAGGAAAAATTCATGCCCTTCAAGGACTTATTTCTCCCCTTTGAAGTCCCTACCCATAGTCCCTTACTAGTTACCAGATTATCAATAGATAATCGAAATAAAATATATGTATTTGAAATTCAAAGTCAAGATTAACGTATGATGCAACATTTATCTATCTGCATCTGGGTTATATTGTTTAGAATATTTCTTTCAAAAATCTAACCCTGTACTGGTGAATTCCTTAATTTTGTTTTTCTAAACAGTAGAAAAATATTCTGTTGTATAAATATGATAATGTTCATAAACCATTTCTAAGTTCAGAGATTTTTAGGCTGTTTCTACTTCCTGGTATTGTCAAAGAGTACCTACATTATAGACAAGTAATATGAGTAGTATTTTTATAGAAAGACAAAGGTCCTTTGAGTATATGCCTCAAATATGTTGTAAAGAGATCCTGTTGCAGATGTATTTCTAGTTTTTTGAGGAACCACCACAATGATTTCTACAGTGGCTGTACAAGCTTCTACTCACACTAGCCCTTAATAAGTGTTCCCCCTTTGCCATACCTATATTCAACACTCTTCTAATTTAGTTCTTTGATAGATTGGTTCTTTGTTTTTAGTCTTAGCCACTATAACTGAGGTGAAATGAAATCTTAAGATTTGTTTTAATATACATTTCCCTGATACAAAAGTTTTTAATTTGATCTTCTCATCTTCTGGTGCTGACAGCCTTCAGTTTACTATTACATAATGGTAATACAAAAGACAGATTTTTTTGTTTATTTTATATTTACAATCAATTGTATATTTGAATGTGACAATTAAAATAAAAGTAATCACAAATAGTGGAGTAATATTTCCTTAGCCATTTCTTTAAATTCAAAGTACGATTTATATATTTTAAAGTAATACTCATGTTCAACTTCAGGGTTGTACCTTTCTCCCAATTTAATATCGCATCTGATAAAGTATAGAAACATATTGAAAACCACTTGTGGTATTATACTATTTTCATGGTGTTGTACTATTATTTTTCATGCACTTTGTGAATCATCAGAATCATAGTAACGAGTAAGAAAGAGACAGGGTTAGATTTCTGTTCCAATATAGAAGGTTTGCATCATTTTTCTTTCTGCAGACACTCAATAAAAAAGAGATTAAGCACATGAACTTCTCGCAGCTTTTACATGGAATTGAAATATGATCTTGATTCCCTCCCACATCCTTCTGTGGTCAGCTGTGGCTCCCTTGCTAATATATCTGGATATTGGCTGATATCTGCCAGGAGAGCAGTTAAATTCTTTGAGCAGCTTCTCAGTGGGGCTGTGATTTTAAAGTTTCTGGGTAATGGAGTGTATTACCATTTGCCATATGATGAGATAGCTTGTCTGTCAGCCAGAGAGCTGTTTAACGTTATATATAGGTCAAATGAGCCAAAAAGAGCAAGAGAAGAAGAATATTGAGTATCTTGAAAGCATTAGATCAAACCTCAGAGCCAACCCCTACTTTCCTCCATGGCTGTCTGATATCTTCAGATGAAATTGATTTTGTATTATTGGAAGAACTAAGAGAAATGTATTTGAAATAAGTCCTTGAAGGGCATGAATTTTCCCTAAGGCTAAGTCAAATGGTTTATACATTCTACTACTAACGTTTTAAATTTTCACCTTGGGTCAAATAATATTCATGTTATTAAGAATCACTAAGTGTTTTCCTCAGCTCACACTACCATCTATTTATGAGTCACCATTCAAAGATGCTAAATTATAGAATTAAAATACTTTATCTGCCTATACCAAAGGCACCTTTAACATTAAGAGAAATGTACTAGATAGCATGTATGATAATGTTTTAATATCTAAATAACTGAAAGATTTAAAAAAGAAATAGATTATGTTCCTTACTTGTAGGAAGCATTCTAAAAATTTAGAGTGAAATTATGTATCAATAATTCTAGTCTAGCTAGATTATGAAATTATAGATTTTATAATACTTATCAGATAATTTGTCTTATCAAAAAATAATGTTGATTATACATACACATATATTATACCTCTTATTTTAACGTTAATTTTACCATAATTGTGATGGCTCCTCCTGATTGTCAGCTTGATTACATTGAAATGAACAATGGAGGCTATACCTGGGATCCAGATCTTAAGGCTGGAAGACAGGTTTCTGAGCTGGACCTTGACATGGAGCTCTTGAAGCACAGAGGTCATAAAAATCTTAGGCCTAGTCAAAGTAGTATAAACCTTTAATTCCAGGAGACTGAGGCAAGCAAATCTTTGAGTTCAAGAACAGCCTGTGACAAAGCAACTTTTAGATATATTTGTGGTGTGTACTCACCTTTAATCTGAGCCACACATTCTGCTGAAGGCCTACGTAAGGACACTGGAAGAAAGGAGATATGCTCTTCTTCAACAGCTTGTATTTACTTGCCAGCATATCTGTTGGAACCTACTTCTACAGAAGACCAGCTCAAACAACCAGCCTCGTGGGACTGAGCAACTAGTAGATCTTTGGACTTCCCATTCACAGCTGCCCATTTTTGGGTTAGTTGGACTACAGATTGTAAGTCATTACAATAAATTCCCTTAATATACGGAGGCATTTCATAAGTTATGTACTCTAGAGAACCCTAAGACAATAATTGTTTGTATCCAAGAACTATGATGAAGACTGTTGTACAATACTGAAATTCAGGAAAGTATTTTCAAATATATAAGAAAAACTATAGAATGTTTACCAATGCCACTCTGCAACTTCTGTTTAAAGTTCTTTTTCCAGGGCTGAAGACTTGGATAAACTTGGACTGGATAAAAGCATTGAATGCTTTTCAAAAGATAAGAGTTGGTTCTAGCATCTAGATAGTGAAGTTTGCACTGCCTTTACCTCCAGTTCTAGGAGATCTCATGCCTTTTCCTGGTCACTGAAGACGTTTGTGCATACATCAATATACAGACACATTCCCTATAAAATTTTTAAAAATAAATTAAAAACACAAATATAATTTTCAGAGAACTGATAGATTCTAATATAGGGAAAAATTACTCATGTTTTTCAAATCTGTATGACTAATTTAAACAACTATTTACTGTTAGCCTAAACTTTATGAAACTTCTTTATCACAAAACAGTCTGAGATTCTTAATTCAAAAGTAAACGAAAGTACAGACAATTTTATTTCAGCTCCATGCAGCAAGTGTTTCTGTTTGATAATATTTTAATAATAACAGTACTTGACTGATCGACTTCTCATTCACAGAAGTGGAACATGAAGCCTCCTAATCTGTTCTGAACACTCCTTCCATGAATGCTAGGAATTAAGACATTTTTTTAATGCAATTTTCCAAGCAGCATTTGATATTCCTTACTTTTTTCTAATATGCAAAAAGAAAACCCAGTCAAAGCAGAGGAGTAACCATGCCAATGCAGACTTTTTAAAAAAGTAAAAGAGAAACATTTCATATGTCAACTAATCAATAAAGTATAGAAATGAAATTTGCAACTAACACAGAATATTATGTATACCTCTACAATGAATGGGTACTGATCATAGAAAAGAGAGTTGCTGATGCAAGGAAATACACTATTTTTTCATGTACTTTAGGGACACAATAATAAAATGTGTATGAAGATCAGGGAAACTGTTGCTGAAAGTACTGAACTTAATTCAGTATGAAATTGTCTTGTATTATAATTTTTTATTGAAAATAGATTATTCTGTCATACAAGCATTCTGACTACAGTTTTCCCACTTTCTACTCCTCCCCGCTTACACCACTCGAATCCCCCAAGATCTATTCCCAACAAATTCTTAACTTCTGTTCATGATGTTTTCTACATGAAATATGGGGTAAATATCATTTTATCTAGTGTTAGGAATAGATATGTATATACTATAATGTAATACTTTATGATTTTATATTACTATAATAATATTATGTAATACTTTATATAAGTATATATACTATAATGTAATACTTATATAAGTATGTTATAAACCTATAATGTCATAATAAGCTAACAAACAATGGAGACAAATTTGAAATTGATAAAGCAAATATGTAAGAAGGATATAGAAGAGTATCATCATTTTATCAATATCTTGATATTAAGATATAAATATAACTCATACTAAACACATAATTTTGATGAAGCTAAATAAAATCAATGAAGCTGGACTAATATTATGATTTGCCATTTGCTTCTGTTGTGAAAGATTGTGATATATTAATTTGTGGTTGAATATCATGGTATTGAATTGCATGATAGCAGTATAACTATTAATAGGAGTGTGGGAGAAATGTTAAGTAAAGACATCAAGTTGGAAGATTCAAATAAATTAAATATGCCGCTAATATTACACCAATATTTTAGATACATTTGGCTGAATAAAACTAGACAGAGGAGAAGGAAAAACATTGAGATTGAACTTCAGAGTACTTCTGATGAGTTTTCTGAAGAAGTCCTCTGATTATTCTCTATCTCCACATTGTGGAGTGAGAACAAATCTGCTTATCTCTGGAATGCTACAGTGTTGACTGTAATAGTGTATGAGTTTGCCATTCTATAAATCCCTAGTTATTATCTTATTGTTATTAAGAAAAGTATCTTATTGATTACTGGTAAAAATAAAATTTTATTTAAAATCTGTTATATTTTTTCACGTTCAAATCATTACTTGATTTACAAACTCTAGTTTAGAGGGTAATTCTTCATAATTCTTTGGCAAAACACTGTTTTCTTCTGCTACATATTTTTACATAATGAATAAAAATTGACTATGTTTGTTTTCCCCATTACATGGAAAACACCTATACTTGGCACTGTGTTTCATTTGCTATCATATTCCAGTGACTTGCAGAGAAAAATGTAAAAAAAAAAAATATGTTTGGTGAGTAAGTCAAATAAAGCTCTAATGAATATAAAGGCAACTTAGTGGGAAAATGAATAAGTTATACTGCTTTTTGTATTCCATAATATAAACAATATTCATAAATTGATTATATATACTTTGTTTAAGGAATAGAGTTCATTTTGAAAATACAATAAGTGTTTTTAAGCCTGTCAGCACTGTTTCAGGACACAGAAATATATTGCAATTACTTTATCATTTAGTGAATGACTCCATAATCAATTTATAAAACACACAAACTAAATTTAAAATTTTCACAAATATATAAATTCTACAAATGATAGATTTAGTGTTATAAGGAAATATAATGATGATTCTCCTATCTTAAAATTTATAGATATTATTTTACACTTGTGGTATATTATTCTTACTTGCTCTGTTTTCAGTCATCTTTATTGTTTTCTTGCATGAAATTAGGAATATTTTTTATTTGTCGGAGTAATCTTTATGAAAATTTCTTAGTCTAACCAGTCTTATGCTCTGGAAAGTCATGAAACCAAACAACCCAATAACATACTTAATAAATTCTTATTGAAACTAGATTTTTAATAACACTGAATCAACTTCTGTAAACCTCAGTCATGGTCATTTGAACACCAGATATCTGGGATAAGACTACTCAGCCCAGAAGTGGTTACTAGAATATGAAACATAGAAAAGTAGCTTAATTTTTTAATAAAAACATCCTTTTGAAAAAGAATTTACTTTTTTTTAAATGTATGTACATGAGTCTAGTGAGAAGATACCATTTTTATGTGGGTACATCGGAGACCAGAAGACAACATTCATTGCCTTGGACCTGGAGTTACAGAAGTTTGTCAGGCATCCAACTTGAGTGCTGCCCACCAAATTTGAGTCCTCCTTAGTAGGGCAAGTTATCATAACCACTGTGCTATTACTTTAATCCTGAATGCACATTTGAATACTATAGTCAAATAATGCACACTTGTAATAACCTAGACTTCAAGTAAATATTACAACAAAGTTATTTTTAGTTAATCAACTCATAGAATTTGTGTCATATTCTTAAAATCACAACAAATATATACATTTTGTCATTGAATGTTTTATTTTTTAATTTTAATTTGTTTGTATAGTTTTATGCTACATATATGACTGTGTACCAACTTTGTGCCATATGCCTATGGAGGACAGAAGGGCAGGTCAGATCTCCTGAAACTGTAATTGCTAATGACCATGTGGTTCCTAGAAATGATATTCTAGTCCTCTGGAAGAGATTCCAGTGTTCTTAATTATTGATCTATCTCTTAAGCCACAAATTTTGTCAACACACATACATGCACACACACACACACACACACACACAGAGAGAGAGAGAGAGAGAGAGAGAGAGAGAGAGAAGGATGTTTATCTTTCATCTATGTGTGTATGTATGTGTGTATTGTGTAATTATGTATGTATATGTACATCTATCTATCTATCAATCAATCTGTCTATCTATCTATCTATCTATCTATGTATCTATCTATCTATCTGTCTGTCTACCATCTACCTATATAGTCATAATGTTTACTACTACACCAGTATAAGAGTTTTAAGATCATTCACCAAATGTCTTACATCACCAGATTTACACTTAATTGAAAAGAATCAGACATAAAGAACAGAATTTGGAAGAATACACACATGCTTAGAAAGCTTGTAGCAATCTGTACATGAACATATGAAAAGAAGCTTCATTAATGTCTCGTAGCATGAGGACTTTGGGAGAAATAGTGGTTCTATAACAGTCTGTAAAGGAAAGAATTTATAAAATGTATAAATTATTATAAGAATATAATAAGCACTACGAATAGAGTTTTCTATCACTATATGCATAAAGACATTCATGTGAAAAGAAAGGAGTCAAAAGTTCCTACTGAGTTGATGAATAGGAAGTTTGAAGGTGAATGGAACAGAGGAAATGAGGTGTGGACAGGTTATTGCCATCACCAGGGATTCCTAGTGCAACTCCTTACTCTCAGCCACTTTGCAAATCTACAGACATTGTTATTACCTCTCCTACAAGCTAAGAATGCTGGACTACAAACCAAAAACTGCTTACAAATATCTTAGAAACCAATAACATAATAGCTGTAAGAAAAACTAATCACAATGAAAAAATGACCTCAAAAGTCATAGAGGTATCATTATATATATTATTACTCATCATCCTTGCAGGGTGTAGGTACTGGACTTGGCTTACACCACAGAATTACTCCTCAGTTTTGTTTCTGATAGTCATGGAAATCTGGTTTCTTGGACAAACTACTGGGGATGTTTTCACTTTGAAATAAACACATTATAATTTATTCCAAAAATATATATTGCTGAAATACAGTTTAGAAATGTATTAAAATCTTCTGAGTTGGTTTCATTATTAAAAGATATTTAATACTAGTTTATAAAGAAAGAGTGGTAAACATTTTTAAATAACAATATACACTATAATATTTAACAAGTTTATTTTGTAGAAATATAGAAATTTTCAGGTTCCAGAGGTTGAAATTGAATTAATTTGACCACATTTACCAATATTAATACACAATTTCATACAAGTTATTTTATGGAATGCTATTGACATTAAATATTTAAGAATCACTAAAAAATTATTTCAAGTATTTTAGATAATTGAAGGTAATATTTCAAAAATAATCTTATTAATACATGCACAATAAGTATGATAAAATTTTCACAGTTTTTAAACAAGTAGACTAATCTAAAATGTATTAAAAGTGAAAGATGACAAGAAATTTATGTAAAGTAAGGTACTACAAAAGTCTACTTAGAAAGATTAATTTGTATGTAGAAGTTCTCTAGGACATTAAGAAACATACTAAAAATTTAAAGCACTGCTACTCCTCTTTATAAGAAAAGTTGGAAATGAAGTATATAGCAACATTGTGTACATGTTTATACCATAATACTTAAAAATTTCATGTACACACACACACACACACTGGATATCAATTTTATCTTAGTTTTAGAGACAAATTGTTTCCTTACAAACTATACACAGACAATAGTATTTAGCCTATATTTGTGAATATAATGAGTCCAAGTTCTGAAATAAGTTAGTAATTTAGCATACTTTACCTAATTTTATGTGAACTTACATAAGAAAAAAGAATATTAAACCTGGAATGTGGAGACTTACAGGACTCAATGTAGGTAATTTTAGCAGAAATTCCTAATAATGAGAATGGGACCTGAAGAGATCTCCTCCAGTACTTAGACAGGACCCCAATTGGAGGATGGGGACACCAATCCACCTGCAAAACTTTTGATCCCAAATTGCTACTGTCTGAAAAAAATGAAGAGACAAAAATGGAGCAAAGACTGAAGCAATACCTGAACAGTGACTGGTCCAACTTGGGATCCATCTCACAGTGCAGACACCAGTATCTGACACTGTTAGTGATATTGTGATTGAAGACAGGACCCTAGTAACACGGCGGTCCTCTGAAAGGTTCTACCAATAACTGATTGAGACGGATGCAAATACTCCCTGCCAAACATTTGGCAGAAGTCATGAAACTCTATGGAAAAGTCAGGGAAGGACTGAAGGAACTGAAGGGGATGGCAAGCCGATAGGAAGACCAACAGCGTCTATAACCTGGATCCCTGAGAGCTCCAAGAGGCTGAGTCAACAACTAAAGAGCCACAAAACATCTATTGCAGGGGGCTGGCTGCTTTGTCTGACTTCAGTTTGTGATGATGTGCCTAATTCAGTGGATACTTGATGCCCCAGAGTGGGGGAAAATGTTGGAGGGCACCCTCTCTGAGGTGAAGGGAGAGGAATGGGGGGAAGGAACTCTGGGAGGGAAAATGAGGAGGGCAACATTTGGGATGTAACTAAATAAAATAATTAATTAAAAGAAAAAGAAAGAATATTTTAAAAATTAATCAAGGAATTTAAGAGGGAATTTTGTTTGAGAATAAAGTAATAAGATATATATGTATATAACCTTGTGTGTTTGTTTATGTGTTGAGCTAAATTGATTCACATATAATTACTTTTCTTCAACATTTGTAAGAAAAACAGGCCACAGATATTTACTTAACCTGTTAGTGAAGTAATCAATAATGTAGTAAATTATTTTGACTCTATTCAAAAAAATTAATAATATATTAATTAGACAATATTAAAAATATTTTAGATATGTAATTCTTATGGTATTACAATATATTAGTTCTATAGGAATGAAAAATTCAGTGTATGGTCCTTGAAGATATCATTCAGGATTTATAGATTACTTTGAACTGTCAGAAACACATTCGCCTAATTATTTTCAGTGTAGTGCCTTGAGAATGTGATCAGAGATCTGGTAATCCATTGTTTCTGCTGTTCCAACCTGGCATACCTCACATTTGTTCTAGGTAGTAGATTTTAGATCGTCATGTCAGGCTCATTAACTGTTAAATGCTTCAAGATATAAAACTTCAGTGTTCATTTCTTATGATAAAACTTAATAAAGTATGGAAATTAACACACCATTAATCAGTTCTAGCCACAATGACTGAAATATAAATGGGAACTGGAGAAATTTTCTCACACATCAGAGTCTATAGATTACAACTCAATATTGTTTGTTTTCTAAATTTCTAACCATAAATTTATATAAAACATTAACCATCAGATATATGAGATTTTTGTGAAAAAATATATGTATATATATCGCATTCTTATATTTATTATTATTTTCTTGTTTAAAATGTACTGTGAATTATTGGTAATATAATAAATACTGCATATATGTATATCAACAACATAAATTTGAGAATGAAGGAAAAAGGAAGAAGAAGGTATGGAAATATAGTAAATATTAACATTTCCAAAGGTAAGTAATAAACTTGAACTGAAAGAGTAGGTGTAAGATATGCTGACATACTTTGGTGTTCTCATAATGTGACATTTACTGATAAATATTACTATTAAAATATTTTAGGCTATCTGATATTCTAGGTAAAGAGAATTATAGGACTTCAATCACTCTTTTTCTAAATATATTATGTAACACCAGAAGTACTAAAGTACTTCTTCACCCAGTGGAGGGATGTGGGATGAGATAGGTATGTGGAAAATATAAACATGGAGTATTATTCTCAGTAGCTACAAGTAAACTTATAGAGCATTAAGCAGTAATAAGACATTAATAGTAGCTGTTACCAATGATTTTATTAAATAATTGAACATTTAAATGCTAAAATTAGCATGAAATATTCATATTTTATAATTAAGCAGTAATAAGACATTAATAGTAGCTGTTACCAATGATTTTATTAAATAATTGAACATTTAAATGCTAAAATTAGCATGAAATATTCATATTTTATAAACTAACTGTTTTGGAAAAATATAATTTGTATAAAATACTTATCTGAAGATTTATTAAAAATTAACTTTGATCACACGCCACAAAATGAAGCACTTTAAGATTTCTCTAAATGTAATAGTTGTGTCTTAGAGTTTACATTTGGTCCTGTTTACCATTACAGAGATTTGCCATATAGTATGTTTTCTGTTTATTAAATAAACATGGGTTGTTGTCTGTCAAAGGCATTTCTAGTAACTATATGACTGCCATGAGACAGTGAATATGTGCATTTGGAGTCCTTTATAAGATTTTCAGGCAAAGGGAGACCCATTTAATCTATTTCTATAATTTCGCAAATAGTTTGTTTACACATGGTTTGTCTACATGTTATTTCTTCTGGGTTCCCATCACAAGCCTGGTCCCTGGAGAGCACAGAAAGGGCATCATATTCCCTGAAACTAGAGCTACAGAGAGTTGTGAGCTATCATATGGATTCTTGAAATAGAATTCAGGTGCTTTGGAATAGCAGCATGTATTCTTAACAACTAAAAGATCACTAGATCCAACTAATAATTATAAAGCAAAAAATGTTTTGGTCATGAAGAACATTTCTTATGCTTTTAGGAATATTAGAGGACATTATTTTACAGAACCAAAAATAAAAGGTTTAGAAACTTAATGCAATAATAGTGAAATAGATTATTATAATAATAAAAAAACACCAACAAAGTAGATTATGAAACTCTTTTGTAACAGAACAGTCATCTTAATAACAGAGCTTTCAGCCTTTTGCTATGTGTGACAAACACAGAAAGCTTTAAGACTGATCCTCACACACACACAAAAAAATATAGCAAGAAACTAGTAATATGGTCTTGGGCAAAGCAATTTTCAGTACATATCATTTCATCCAATCATACTTAAATCACTTGATTAAATAATAATTATGATGACTAAGGTTTGTTAAACATCTTTTTTCATTCATTTTAGAGGGAAGTTTAGAGGACATTGCTGGCTTGCTTGAACTTCTCTATGTTATTGATTTCTCTAACACATTCTGTCATTCATTTGTTATTCACCATATTCAAACAAACAGTTCAGGATCTTAATAACACTAACATTTGTATTATATTGTCACTCAGATTTTCTCCTCTCTGCCTCTATTCATGGATTTTCTCTTATTCTACAAAGATTTCCAAAATTTTAACCTAATAAAAGCTCTTAAAAGATAATTTTCCCAAGTATGGAAGCAATAATATAGCATCTATAAATTACTATATACTATGTCAGATATTTAATTTTATCTTGTTTTAAAACCAATTATACATCAAAAGTCTTTAGCTTTTTGTTTCATTTTTTTGTTTTAAATATTTCTTTATGTTTTCTTTTCAGTAAATGCTTGATTTAAATAACCTATTTTATATATCCATATACGAAGTTCGCATAAAAAATTCATATATATATATACATATATAATTAAATCATAAATTTTATTTGTTCACACAGGGGTTATAAACACAAAAAGGCAGGATGTGGGGAAGGGGATAACACCATAGTGTCGGTGTACAGGGGATGTGCAGATATCATTCAGAACAGTGTACTGTCTAATTAAGTTTCAGGAGACAGGTCACTAGGACTCTATCAATGGTTCATTTGTCCTTATCTAAGTCTTTAGCTTTTAACTGATAAGGTTGGCTTTATCTCAAAAACACAGGGATTAATTAACCTAGACCAATCAATAAATATAGTAAACCCTATAAAGACAAAACTTCACCATCATTTAAATAGATGTAGAAATGCATTTGCAAAACTCAAATATAATTTTATGATAAAAAATTCTAGATAGAGAATAGGATTGAAGGTAACATGCTCCAACATAATAAAAATATTTTACTGATTATATTTATTTATATAATAAACCAATAGCTAACATTATCTTAAGTGGACAATAACTGAGGACAATTCCATTACTCACAGTAATGAGAAAAGGCTGGAAACACTTGACTAAGAAATACAGGAAGATAAGGGAATTTAAAAAAATACAAATAGGAAAAAATAAATTATCCTTATCTGCATATGCTATTTCTGGGCAGTTAACTTATGGGTATGAGTGGGCTGGGTTCTGTTGGGCAGAGTTGTGGTTCCAGAGGCTCTGGGGAGCAGAAGCATGGTTGACTGAGTTCACTCCACATGCTACTGGGCAGACACTACAGGGCTCTGCCCAGACTTGGGGAGATCTTGCTCAGTCTGAGATCCTGCAGGGACAGGGCTTTTGAGTGGTGTTCTTCGGGCTGATGGCTGACCTGGAGGCCTGTGATCTACGTCCTCGGGCTCTCACACAGTGCCCCATGGGTTGAGGCTCTTGCTATGGCACTTGCTTGGGTGGATCATGGATTGGCTAGCTTGGTTGAATTGGAAGACCTTCATAGCGGGACTTAGAAGAAGTCCTTAGACTGGAGATTAGACAGTGGCTTGGTAGTTCTAAGACCCCCTCCATGGTTCTCCACAGCAGGCACCAAAGACACAAGGAAGTCCAGGGTTTTAAAGTGTTTATTGTAATGTCGGAAAGTAGATGAATCTGGCTCCACCCTCCCAAAACTCAGGCCAGACCTGAGTTAAGTAGGTAGGGACAAGGGAGGAGGGTCTAAGAAGGAATGCTTAATTGACTACGCCCTATGGCCTTCAGGTATCTCATTAATATGGAAATCTCTTGAGGCTGAGGCCTGTAGTCATTCCCTCTACCTGTTAATAGTGTTTATCTGGAGTCCATTTTACCTGTGAGGGGTGGATCCAAGTTGATTCCCTGAAGCTTAGATGTTTTTAGATTTATAGAGATAAGTTTAAGAAATTTAGCTTCACCATTGTTTGCAGTATATACTGCATACCACATACTCATACCTTTGTGTCATGGTAGAAGCTTGGTCAACAGTTTTGGGTCAAAAGCATGAATGCTCTTTCAGGTAAGTTCAGGAAAGACGTAACCTTCCATGGAGCAGAAAGTGCAAAAGATCGCTTGTCCCTGATTTTCAGTATGACTGGAAACCCTGAAAGAGTTGGCTTTGCCTTTATCCAGAAGTCTGGATGTATATAGATTTAGCACAATGAGAAGTTCCCTTTTTAAGTCCGTCCTTAAAAGACAACCAAAGAAAACTTAAAATCTTGAGCTTGTGACTATGATATTAGTGGGTTATATAGTGGGAGGTTTATCAGAGTTAAAATATTTGTCAGAACTTCACTTATTAATGTGAAAGCTCTGAACTTTAAAGTCTTTAAACAACAGAACCCTAGTGAGAGGTCAGAAGCATTTTTAAAATTTATTTTATATACCTCAAATAACTTTCTTAGTACCAAATAAGCTTTCACATCCTCCAAATTTCATAACTTGCACTGATTCACCTATAGCACCCTCTTAGAAACTTAAACACTATCTGAGATCCTCTAAATTTAAGCTTCTGTATCCTTAGACCTTATATTAATTTTACACTTGTTTTTCTACCCAAGAATTCGCCTTGAGACTCAGGTGGTCGAAGTAGTTGACTAGAAACACTTTGAGGCAAGTATCGATAGTAAAAGATTACTGTGATGCTGGTTTTCTGAAGCTCCTAGCAAGATAGATTGTGTCTCGACTTAGCAGTAGGGCCTCTAGGAGAGTGTAAGCCTGTGGCCTGAATTTAACACATGAAGAGAACTGAGAATGCAGTCGAAACCTTGGTCTCTGCAGTTAAATTGATAAATCTTACCCTAATCTAGTCTTCAAATCTATCAGAGACTTAAAAAAAATAAATTTCACCTGTGTAGGCAGGAAGTGCAGACCAAGCAGGTTCTGAGTCTATTAAAAATGACAGAGGCTTACCATCCACTTGGTCATTCACCCAAGGTTCAAGGTTCCTCTCTGTTTTTTAGGGCATCTAACTTTGGCTGCCAGGCCCAGAAGATTTGATAGACTTTTTTTGTGAAGTAGAAATTTTGATGGACTGTTCTACTTTGTCTAGGCAAAGTGAGGCAGTCAACTTCCCAGTCTAGAGTTTGGATAGTTTAATGACAGCAGCCAAAATAAAGGGCATTTATAGTGGAACACTTAGCTTTATCGTATTTAAAGCAAGCTTCAGATGGACAGTCCTCTGTGCCCATCTTTGTTTGAGTAGATTAAGAGCCCTGAGAAGAGCCTGAATATCTACTATGAAATATCTACTTATTTATCAAATACCTTAAATGTCATATTCTGCAGATCTTTGACATGTTTGAAGATCACCTTTCTATCTAAAGCAAGCCAAAAAGACAAACTTTCCTCATTTCTATTACATATGTTCTACTTTAATTTGAAATAATGTCAAGGAGTATAGATAAAGCTTAATCTTGTAAACACATTAGTTCTTAGCATTACTACAATGTACTTTGAACATATTAAAGAATTTGTTGATTTATAAGGTGACATAATATCAACTTTAATTTCATAGTTATTATTAAGAGTTTACATTATTTATCAAACATACATTGTTACTTATCTAGATGTTCTAGCATAATGGTTTTGAGCAGTTAGCAAATATATACATATTGAGTCAAATATCTAAATTAACTTTCATTACTCTGAGTAGATCTTTATAATCATAAAACATAATCATCATATGCAGAATATTTCAAGCTAGAGTTGAACCACATATAAAGTATACTGTAGCAAATATAAATTTAAAATTACAACACATAAAAATCCACACTAAACTAAAGTATCTGATGCTTGTTGTTGCCTTTCTAGTCTAAAAGAGTTAGAGTAATAAACAGAGAATTCATCAGGACTATAGAATGTTAAGATGGTTGCTTTATTCCATGAGGCCATATTTTTTTTCCTTTTTAATATTTGACTTAAAATTTTTTGTTAGATATTTTATCTATTTGCATTTTAGATGTTATACCCTTTCTCCCTTCCTGCAACAGAAACCCCTATCCCATCCCCCCTCCTCCTTTAAGCTTTTACACCATTTTAATTACATGAAAGTATTAAGGTTAGTTCTAGGTTGGGGAACTAGCAATACAATAGATGCAAATAGTCAAGGAACAAGCAAGACAATATACACAGGTAGTCAAGAAGAAGCAAGGCAATAAAGAAAGTTCTGAGATCAGTTCTGTTATCACTATTTCTAAGGGCTTATCAGGATGACCAAAATAGTTGAGCCTACTTCCCTGTCCTAGCCCAAAGTCATTTTTATGTCTGAAGCCTGCTTCTTTGTTCTGGCCTAAGATTCAGATTCCTGCCTGAAATTATTTCTTTGTTCTAGCCTAATGTCAGATTTCTGCCTGATGCTCACTTTTTTGTCCTTGGCCAATGTCAGATTCTTGCCAAGCAGCCCCAAAAGCTCTCTGCCTCTCCCCAGGTTTTATTTCATATACAAGACTGGACCTGTCTTAGGTCAGTCTGCCAAGAATGTCTTCCTTATGCACATCATGGAATATGCATTATCAAAAGCAATGCACTTATGTCTTAAGTTGATAAGGCTCTGTGCAGAATCTTACCCATCCTTGGCTTGCCAGGCTGTTAATTTAATAACTCTATCTGGTTTCAGTTTCAAGCCATGTACTTTGGCTGCCAACATGTTGATGTTGTTAAAGACAATTTTAAACATGTTGTGAGGGAATAAAAGTATTCCAAAGACAAAAAGGGCTAGCATGATCAAGCTATATATCCCATTCTTGAAGCTTGACCAAAATAGAAATAATGACCTCAAGCCATGGGTAATTGTATCAGCTGTATCTGCCACATCAACACTCAGCAGAGCATTCTTTAAATTCATAATCTCATTATGCAAAGTTAAAACATCCAGAGAGGTGTTAGAATTATTCCAAATACACTGCAAGTGTCTTTAAACATTTTCTAATTATAATGAATGCCATTGTAAATTTTAGAAGTGACACAAACCCAATGGTATTTGGCATGAGTCTCAAGATGGCTCCTTATTCTTAAACTCTGAAACTTCTTCCAGTAATTTGAATAGGATAAAGAGCATTAATCAAATGTTGTAAATGCCTATCTAAATCCTCTTGTATTCCCAACACACTAGTAACATTTCTTTTTTATTTATTTTTTTATTTTTTTGCTAAATGATTAACAACAGTAGCTGTCTTAATTTCTTGTGTCTAATCAATTGCAGAAGCAGTGGTGCTAGCAATTAATGTAATTAAAGATGTTATACCAGCAATAATCAAACCCACTAACCTTGTTCTTCTGCTTAAAGTCTGACTCACTTCTTCCAGTACTTGAAGCTTTTTTCAGAGTACCAACATTTTGTATCACTCAGGGCAATAAAACAAAAGCTTGTTGATAGACCTCTGCAACAGACATGCCAGGTTCAAAACAATAACACAAGTAGAACGTGTATAATCAATTCAACTTACATTAAATATTGTAGAAGAAATAAAAGCAATTTTAACTGACAATTAAAAAAGCCTTAACACATGTACTAACACTTGTCTGAAATCCAGATCCTGTCCCAACTATCTGTTGCTAATATCACATCATAGAGTACTGCACCTAACTTCCAAATATGTCTCTGAAAATCTCTAGAACCAGCCTTCCAAATGAAGACTGTTATTTACAGTATTGGAAATATTGATTTTTATACTAGTCCATGATTAAGTCCAAATAACTGATCAGATTTAAGAAAACTACAAGAGTCATTATAACTTCTCTTTTGATTCTCTATTACACAGGGTCTAAAAACTTGAGGCAAGGCAGCTTCTTCCATCAGGGGTGTAGTTAAGCAATGGTGGGTCAGGAACTTATGTCCAGTACAGCTTCCCAGTTACCATTGTTAGGACACTCATCAAACTCACAGGTCATTCTCTATCCTGGCATCAATATGTCTTACTTGTTACTCTGGCAGCCATCATGCTCCATCTGCATCTTGAAGAAAAAACATAAATATGCCCTCTTCCCCATATTAAACACCTGATCAGGATCATGCCATATGCCAGTAAGTGGATCCATCCCTTTCACCTATACACAATTGTGCCTAGTTGTAGGGTGTCATAGACACACAGCAGAAAATTCTTTGCAATCCAAATTTCTTTACAAAATTAAAATAAAAGAACAGGATTTAAATAAATTTGCAGTGTCCGGGGAAATACCTCTGGTAAAAATACTTTTTTATTTTATGAAGATATTGTAGTTCCACGGGCCCCTTCCACAGTCCCTTGTCCTTGAGGATTATAAGGAATCCCAGTAATATGGGTAATATTAAATTGTTGACAAAAAGTTTCAAATGCTTGACTGCAATAGCGAATTCCATTATCTGATTATTATCATTATTATTATTATTATTATTATTATTATTATTATGTAACTTACTTATCTACATTTCAGATGTTATCCACTTTCCTTATCTCCCTCTAGAAACTCCTTATCTCAACCCCCTCCACTTACTTCTATGAGGGTGTGCCCCCACCCATCTACCCGCTCTTGCATCCTGGCCCTCAGATTTCCCCACACTGGGGCATCCAGCCTTCACAGGACAAAAGACCTCCTCTCCCACTGATGCCAAACAAAGCATCTTCCACTACATGAACAGCTGGAGCCATGGGTCCCTCCATATGTGTTCCCAGGCTAGCTCTTTAGATCCAAGGAGTTCTGGTTGGTTGGTAGCCCCTTCACCTTCTTCAGTCTTCTCTCTAACTCCTCTATTGGGGACAGTGTGTTCAGTTCAATGGTTAGCTGTGAGCATCTGTCTCTGTATATGTCAGAATGTGGCAGAGTCTCTCAGGAGACAGGTATATCAGGCTCCTGTTTGCATGTACTTCCTGGCATTCACAATAGTGTTTACATTTGGTGATTGCACATGGGATGGATCCCCAGGTGGTTCAGTCTTCTAATGGTCCCTCCTCTAGTCTTAGCGCCACACTTTGTCTTCATATTTTGTTACTCCTAAAATGGACCAAAGCACTCACACTTTAGTCTTTCTGCTTCTTCTTGAGATTCATGTGATCTGTGAGTTGTATCTTGGGTATTGTGAGCCTTTGGGCTAATAACCACTTATCAATGTGTGCATACCATGTGTGTTCTTTTGTGTTTGGGTTACTTCACTCAGGATGATATTTTCTAGTTCCATCCATTTGCCTAAAAATCTCATTAATTCATTGTTTTTAATAGCTGAGTAATTCTCCATTGTGTAAATGTACCATATATATATCCATTCCTCTGTTGAAGGATATTTGGGTTCTTTCTAGCTTCTGACTACTATAAATAAGGCTGCTGTGAACATAGTAGAGCAAGTATGGTTGTTCGAAGTTGGAGCATATTTTGGGTATATAACTCGAAGTAGTATAGCTGGATCCTCGGGTAATACTATAATCCAATTTTATGAAAAAGACCAGACTGCATTCCAAAGTGCTTACAATCCCACCAAAAATGGAGAAGTGTTCCTCATTATCCACATCCTTGCCAGCATCTGCTGTCACATGCAGTTTTGATCTTAGCCATTCTTACTGGTATGAGGTGGAAACTCAGGGTTGCTTTGATTTGCATTTCCCTTATGACCAAAGATGTTGAACATTTCTTTAGGTGCTTCTCGGCTACTCAGTATTCCTCAGTTGAGAATACTTTTTGAGCTATGTACCCCATTTTTAATCTTTGTACCCCATTTTAATGGGGTTATTTGATTGTCTGGAGTCTAATTTCTTGAGTTCTTTGTATATTTTTGATATTAGCTCTCTATCGGATGTGGGATTGGTAAAGATCTTTTCCCAATCTGTTGGTTGTCATTTTGTCCTATTGACAGTGTCCTTTGTCTTACAGAAGCTTTGCAATTTTATGAGGTCCCATTTGTCAATTCTTGATCTTAAAGCATAAGACATTGGTGTTCTGTTCAGGAATGTTTTCCCTATACCCATGTATTCGATGTTCTTCCTTACTTTCTCTTCTATATAATTTCAGTGTATCTGGTTTTATGTGGAGGCCTTGATCCACTTGTACTTGAGCTTTGTACAAGGAAGTAAGAATGGATCAATTTTCATTCTTCTACATACTGACTTCCAGGTGAACCAGCACTATTCCTTGAAAATGCTGCCTTTTTTTTCCACTGGATGGTTTTAGCATCTTTGTCAAAGATCAAGTGACTATAGGTGTGTGGGTTACTTTCTGGGTCTTCAATTCTATTCCATTGATCTTCCTGCTTGTCTCTGTAACAATAACATGCAGTTTTTATCTCTATTGCTTTGTAGTACATCTTGAGATCTGGGATGGTGATTCTCTCAGTAGTTGTTTTATTGTTGAGAATAGTTTTTGCTATCCTGGATTTTTTTGTTATTCCAAATGAACTTGTAAATTGCTCTTTTTAACTCTATGATGAATTGAGTTGGAATTTTGATGGGGATTGCATTGAATCTATAGACAGCTTTTAGCAAGATGATCATTTTTACTATATTAATGCTGCCAATCCATGAGCATTAGAAATCTTTCCATCTCCTGAGATCATCTTCGATATTTTTCTTTAGATACTAGAAGTTCTGGTCATACAGATCTTTCACTTGCTTGGTTAGAATCACATTAAGGTATTTTAAATTGACTATTGTGAAGGGTGTCATTTCCCTAATTTTTTTCTCAGCGTCTTTATCCTTTGAATAGAAGAAGGCTACTGATTTGTTTGAGTTAGTTTTATATGCAGGCACTTTGCTGAAGTTGTTTATCAGGTATAGGAGTTCTCTGGTGGAAGTTTTGGGGTCGCTTAAGTATACTATCCTATCTTGTGCAAATAGTGATATTTTGGCTTTTTCCTTTCCAATTTGTATCCTTTTGATAGTCTTTTGTTTTCTAATTGGCCTGGCCAGGACTTTGAGTACTACACTGAGTAGGTAGAGAGAGACTGGACAGCCTTATCTAGTCCCTGATTTTAGTGGGTTATCTTCAAGTTTCTCTCCATTTAGTTTTTTGTTGGCTACTGGTTTAGTGTATATTGCTTTTACCATGTTTAGGTATGGGCCTTGAATTCCTGTTCACTCTAGGACTTACCATGATGGGGTTTGGAATTTTGTCAAATGCTTTCTCAGCAGCTAGTGAGATGATAATGTGTTTTTTTTCTTTGTGTTTGCTTATATAGTGGATGATGTTGATTGATTTCCAAATATTGAACCATCTCTGCATTCCTAGAATAAAGCCTACTTGATTGATGATTGTTTTGATGTGTTTCTGGATTCCATTTGCAAGAATTTTATTGAATATTTTTCCATCGATATCCATAAGGGAGATTGGTCTGAAGTTCTCTTTTTTTGTTAAGTCTTTTTGTGGTTCAGGTATGAGCATAATTTTAGCTTCAAAGAATGAATTGGGTAGTGTTCCTTCTGTTTCTATTTTTGTGAAATAGTTTATAGAGTATTGGTATTAGGTCTTCTTGGAAGGTCTGATAGAAT
Organism: Grammomys surdaster; assembly: GCF_004785775.1. NCBI lineage: Eukaryota > Metazoa > Chordata > Mammalia > Rodentia > Muridae > Grammomys > Grammomys surdaster. The sequence continues at coordinate 5,649,177 of NW_021604619.1, read as the reverse complement.
TCTGCACTAAATCCACCTGATCCTGAGCTTTTTTTTTTAGTTGGGAGACTTTTAATGACTGCTGCTACTCCTTTAGGGGTTATAGGATTATTTAGATGGTTTATCTGCTCCTGATTTAACTTTGGTACCTGATATCTGTCTAGGAAATTGTCCATTTCATCCAGATTTTCCAGTTTTGTTGAGTATAGGCTTATGTAGTAAGATCTGATGATTTTTTTGAATTTCCTCAGTTTCTGTTGTTATGTCTCCCTTTTCAGTTCTAATTTTATTAACTTGGATACTGTCTATGTACCCTTTGTTTAGTCTGGCTAAGCATTTATCTATCTTGTTGTTTTTCTCAAAGAACCAACTCCTGGCTTTGTTGATTTTTTGTATAGATCTTTTTGTTTCTACTTGGTTGATATCAGCCCTGAGTTTGATTATTTCCTGCCCTCTTCTCCTCTTGGGTCTATTTGCTTCTTTTTTTTTTCTTCTAGAGCTTTCAGTTGTGCTGTCTAGTTGTTAGAGTATGCTCTCTCCAGTTTCTTTTTGTAGGCACTTAGAGCTATGAGTTTTCCCCTTAGCACTGCTCTCATAGAGTCCCACAAGTTTTGATATGATGTGTCCTCATTTTCATTAAATTCTAAAAAGTCTTTAATTTCTTTCTTTATTTCTTTCTTGACCAAGTCATCGTTGAGTAGGGAGTTGTTCAATTTCCATGTGTATGTGGACTTTCTGTTGTTTTTGTTACTATTGAAGAACAGCCTTAGTGTGTGGTGATCTGATAGAATGCATGGTAAGTTTTCTTGTATCTGTTGAGGCCTGTTTTGTGACCAATCATATAGTCCATTTTGGAGAAGGTACCATGAGGTGCTGAGAAGACGGTATATTCTTTTGGCTTTGGATAAAGTGTTCTATAGATATCTGGTAATGGTTCTTAACTTCTCTTAGTTTCACTGTGTCTCTGTTTAGTTTCTTTTTCCATGTTCATTCCATTGATGAGAGTGGGGTGTTGAAGTGATTTTAAATCTGAATCTTGCTTTTCTGGTGTCATGGGGTATTCAAAAATTGCTGTGGTGGGAAAAGTAGGTTCTGATGATGCCAAGTAACCTAGGTTTCTGATGCTTATGTTCTTGTGCTTGCCTTTTGCCCTATGGTTATCTCTAGTGCTACCTGCACTCACAATCTCTGACTGCAGCCTGTTTTTCCAGTTATCTTGGTTGTGTCAGAACTCCTCAAAGTCCAGTTGTATCTATGATCCTGTGATACTAGGATCCTGGTTTTAAGTGGTCATGGGAGTCAGGCTGCTTCTGGGATCCTGTGATCCTGGTGTGACTAATCTCCTGGGATCCTGTGATTCTATGATCCTATGTTCCTGAATGTTCAGCCTCCTCTGGGTGTACAGTTGCTCTGGGATTTGGTGCAGAGCTAGCACCTAGGTCTTTTCAGGGCACTGGTGCAGATTGTAAGTAGCCCGTCCCACTTGTCTGGAGGAAGTTCCTGGGTCCACGTGGGTCCCAGTTACTCCTTGTTTGTGTGGGAGGGGTGCTGTCGCAGCTTCTTCACCTAAGATCCTGGGATTGTTAGAGCTCCTGGGAGTCTAGCCTCTCTGGGTGTTCTGGGATTGGGTGCAGAGCTGGCACCCTAGGTCTGCTCAGTGCACTGGTGCAGACTGGAAGGTGACATGAGGCTATCTTTAGATGAACAAATCAAATGTCAGGTTGCAGGCCAGTGAACATTTACATCCTGGTAAGGTCACAGCTGAAACAGACACTATATATATATATATATATATATATATATATATATATATATATATATATATATATATATTTCTGTATCGTGTGTGTGTGTGTGTGTGTGTGTGCACGCACACATGCGCACACAGGTGTGCATATGAATTGCATCCAAGAATAATGCACATATCTACACAGAATTAAATCCAAGTTACATACACACAAATGGAGTTGAATTTTATTTACATACACACCTAAACACATTTGTATGCCCTTATCAAGAGTTTAATCACACATATGACATATATGACATTTAGGACATATGACATTTATGCTATGTGTGGTATTTATGACATATAGGCTATGTTGGATATATGACATATATGATATATATATATGATGTATGACATATGAACATGTATGACATGTATGATATTTATGATATATAGGCTATGTTGGATATATGATATATATAATGTATGACATATGCAACATGTATGACATATATTATAAATTTTTAATTATAAGCTTTTCATTATATAAGTTTGAAATTAAATATTATTGCAGATGTTATGTATTTTAAACTATACCCAGTGAACAATTTACAAATCCCTACATAAGCGTTTATCCCTAGATAAGTCTTAAGATATAATACTTTTCTTGAGAGCAGAATGCAAAGAAATAAAGAGATAAAAGTTTTTTTAATTTAAAAAAATTTAAGTGGAGAAGTAGTATCTTGAGCATAAATCAGAATTCAGAACAAGTTTAGATATAAGATACTTAGGAATCATTTTTTTCTCTGGCCATGAGAATTTGGAAATCAGCTGTGTTAATTTTTGGCCATTGAATGAAGCCAAGATGTAATAATCTCAGTCCATGAAGGAAGACAGAGAGTGTATTAGGCTTAGCACTCAATAGATGCCAGAAGCCAATTTGGGGCATGGGTAGGATGTTGGAGCCAGAGCTATGTGTAGTACACGGCAGACTCTAGAGTTTGAAATCAAAATTTCAGACAAATGAGCTGTATGCACCTTAGGAATGGTTAGATTAATGTCTAGGCAGGAGCAGATAGATAGATAGGTGTGTCTGTCTCAGTGAAGTATGTAGAGGAAGAACAGACAGTAACAAGCATGGCTTGGAGTGAGGAAAAAGGAATAAAGAAAAGGGATTTGTTTTCATGGACACCGAATGCTTGGGTGGTATATTGAGGCAATGTTTAACAAGTTTAGAAGCTAGGTGTATCAGAACACAGTTCTAATGGAAGACATATGGAGGAGTCCCAAGCCTGGATCTGAAACAGCTCAGTATCCCAGGGAAGACCAAACTGAGAAGAGAAAAGCTGTCCATATAAATTGTCATTCAGTTGCAGGAGCCAGTGCAAAAAGCATGAGCAGACATGTTTCACCTGACACCAGAAATTTTCATGGAAGCCAAGGGGCAAGAGAAAGCATCCCAGACGATCAAAGCCTCCTCTTGGGATATAGAATTAGAGAAGCATTTAAGGGGAGTTACAGGGAGAATTAATCAATCATCAGAGTTGGATAGAGAACCTAATGATATGTGGACCTGTAAACATATCTGTTGCCATGTCTAGCAGGATGTGGAACACCAGTGGGAATAGACAGCAGTAGAACCCCTACCCATAGGCTCATTGAACAAATATTATGAAATGTAATGCATCAAGAGGTTATCCATGACAGGCCCACGCCAGCGTGTATGCCATTGAGAAATTATGCCATCCAACAGATCTGGTGTAAAAGAGTCATTGGGGTAACTGAGAATCTGGGGGATGTGTAGAGGCAGATGAATGAACATGTGGACAGGCAGACAGAGCAGAGAGATAGACAAGAGGATAGAGAGAGGGGGGATGCAGAGAGAAGGAAGGGAATGGGCAACAGAGTGTGGTAGCACTGAGGTCATATAGAAATACTAGAGCAGAGAGAGATCTCGGAAGGCAGGGTCCCCTCTACCGGCTGCACACACTTGGCACATATGGTAGTGGTGGTCTCTCAGTCATGACATAGGCCGCTGCTAGGCCCCTGAGAGCAGAACAGGAGCATTGTCTTTGCCCAAAACATTGAAAAAAAACTGTACAGTATGTTCAAAATGCATGCACAGATTTGTACTTCTGTGCATTTTCTTTGGGTTTTTTAAGTATTTGATTTTAAAAGTTCATAAGGTTTTAAATATATTTGTCATATTTTTGAGATGATAATTACAGTGTTTCTTCTTCCCCTTCCCTCCTTCAAAACGGATTATTCAATGTACTCCTTCTTGTTCTCATAACCTCTCTTTATATTAGTTATTTAAAAAAATGTATATCACTGTGATACCTTTTCAGATTACTAAGTTAAAGTTCTTTTCATAAATACTCATTTCATATTTTCTAAGATTCCTTCTGCGATATCCACGAATTATGCACATTTACCTCTTTTAAAAATTTTTTTCCAGATACATTGCACCCTCCAGTATTTTATCTTCTAAAATACCCACTCTTCTTACCACTTCAATCTTATCATTTGTACTTGTTAAGTATTAAAGCACATAATGAATGCATTCTCATTGCATACTAACTTATTAGTAAAAAGGTTAAAAGTAAAGCTAGCATTAAAAGTGACAATAGAATTGATATCAGATACATAGTAGTAAATAATAGCAGCCTCAAAACGAAATCGTACATACTTCTCTGAAAAGAAAGAATATTATGGCATACCATTTCTTTTATGATTTCACAGGACACACAGACAGAAGCATTTATAATGAATAGGAGAGTATTGGGTCCAGAGACAAAGATAACTCTCAATTAATCCGATTAACATATCATACAATCGAGTTAATGAAGCTTTGAGATATTTTAATAAGGGAATTTCTAATTTAATTAATTCTTTTCTGAAAACACCATGCCTCATAAGTTTCCCACAAAAAGGCTTTCATCATGAAAGATCTTTTCCTGGACAACTCATAAAATAGAAAGTGATGTAAGGCACATTCTCAATGTCTTTTATTTTATTTTTTTTAGTAGAATTGTAGAATGTATAAGACTGGGAAGAGAATCATGGGATGCCTTCATTTTCTTAAAAATAGAATTCAAAATATAACAACAGAAATTCTCAAACTGAGCAAATCTCTGGTCAAAATTCACAGTGAATATATAACATGCATTCTCAAAGATTAACGAGATTTTGTCATTTGCTTTTTAAAATGTCAGCATAATCTCACAATCGGTTTTCCTCATTCCAACATAAATCTTTCATTGGTCAAAATGAATTGAGCGTCTTTGTCTCCGGTGTGAGTTTCTGTGGTCATGAAAATCAGAGGAAAAGTTTATCGTGTCTCTTCTCTATGTCTACATTTATTTTGGCCCTCAGGTCCTCAATATATCAGTGTCTCTGTAAATATATATTCAAATTTACATAAATAATTTTGCAAATAGCATTTATACATATGTATACCAATATGAATAATGTATAAACTATAACTATGCTATACTTTTATATTTAGACACTATGAAATAGAAATGACCATGTATGTACAACTACATATAAAACACCATTTAAAACGTTAAGCCCACATTTCCTATTGCCTCGACATTAGGTAGCCATTTCTTGAGAGATGACATTTGACTCCTGCTGATGCCTTTTCTCCAGCCTTTATGCTTAGTCACCTGGAATTTTTAGTTTCTACCTGTACTCTTCATATAGGCTCCTTGATGTTTCCAGGTAACTATGTTCTATATCCTGACTTTTTGCCACATAGTGTTCTAGGTTGTTTCCCAATTTTCATGAACTTAAAAAATGCAACACACACACACAAACACAGAGAGAGAGAGAGAGAGAGAGAGAGAGAGAGAGAGAGAGGGAGGGAGGGAGGGAGGGAGGGAGGGAGGGAGGGAGGGAGATTCCTTTAAATATAATCAGAGAGAGAGAGAGAGATTCCTTTAAATATAATTGCAAAGAATAGTTTTTGTGTCTCAGTATGAATCTATTCCTGCTGATTTCCATTGAGTAGTTTTACTTTCTCACATTTACACAGTTTTATTTTTGTTATGGATTTGTGCATAAAACAGAAAAGTAAACATGAATGAATTAATAAACAAACATATTCAGATAACTCACACCATAGATGGTTTGGTGTTTAAAATAATTTATTGATTTGAAATTTTCTGAGAGACGGGTGTGTTAGTAAAATCCTGAAATCCTCTTGCTTCAGAAGATGAGACAGGAAGATTGTGTGTTTAAGGCTTGCTTAAACTACACAATGACACTTGATACTAAAAAATAAAATTAAAATTAAGTAATGAAATAAAATGAAATCCACAGGTAGATTTGAACATATTGTTTCAGAAAATGTACCAGTAACAAAATGATTAGTGACTATGCATTGGTAAGTTTGTTAAAAGTTTGGTAAGTTTGTTTAATGTAAGTCACTGACATTTTATTACTTAAACTAACAAGCCCAATTAAATGAACCTGATTAAGATGCTGGCTTGTAATTTTTGCCTTCTGAATACCAAGAGAAACAGTTTAAAGTTAGATTAATTTCTGTACCAAATGTTCATTTTAAAAATATGATAAAGATAAGAAAATGATAAGTTTTAGAAAACCTGTAGAAATATTCCAAGTGACATATTTTTCATAGTCCATCTGTTCCTTTAAGAATATTAAAAGACACACAGCTACCACCTATCTAGAATCCCAGTACTCAGGACAACTGGGAGAGAGGATTGTGATACCAAATCTTGCCTAGGCTACATAATGTAATTCTGCCTCAAAAATGAAAGCAAATCAAATAAGTTGGGCTGCAGGTCTGCCAACTCCTGAGGTGCCAGGATCGCTGGCAGGACCTTCAGGAGAGGTAGAATACAATCCTAATCCAATCCTTAATCCGGGCTCAGGTGGGAAACATCAGCTGATGTGGTTCCTAGTCTCCAGTGTACCCAGATGCTCCTGGCATACACCTGGGAGTCAGAAACAGGGCCCCCTTATCTGTGCTGCCCCAGGGCATCTATGCACCAGGCAAGAAGGCAGAAGGCTGAGCAGGATGGGGCCAGAACCTGGGTTGGTTCAGAGTGAGTGCAGAGAGTACGAAGAGGCTGAGTCAGAAAAAGGCCTTCTTCTTGAGATACAGGCAAGGTTCTTTACAACTACCCCCTCCTCCCAAATCCCCCATGGAAATCTTTGATGAAGATACGGTCTTTGCTTGTCCAAACCACTTTATTTCATGGCAGATGTGAATGATTATGCCTTAATCGAAAAACTAAATACCTTTTGTAGGAAGGAATGCCCAGGCTTTCTGGCACTGGCTGAACATGCCATGTCTATCTGGATATTTCATTTTCGTGGAGAACTCCAGGTTTCTGTACCAGGGTGACTGATTGTCCTGGTCCTCTTAGTGGGGTGTCATGGTTACATGTTCCAGAACAAGGAGAGCTTGACAGGAGCTGACTCCACTTCTGCCATTCTCAATTCTGAGATTCCCTGGGGTCTGAGCCTGCTCAGCCTTATCGGTTCTTCTGTCTGGTGGCACAGTCCCGTCCACTTGCATGACAAAATAGTTCAAGTTAAAAGGATACAGTACATTTTAAATGCACTAGAAATTATTCTGCAAAATAACATTTAAATTATGAGATTTAAAGCTCAGATGTGAGCTACATGTTTGAATGCCAAACTGTGGGAATATATTTGAATATATGTTTATGTGTTACTTCAATTATGTTTATTTCACTGTTTCATAAACAAAACTATATAAAGACCAAAATATTTTGACATGACATAATCATCTACCAATTTTATGTAATCAAGCTCCAAAACTATGCAATCAAGGTAAGAAAAAAATAAAATAAAAGGAAAAATAAAGCAAGAAAACAAAAAGTCCCAGACATACATACATAATGGTTTATGTAAGCTTATGGTTATGTATTGGTATAAATTCATTGTTTTCCTTAGCTCAAATGTCTGGCAATAACAACGGTTTTCTGTGTTCTGGGTTTCCTACTCATGTTTACCAATAATATGTTCAGGTAACTTGATTTTACAGAAAATAAAGATGTATATTTTATGCAAATACTGAAGATGCTTTCCATACAGGTTTGGAAAATATCATATACTTATAACAGTTTATTTGACATGGTCTGCCTTCCATCTCTCTTTCCTTCTCTCTCTCTCTCTCTCTATCACTCTGTCTCTCTGTCTTTCTTTCATGCACAGTTATTTTAAAAAATTAATTCACTGTTGTGAACAGCTTGTCTGGTATCAATAGTTAGTATCTAAAAGAAATGAGTGTTGACGCTGGATACCTGAATTTAGACTTTGTTTCTTTACCATACATCAGTATAAATGAATAACTAATTAATAAATCAAAATTAAAAATAATATTATATTTGTAAACTGGTTTATTATTTTTGTAAGTTTATTATATGTGTTTATCTGACTAATTAATCACATTATAAGGTGTTGCAATCTAGTACTTTATGACATTTAGAAAATGAACAGTTTAGGGGAGTTGTAGAGCTATTTCTGAATGTTCTTAAAAATAAACAACAATGATAAACTTGTTTGGAAGATTATAATTTACAAAAAGCTTCCTACAGAAATTTGTGAATTAATACAAGTAGGAAAATTGTTAGCAATTACTAATGTTTTCTTTTCAACCTGAATTTACTGTGATAGAATTCAGAATAAGATTATTGGCAACTCAGAAACCTGAGGCTGCACTGTGCTCATGTCCTGAGGGTCTTCACTGTGGAATCATCCAGAGTTGAGTGGAACTCAGTGGTTGAAGAGATCTACATGATACAAATAAAATAAAATAAATATTTATTTTAAAAATAAGAATTATCATTTTTATATAGCTAAACTGGAAAAATATGGAATATTAAATCTCAAGAAGCTAGTAATAATTAAGTTGTAGTAAGAAAAGTATATGTCACCAATTGTACAATTCAAATGTAAATTAACAAAAAATGTGACTTATTAAAATACATGTAAGAGACCATCACATGATAAAGTTTTAAATGTTTGCATGCATGTATTTGTGAAATTTCTGGTTTTCAAACAATGAGCTATTATTTACCAACAAATTGTCCTATGATAATTAAATATTGGGTGTGTATTAGCTGTCTCCAAAGGAAAAGATAAAAAAGAAAAGAAAAGAAAGGAAAAAGAAAAGAAAGGAAGAAAAGAAAAGAGTAACAATAGATCCATATTTCAAAATATAGTAGACTCCTTTCAGCGCTAGGATTTCATCTGGTGCATACATGTGCAGCTCCTGTACATGTTGCCGGTTTCAGTGAGTTTATATGTATGTGTCCTACTACATTAGAGAGCCATGTTTCCTCAGTGTTCTTGACCCCTGCTGGCTCTTACAAGATTCTGCCCCCTCTTCTACATAGTTGCCTTGTCTCTGGGATAGGTCATTGAGTTAGAGTGTTCCACTGTCTCTCTCTCTACACATTGTCCTTCAGTATGTTCCTGTATTTGCTCCCATTTACTGCAAGAGGAAGTGGACACGAATCCCATCGCTAACCCAGAGCCAATCTTTATGTGATAACCACTAGCAAAAGGAAAATTAGTTCTACCCAGTGGGAAACCAAAATCAGAATATGTTGCATGAAAAAGTATTGTTAACATAAGAAAATCAGAGGATGGAATAAAATATATTGAACTCACCAGGCACTGTGTTACCCTTAGGCTCAGTCATAGGAGTCAAGGACCAGTTAATCTCTGGGTTCAAAGCCAGACTTGAAATCTATACACAAACTTCTCAAACAGTCAAAGCTACGTAATGAGAATGTCCTTCTCTTTCCAGTCTCTCTGTCTCTCTGTGTGTGTCTCTCTCTCTGTGTCTCTCTTTGTCTCTCTCTCTCTCTCTCTCTCTCTCTCTCACTCACTCACTCTTAGGCATTATGGACAATGATAAAATAAGAAGCAGGTCTCTTACTAGATGGTGTTGAAAAAAATGAGATATCTCTACAGGGACTGAAAATAGTCCCTCATTCACTGAAAAATTACAAATAAAAATACATTAAAGATTTAATTGTATTTACTCATATTTTCAGAAATGACCACAAAACAGAGAACAAATAGAATTAAGAGACTGTTGTATAATATGGTGATATGGTGACTAGATAGTAATCATACATGCTGTGCATTAGGAACAGGACCAGAGGGGTTATTTAAACAACAAAAATATTAAATGTGTAAGGAAGTAAATGCATTTATCATGAGTTTAATTTTACTTTTATCTTTGTATGGAACTTTTTTGACACTTTCTTTAACTCAAACATTTTTTTTTATTGTTGTTAATTTTCCTAAGTGGCCTTAGGAAAGATGTGATGCTATACTTTCCGTATTGAATAACTGAGTTTAGCATGTTTATAGCAAGCAAATGAATAAATAGTAAGAGATGGAGATAAGCAGCAAGTAGAGGGAATATTTTAAACTGCATTATGTAGTCAAAACTTCTAGCAGCAGTATGTAGATCAGTTTTAGAGGTTAAATGAGGTAGAATCATCAACCTAAGGTCCTAAAAGCAGACAGAAGAAATAGGCTAAGCTCAACTGAGGCAACCAGCTGAGCTCCAGATCCTGAGTCCTCGTCAGAGCAGAATATCTCCTTGTCTAAGGTTTACAGGTAAAAGACCAAATAGCTGTAGAAGTATAACAATATAACTGGGGACCTGCAACCACTCACTGGAAACTGACTGGGGTAAATCATGCAGTCTGTTTATGTTCCCCAAAGAGAGATTCTTAGGTACAGGAACCTCTCCATCCTCTCCAGGGGAAATCTTCCAAATTCCTTTTCCACTGTAGACATATTTACATCTCAAAACAACAATATCAGCATTTAAGCTAGCTTACCATTAGTAATTCTGAATGATGCTCTGTGTTTATCATTCTTATGTGTTTGCTATGTTTTAGACAGTTAGGTGATCAGCATTCTCTGTAAAAGGAGTCATGGAAGAGACAGACCATAGCCTCCTGACTACCAGCATCAGCTTGTAACAAGCTTAAATACCACATAGAATTTCCCAAACTACTTTCTTTACATAGTGCTGTTAACTGAGCAAAATCAAAAGTCTACTTGTAGAAGGAAGAAAAAAGTTCATACATGTCATAAGAGATAACAATTGAAGTATGAAGAACTCATTACTTATTGACAAAAGACAAACTTAAAAGAGTTATCACATGAAAAACAGAAAGATGATGTAAGCACTTATACTATGAGAGCAGACAGTGAACAGAAGGATGCTCACATTACTAGTCATCAGTCAAACAAATTGAAAGAGCAGTGAGTTAGCATCCCATCTCTGCCATGCTTGTCATTAGCAAACAAGAAAGAGATGATGAGAACTCTCATAGGTGTGAAGAAAGGTGTCTTACATTGAGGAATTTGATCCATTTGGAGCTGAGTTTTATAGAGTTGAGAGATAAGGATCCAGTTCATTCCTCTGCATGTAGCAGTTCAGTTTATCCAGCATTACTTAAAATCTAAAACATAATGCCTATAGCATTTTCTATTTGTTCAAGATATGAAATTTAAGATTATTGCTTTTGTTTAAATTTTTTTCTGAAACACTACATTTGAATATATTTGTTGGTTGCATATAAGAGGCATGGTGGTTTCTATATCTGTATCTGTTAATTCTTTACTCTGCCACTCAGCTGAATATGAAAGTGTTTACTAGCTGTTGGGTTTTTTTTTTTTTAGAGAATCTTTATGATACTTTATGTATAGGATAAATGAGGATACCTTTCCTTTCTTTCTCTCTCTCTCTCTCTCTCTCTCTCTCTCTCTCTCTCTCCCCCCCGCCCTCCCTCCCTCCCTCCCTCCCTCCCTCCCTTCCTTCCTTCCTTCCTTTTTTTTGAGGATATCGTTTTCTTTCCTAGTTTTTTCCCCTATAGATCTTTCCCTTGTCTTTTTCTTAGTTGGCTGACACCCAGCCAACAGTGAGACCAGAAGGTACAGAAAAGCAAAGAACACATTAATAACAAGTAGCTATGAAGTAAATGCTCACCAACAGAGATGATTACTATTTATCCTTAGATATAAAAATGCCTACAGTGGGAAAGAGAAGCAGCAGGTTCAGCCATGAGTATCCAGCCATAGACTGTTTAACAAGGAACTAGAGTTGACAGCCTTACATTGTTAGCATACCCCTGCCCCATTGTGATGGATATGATGAATGTCTAATTTGGTGATTTATTGCTATTTGATTTTTCACTTGGGAGCCTCTCAGGGACTTGGGAGGGGGCACTGCTTTTCCTGGGACTCCTTCTTCTAGGGTTTTTGGCTGATTTTTGCATTGAGCTTCCATGGTGGTTTCTATGCTGAATATTGTAGAACTCAGATTTGATATGATTTTACAAACTACCATTTGTCTATTTACTTATTTGCTACTTGCTAATTATTCTTTAACTTTTGCCAACAATTGACTTAATTTATTCATGCAAATTCAAAACTATAACTATTACAAATATTCCACTGGATGGAAAAGAAAAATTGGAAACTCAGGGTAGTAGACACTATTTTGCTTCCAGGAGAAAACAAGCATACTTACTTTTATTTAAGGATGGCTGGATGATTTGGGGATGGGGAAACAATGCAATCTACAAATAGTGTTGTTTATCTTGCCTGAATGAGGAAGTTAATTGTAAATCTGGAATTATTGTACCCAAAGCCAATTTCCTGCAAAGCATTTATCTTCATTTGGAGTGGAAAGAAGGTTTATGCAAAATAAAATTTAATCATGGTTCCATCAAATTAAAACAAAGCTACTCAGAAAAATTGATGGTTGTCACAAGTCTGTCTTGGGCTTGTAAAGCATATTGGATCCTGTCTCCCAAATTCTTGTACTTTAATATTCCATCCATCCTTTCTAGGTTATCAGTCAGTACAAAACAAGAAAACATGATTAAGCCAAAGTAGTAATTTGGACAGCTCAAAAAACTGCTTAGTGGTATAAATTGATATGCTAAATTTACAAAATCTGAGTGTAAAGAAAACATTCTAGATCCTATAATATTTATGTGTTTGTTTGTTTGTTTACATCCCAAATGCTATCACCCTCATTTACTCTCTCATGTAATCTTTCCTCCATCCCTCTTCTCCTTTCTCCTATTAGAGGGTAGAGACCCTCCCCTTGGTATCTGTCCACCTTGGCACATCAAGTTTCTGCAAGGTTAGGTGCATCCTATCCCACTGAGGCTCCACAAGGAAGTCCTGTTGGGGACTGGGCTTCCAGTCAGGCTGGAGCATTAGGGACTAACCCCTCTCCAGTTATTGGAGACCACACATGAAAACTAAGCTGCATATCTGCTACATTTGTGCTGAGTGTCTTATTACAGCCTATGCTCTTTGGTTGGTGGTTCAGTCTCTGAGAGCTTCTAGTGGTCCAGGGTAGTTGACTCTGTTGATCTTCCTGTGGAGTCCCTATCCCTCCCCCCCACACACATAAAAAGCCAATAGTAATGGGTTTTATTGATTATAAAAACAAAAATATGATCAACACATTTTATCTTGTATAGCAATGCACCATGAATCGCTAAAGTAGGGCTTATTAAATTTTTGTGTTATAGCTTTAGGGTAAAACCTTAAAGCTCAGTCATACTTAATGTCATGGGTAATTGCTGGTTTGTTGTAAGACAGATGCAGTTTTAATACAATCGAAAATACCATCATCTTAGGAATCACAAAGGATCAGGTTTGAAATCTAGTCTGTCTGGAATAAAAAAAAAAGACGACTGGCTCAGTAAAATATAGGATTTAGGATAAATTCACTAAAGCTACCACTTTAGACCTGACCTGAATTAAGACTAACAGTTGCTACTTCACATGGTCAGGAGAAAATGAAAATTATTCTTTTTTATTATATTATACCCATCACAGTTTATCAAAGCCCTATTGTGAATTTAGATCAAGTATTGCATGCAGAATTTTGTTGGAAAACTCTCCATAAGTATGCACTCTGGTCGAAGAGAAAGATAGGATCAGGAACTCCTAGGAGTTGATAAGTAGTTTGGTTGCTCATGGTGTTTCAGCTAACCGCATTGCATGGTGGGAAAGAGGATGGCTTTTTAAACTTTCAAAAACTGGAGCACGGGCAGTTGGTCTCCAAATGCTTACATTCTTTATACCATACTTGATTGTTAGGTGAGAACTGAATTTGGGAGATAAGTCTATCTCTTACTCCTAAGCAGTTCGAGATGACAGTTGAAATTCCATCTACCACTAAATTTCCAAAAGTCATGCTAAGTGTGTTTCCCTCACAAAAGAGTTTATGCAAACAAGTGAAGTTTCTGCACTAGGAAATGTGAATGCAGAAGATGGTCTGGAAGCTATTCCTACATTTCCCCTCACAACAAGTATCTTTCTATAAAGGGAATGAAATAAAGGGAGTCACTGTGTACAGTTTTAAGTGAAATATTTATTTAACATAGACATCCCAAAAGCTAGCAGTTGTAGAATTTTTTTCACATCGCTCTCAACAAACTCTGTAGATAATTAATTTCAAATGTGTGTTTTAAAATTATTTAATCTTATAATCCGAGATTGATTAATTTTAGTAAAATAAAGCACAGTTTTTACAAGATTTAAGAAAAAATCCCTATGGAAGACATCAAGAAAAAAATTTTATGTGTGAGGAAGACAGGTGATACATGCATGTTACCATGGCAACTGTGTAAGGAGACTTCATCCCTGGGCTTTGCACCACATCAAGGAAAAAATTCATTTTAAACCAACCATTCTGTGGCAGCAGCACCCTCAGAGCATATCATTTGAATTTAAGAAATCAGAAAAATGATTCTTTTCCTTCCGTGGCCGAATTCCTACTTTATTATCCAAAGAGAAATAAAATAGTTCTTATGAATGATTTATTTTGAAACATCAGTGCAATAGGAATGGGATAATCTTTGGAAAACTGAGAGACCCAGGGCTGTAGGAATCATTTGGAGCTGAGTGGAAGCAGTTAAGTAAACCTTTTTTTCTAGTGTCCGTTAGGGGCTGAGAAACTAATGATGAACTGAAGAGGAAACTACATTTCAGGCCACAGAAACATTCTGGAAGCCAAGTGAAATGTTGTTTACAATGTTATCGAATTGCATTCTATAAATCTCAGGAGAATTTTAATTTTATAATAAAATACTTTCCCTCTGCCAGATCCCAAGAAGTTATTCCTAATTCTTAATACATTTTCTTGTCTGGAAACCAACCTGTATATAAAATAATCATTTTCACTATTGTTTAGAACTTTTGATATTAACTTTTTTCATAGTAAATTATAAAAGTTGCTTGTAAAATCCTTGGACCACAGACCACACATTGGTTATTTCAAGGATGCTGAGAATGTGGTAGATACCAAATCCTATTCAGTTTAATGTTTTAATTTACAATTGTAGAACACCTAAACTATTATAGTGTTCAGCAGCTAGAGCAGTAGAATGCCAAGTCAAAAGTCATTTATGTACTGTGATTTTTAAATCTATATAACATGTGTATCTCCCAATATTTTACTGACCATTCAGCCATGCAATCTACTTAAGGCATTTCAGTTTAAGGATTTCAAAGTAGTAGGCTATTATAAAATAATGAATATATGCATATACATATACCTACACATACATAATGATGAGGATTCACTTTGGAAGACGTTTAAGAGAAATTTGGTAATTATAACCACTAATCCTCAAAGTCTGATTTAAATACTAAACTGATAAATATCATGGATAGATCTTTATTAGGTAGCAGGAAACTCTCTTCCCATGAATTCAACTTTACTGAGAAACACTGTAAACTTTCATTCCTAGATAAATACATTCATTCCAGAAAAAAAAGTCACCACCATGATACAGCATATAGTTTCTGCCTTCTTACACATAGTGCATTTTGATGGGTACCACCTCAGGTTTGGAGAATAAGTTGAGCCTTAAGCTGAGACTGCAATGTGGCTTCCTATTATGTTGTCATTTGCAGATTCTGGATAGTGGAGGGGTGAAATAGCTATAGTGCTCTTACATCTCAGAATCACTCCTGTGATACAGGATAGGTCTTCTGATCTGAAGGACTATATGCTAAGTCACTAATTGGGCATTTCAAAAGCTTAAGTGTTCTATCCTTATGCTAATTTAGAAACTTAAGGAAGTAAAAACCAAAAAAAAAATCATATTAAATATTGGAAAGAATATTTTTCTAATCTTCTCAAAATAAACTGGTGTTCAGGTTGAAGAAATATACTACTACTATTACTACTACTACTAATGATAATATTTCAATATAAATAAATATATTGGTCTCTTTAAATTATTGAGTCACATCCTGAGCAATACCAATATTGAGATATTGGTATCTCTCGTGAATGTGGTAGATATCCTGCGTGCTAGTAGGGAGGTTTATCTTTGTAAATAGGACTATGGATCTATTCCTCTATTCCTTAAATTAGGCACTGTGGAAAATTGCCTCCATGTCTATCATTAAAGCAAGGCTTCTCAGCTGGGAAATGCTCTGATTATTCATTAGTTTATTCAGCCAAATCCTGCCCTAAGTGGTGGGCTCAGTCACACCTTCTACCAGACACCATCCTAACACAGGATTCCATGTTTTTTCCTAATAAAGTTCCATAGACAACAAAGTCACCACTGTTGCTTATTCAATGTATTACAATGATGAGTCACAGAATAATCGATGGTACATATACAAGTTGAAGTTGTGGTGTTAGGAAAAGAAATGTAGAACATTGCATTTATTTGTCAGCACATCTGCTGGAACATACTTCTTCAGGATTCCAACTTAAACAGAAGACCAGATGAAACAACTAGCCTTCTGGGACTGAACAACTACTGGATTCTCGGACTTCCTCTTCACAGCTGCCCATTGTTGGGTTAGTTGGACCACAGACTATAAGTTATTGCAGTGAAATTCCTTAATATATAGAGACATTCTATAAGTTCTGTGACTCCAGAGAATCTGAACGAATACAGAAAGAAAATTCTATAAAAATTTTTTATCTCACTCCACTTAAACCTCAGCATTGGGCAGGATATTCAAAGAAAGGAGTTCTCATCAAGCTTTGGTGGGATTATAAGTAGTGAAGTGATTATGAAGAAGAGTAGAGGTAGTCCTCAGGAAAATTCCACATGTTCTGCCCATCAGAGTCTATAATTAAAGGGAGTTACATCAGCATGCAAATAGTTTCATGACCCTACATTTTATGGCTACTTTCACAGTAAATTAGGTAAGAATCAACTAGCTATCTATGAATAAATGAGTAGACAGAATACTATTTACCTATAAAATGTAGATTTTTTCTTATACAGCATAATCATGTAATTTGCAACAACAATGGATTGTTCCCCAAATACTTAAGTAGAAGAAGACAGAAGGAGAAGGCATGTACCTTGCACTTTCCAACTCTTATGGTAGCTAAAATTGAAACAATTGATATAAATGTAAAACAGTCCTTTCTATAGACTAGGACAATGGGCTGAGAAGAAGGATGGATAGAGGGAGTGAGGGAAAGTTGAATTTGATTAATCAATGCTATTTGTATGGGTTCAAATATCAAATGGAACCACATTCATTTATACACAAACACACACACACACACGTAATATATATATACATATATATATATATATATATATATATGTATATATATAT
>NW_021604619.1:5619727-5631409 GCF_004785775.1 Grammomys surdaster | reverse complement strand
TATTACGTGTGTGTGTGTGTTTGTGTGTGTATTACAATATATTATATATAATAAATTTTATGATACATAAATATAATATAAATACATACATATATGTTATATGTTGAAAATAAAAGATAAAGGAAGTAAGAAAAGAGGATCATCAGAGTGTTGTTTCCACAGCACCATAACATTGCAAAAGTAAATAACTGGTAGTCCCCCCACTACTCATCACTATTAGTTAGATATTTGAAAAATATTTGATTACACATTAAATGCACAGAAAAAAATGCAACTCTTTCAATAATTCTGTAAGGTATTTTAAATAATTCATCTCTGAATGAATGAATATGTTTCTCAGGAGTTTAATTAAAAGTTATGTTAAAGCTAGAGAACATAGAAACACAGAAAACTTTTTTTTTAACTCAAGTGTGCCTCCTTTGATTAAAAATCCACTTTTTTTTCTTTCACTGAATTCATGGGGCATGGTATTGCAGTCGCCCAACTTGTTTTTAATTACGACTAGAACAATTGATTGCCAGTCAAGTGCAGAATACTTGAAACCGGATGCAATCAGCTCGGAGGTCCTTTGGGACTCTCTTTAAGCAAGTTATTTATATTCCTCTCAACTCTTTTCATATACCTTTTAGTAAGACATTTTCCCAGTAGCATATGTTATATATTCGAAAAAATTATTTTACGTAAATGAAGTCATTGTACCTTCAAATAGAAGAAATTGAAATTCAATAAAGATGACTAAAAAAAACTACAAAAGTTATTGCTGTTATTTTTGGACAAATGTATAGAAACAAATGTTGGATGATCTGTTATTTCAAATTTCAGAAACCCTTCTCTTTGTTAGGAACACAATTCCTTTGATAACAGAATAATGATTTTCATGACTTTTATTCAATGTGACTATATTTTCAAGTCTTTAAAATCAGAATGATTGAACATATTCTTTGTTATTTCACAAGCAATCATCTTGGGAACAAATTAAGCATGCATCACACATGCTATTAATGTCATAGTAAGTTCTTTAAACCTAAGAATATTTTGTCAAATCACAATTATAATTCTTCTTCTAAAACCAATATATACACTTCCCTGAGATTTTTCAATGTTAAAATATTCTTTGTTTTAGAAAAATATATTTACTAAGTTTGCATGTATCAAGATGTTAAATATGATGGTTTGCTATACATGTACACTATTTACTAATTAACAAAACCAAATTCATCAATAGAGACATTAGCAACCATGTATCATGTTAACACTAAAAATAAAAAAAAACTCTTTATCATGAAGTTGAAGCTTTTGCCCTTTGAACAATGACTACACATTAACTCTCCCTACAAACTTCTGATAACCAGTACCATGCTTGTTCTTTTTCATTTTGTTATGGTAACATATTTGACAGTATTTACTATTCAAAGTAAGAAACAATTTTTATAGTTTCTCCTTTTAAAGAACCAGTCCCAATGAGATGGGGAAAAACAAGGGAGGTATGACTCAGTTAATGCTACTATGAGCTTGTAGCAAGAATTCCTCACATCTTCACAGATGTGAAGCAGAGCTGCTGTGCCAGAAACTGAAATAGCAATAAATTCTAAAGTCTACCATCAGCATCCAATTCCTTCTAGCTAGGGAATATTCCTCAAACTTACAAATGTTGGCAAATACCACCATGTGGGAAAAAAAGTTTTGAAGCACATAATCCTAAGAAGTGTACTTTATAATCAGTCTATTGAATTGAGAAGTTCCTCTCCATTTCTTTGTAATCCAATTATGTCATACGTCTGCTTCCTTGTTCTTTAGAGAAAGTACAATTAATATCAGAGTTCAAAAGGAACAATGAGATTCATAGGCAAAGGGATGGAACTACAAACTCCTGATAACCAGTACTATACTTGTTCTTTTTCATTTTTGTTATGGTAACATATCTGACAAAATTTGCTATTCAAAGTACGAAAGAATTCTTATAGTTTCTTCTTTTAAAGAGATAATCCCAATGAAATGGAAAGAAACATATGTATGGCTCAGTTAATGCTACTATGACACATGCATACTATGATGGAACTGGAAAATACCATCCTGAGTAAGATAACCTAGTCACAAAAGAACACACATGGTATGAACTCACTGATAAGTGGATATTAGCTCAAAAGCTCAGAATACCCAAGGCAATTCACAGCCTCATGAAGCTCAAGAAGGAAGACCAAAGAAAGTGTGGATGCTTTTGTTCATTTTAGATTGGGGAACAAAATACACGCAGGTAGAAATATGGAGACAAATTGTGGAGCAGAGACTGAAGGAAAGACCATCCAGAGAGTGATCCACTTGGGGATCCATCCCATATACAGTCATCAAACCCAAATACTATTGTGGACGCCAAGAAGGGCTTGCTCACAGGAGCCTGGTGTAGCTGACTCCTGAGAGGCTCTGTCAGAGCCTGACAAATGCAGAGGCAGATTCTCGCAGCCCACCAACCATTGGACTGAGCCCAGGGTCCCCAGTGGAAGAATTAGAAAAAGGATTGAAGGAGCTGAAGGAGTTTGCAACCCTACAGGAAGAACAACATTATCAACCAACCAGGGTTCCCAGGGAATAAACCACCACCTAAAGAGTACACATGGAGGGATCCATGGCTCGAGTTGCATATGTAGCAGAGGATGGCCTTGTTGGGCATCATTGGGATGAAAAGCCCTTGGTCCAGCGAAGGCTCAATGCCAGGGTAGGGAGGCGGGAGTGAGTGGGTGGGTGTTAGAACATGGTCACAGAGGCAGCGTGAGGGGGATGGAAAAGGGTTTTGGGTGGTGGAAAACCTGGAAAGGGGATAAAATGTAAATAAAGAAAATATCCAATAAGAAAAGAGCGATGAGACACATTATAACTCATGTATTTATATAAAATCATTGTCATGTAATATATTTTGGTCATATTGTTTCTCCTCCCCAACTATCCACAGCTTGTCTCCTTCCTATCCACGCAACTTCATGGTCTTTATTCTCTCTCTCTCTCTCTCTCTCTCTCTCTCTCTCTCTCTCTCTCTCTCTCTCTCTCTCTCTCTCCCCTCTTTCTCTTCTTCTCTCTCTCTCTCTCTCTCTCTCTCTCTCTCTCTCTCTCTCTCTCTTTCTCCCCGTCTCTCTCTCCCTCTTAGAAAAGAACACAACTGATGATGAAAATGAAAAATCAAAGTAATAAGACAAAAAAATAAAAAGCTCACAAAAGCATAAAGTCCATTTTGTGTTGGCCAAGTATCCTAGGCAGAGGGCCTGCTCTGGAGTGTAGTTGATATACAGTGACACTCATTGAATGAAACTCATTTTCTCTCTCCCAGAAGGTATCACTTACAAATTACTGCTTGGTTAGGGGTGGGACTTTGTGTGTTTTGACACATTTGTCAACTTGGTTTGTTTTCTTATTTGAAATTGTGCAGGCCTTTTGCATGTTGTCAGAGTCTCTATGAGTTCATTCATTTATCTGTCTTTTTTTTTTGAGTCATACAACACCACTGCCTCTTACAATATCTCTGTCTCTTCTGCATTGATTGTTGAGCTTTTATTTGAGATGTCTGATAAATATATTCCACTTAAGACTGTGTGTCTCAAAGTCTCACTTTTGATTCACTTATTCTAGTTGTTTTCTCTATTGTTATCATGTATTGCAAAACAAGTATCAAGACTCAGCTATATCCCTCTCGGATATATACCCAAAGGACATTGCATTATATTGTAGACTTACTTCATTTATGGTCATTGCTGCTCTATCCATATCAGCTAGAAGTTAGAAACAACCATATATCAATAATACGATGAGTGGGTATGAAAATTCTGGCATACTTACACAATGGAATCTTATTCAGCTGGCAATAAAAGTGAAATGTAATTATGAAATGTTAAGGTAAACGATGAAAATAGAACCAGTTATCCTGTGTGAGTTAACCTAGATACAGAATCTCAAACAAACAAACAAAACAGATCAGAAACAAAACCCAAAACCAAAGGAACATTAGTTTTTAGCTTTTGATACAGGTATTACAATCAACATTCACAGAAGGGTAGGTAACTTTTAAGAGAGCAGGGGGAGGACAAGAGCTTCCAAATAAGGGAATATAGAATACACTGTTATTAAAAAAAAAAGGAAACTAAGGTAGGAATATTAATGAGGTAGTGGATGGAATAAAGAAAGGGCCTATTACACTAAAGGGCTTTTGACAAGCCTAGTGGAAACCTACTATTCTAAACATTTCAATAAATACAGAAGACATATATAATATTATATTAATATTTATATTATTAATATAATGTACATATAATTAACGGAGTAACCATACAGTTGAATAGTTGGAAAGTAATGGCAATAGGCATTGCATGCCAATTACAAGCTCCGAAGGTGGGAGTGGGTTCCATCTTGCTGAACTGTTGACTAAAATGCTTTCAGAAACTACCTGTCAATACCACCGGCTATTGTCAATATTATTCATTTAATTCCACAATCTGATTGTAAGGCCCAACTAGATGATCCAACATGAGTCATTAATATTCATGGTGCTGGAAGGTAAACACTACTAAAGGCACAATAGTAATCATCAATATCACCCTTCTGCCAGCCCTGTGATGTATAACAGTGGTGAGTTTATTGGATTCCTGGTACATTGCCTGAGATGGAACCCATATCTGTCATTACTAAAGTGACCTAAAACTTGAGAAAATATCAGTGATGAGGTTGAGATGAAGACCTAATATTACTATTTTGATAAATGAGCATTGCAATAAATGACACCTGATTGCATATTGCTATACCAGTATACTGGTATATCACTCAACATTTATCAGAAAATCTTTTTACGATAGACAGTAAACAGCACCTTTTATTTTTTGCTGTGCAAAAAATTTTAGTCTTACAGAATATTTCTTCATAGTCCTATACTTATCTCTTACCTAGTCATTTGTACTACTTCTTAACCCAGCTATAGACCGCTTTTATTTAGCTTTCCATGTTTCTAGCCTCACAATTTTAAATGTAACATTTTAACACAATTAAGCCATCGGAAACAGCCAACTCTTTGTATCTCTCAACTCTATAAATTGAACATAAAATTGAGATCTTATGTTATGTCCAGTGCCTAGTTAATTTTACATGAATTGTTCCATATTCATCTACTATGTCACTGTCTTAAAGAGTTTTGCTGTGGTGAACAGACATGGTGATCAAGGCAACTCTTATAAAGGACAACACTTAATTGGGGCTGGCTTACAGGTTCAGAGGTCCAGTCCATTATCATCAAGGCAGAAAGCATGATAACATCCAAGCTAGCATGGTGCAAGAGGATCTGAGTGTTTTACACTTTCATCAGAAGGCCACCAGGAGCAGACTGGCATCCAGACAGCTAGTGTAAGGTTCTTAAAGACCAAGCCCACAGTATCAAACTTCCTCCAACAAGGCCACACCTACTCCAACAAGGCCACACCTCCTAAGAGTACCTCTCCCTGGGCCAAGCATATTCAAACCACAGCTGTCAATAACGGCAATTTTTTCTTCACTTTCATAATTCATTAATATTACATTAAATAGATATATAATTATATAAATAAATAAAAATAAATAATATACATTTCTTTTACCTACTTATCTGATGGTGGACACTTACAGATTTTATGTGTTTTCTGTTGTAAAAATATTAATGTAGGCAAGGAGTTCTATATGATGTTGTTTTGTTATAAGTTATATTGCTAAATCATATGGCAAGACTGATATGTTTGTTTTTATTAAGAATGCACAGGCTAGGGCTGGAGAGATGGCTCAGCGGTTAAGAGCACTTACTGCCCTTCCAGAGGTCCTGAGTTCAAATCCCAGCAACCACATGGTGGCTTACAACCATCCATAATGAGATTCGATGTCCTCTTCTGGTGTGTCTGAAGACAGCTACAGTGTACTCATAAATAAAATAATAAATAAATCTAAAAAAAAAAAGAATGCACAGGCTTTGTTACTCTACAATCTGTTCAGAACTTGTTATTCTTTGTCACTTTAGTAGCTATCTAGGTGAGTAAGAGCTGGCACCCCACAATGTTTTTAATTTCATTTACCTAGTGATTTAGTAATATTAGTGGCCTTTCAAACATCCTTTAGTCATTTGTACATCTCTTTTAAGGTCTATTTGTTCCATGTAAAATATGTAATTCATTGTGCAGTCACACAGTATAGAATTACTACTGTGTTCTATTTTCAAAATATTTTCATTATATTTCAGGTCCCATAAGCAATAATAAACTCTGTGTAATTTACCAATAGGTACTCATTGTAGAATCTGCCTGGAAAGTAGCAATCTTTTTATACCTCTATGAATTTATTTACCATGAACATGTAAAAAAATTGGTTCATAAAACTGGAAAATTTTCATCAGAATTGTTTACATGGTGGTAAGTATACAGATTCATAATTTTCTAATATCAACTAACGTCCCCAAATAAATATTCAGAAATTAACATTTGACTTGCTATCATCCATGAGAAATTAAAAAGCCTGGGGAAATGTTCATACACATATTATGTAACAATATGCTTTAAAACTTGGATATATATGATTTAACTTGTAGTGAGAAATAATATTCTCTTATATATAAGATATATTTGATTTAATTCTAAAGATTTATTTATTTTATGTATATGAGTACACTCTTCAGACACTGCAGAAGAAGGCTTCAGATCTCATTACAGACGGCTGTGAGCCACCATGTGGTTGCTTGGGAATTGAACTCAGGACCTTTGGAAGAGCAGTCAGTGCTCTTACCCACCGAGCCTTCTCTCCAGCCTAAGATATGTTTTCTTTATTCAGCCATCTCTAGATAGTCACAAAGTTTAATTCTATAACTAAACAGTTATACATGGATGTGCAATTACCACTAATGCATGCTAACATACTCTGGAGGAAGTTTATAACTTGGCCATATAGAACTTCTGTTTCCTTAGTTTTGAGAGACCTAGAATCCTACACTCTGCTTCCCAGGGATGGGGGGATGGGAATCCCATTCCCACAAACAGTTTATAAGCATTTTTGCCTCATATTCTCAGCAAAATTTATTCTTGCTTGTCATGTTAATGAGAGTATTCTATTCTAGCTGAGATGAAATTCTGATATGTCTCATATTTTCACTTCCCTAGTGGCTAGAAGATGTTGAAAATAATGTGTATATATTAGGAAGTTATAACTCTTCTAAGAACTATTCTTAAGTTCCTTCATTCATTTATCAGCTGGATTATTTGGTTTTCATTTTGAAGTTTTGAGATTTACATATATTCTTGATATTAATCTTCCATTGTATGAATAGCTTGTAAGTCATCTTTTACTCTGTAGGATGATTTATCCCTGAGTGATTGTTCTGTTTGCGATGAAGAGTCTTTTTAATTTCTAACACCTTCATTCTTTTGATTTTTACTGTTACTTCCTGATCTATTGTAATCCTTTCTGGAAGACAGCAATGCTTCCTATTTCTTAAGGTATTTTTACCTCTTTTCCTATAGCAACATCTTTTTCAAAGTTTTATTAATATCAAACTTTGTGTGTGTGTGTGTGTGTGTGTGTGTGTGTGTGTACATGAGTTCAGGTGCTTGAACATATTGAATTGTTAGATTTGGAAGTATAAAAACTGTGAGTCACCTAACACTGCTATTAGAAACTAAACTTTTGTCTTCTGCAAGAACTGTGGACATTAACTCCTGGGCCGTCTGTCATGACCCCTTTTTAGGAGATTCAAGGATTACAATCTTGAATTAACATTAGAACTTTCAGTCATAACAATTTGGCATGAAGCACCTTTTTATTTTCTTTTTTTAGATCCACAGTTTAGTTTTTCCCAGTCTATATTTAACGATTCTGTTCCTCACATCTTGTCAATAATGACATCCTGGAGATGTGTATGTGTTGCTATGGCTTCTATTTTTCCCTTCGTCTACATATCTCTTTTTGTGACAATAGCATGATATTTTTATTGCAATTTCTTTCTCTTTGTTAGATTAACATATCCCAAAAGAAGCTACTCAGTTGATAGAACATATATGTCTCAGATATAAAAAGAGAGCTTTATGGGCTGGATAGATGGCTCAGTCATTAAAGGCTAGGCTCACAACCAAAAATATAAGAAGATAGCTTTAGATATTTAGACCTTCGTGTTTCTTGTTTCTACAAATACTTCAGGATGTTTTATTAGCTCACTGTAGAATTTCTTACAAATTAACCTGAGATTAACTATTCTATTTCTTTGAAAAGTTAATATAGCTATTTTTAACAGTACTGTGAATATAACAGATGTTTCTACTTTTTGGAATTTTCTTCAATCTTTGTTTTCAGAGTTTACAATTTTAATTGAATCTTTTAATATTTTAACAGCATACATATGTGGCATATATTGCATGCATAACTGTGTATTTGCAATCATACTATGGAGAATGATGTATGCCCCTGCCTGTGTTAATACTGGAGCCAGAGTTTAAAGATGTGTGTTTCTTCTATTGTTCTCACCTTTCTTCTTACTATTTTTATTTTGTTTTAAAACAGCATTTATCAGTTTTTCTCTCTGAACCTCACCAGCTTATCTAGTTAGTTAGCTAGCAGTAGGATCCTCCTGTCTAAGTTAATCAGATAAAATGTTTCTGAGGAGGTTTTTGTTATACGTTCAATAAATCTACAAATTATTTTTGAATCAGTTTATGTATTAAACCATTGAAATATAAATTACCTGGAGGCTATAAGTATATATGCTATAAAACATAAATGTGTGGCCTTATCCATGTCTGAAATACAAACTCATATGCTAGCTTTCTATAGCAGATCTCCCCATTCACAGAGTGAACCATATATGGATCAGAATATACTGAGAAAAAAATATCATTATTTAGTATGAACATTTGCTTGTCTTTCAAATCAACATTATCCATTAACCACTTATTTA
Organism: Grammomys surdaster; assembly: GCF_004785775.1. NCBI lineage: Eukaryota > Metazoa > Chordata > Mammalia > Rodentia > Muridae > Grammomys > Grammomys surdaster. The sequence goes on along the minus strand of NW_021604619.1, from coordinate 5,622,477 downwards.
GCACTTATATTTCATGAGATATTATAGATACACTTACAGATGACTTAAAATGATTGAGATGTTGTAAGTTGCCATTTATAAATATCTATACTCTTGCATGAAGAACACAAGCATTTTAGATTTTGATGTTCTAAAGCAGGTCTAGAATCAAACCATATCAATTACAATAAACTTTTCAGTAAAATAAAGTTTTCAGTGTATTTTTTATTCAGTAATTAATTTCTAATATTATAATTAATCACAAGATTATCTTATATGAATTATACCATACATTAACAATTACTTGCCTAATTTAATAAGAAGAGTCATAATATTTATGTTTTTATTAACTTTGATGCTGTTAATAAATTATCAAATGGATATTCTGCCATTCAAATCTATGTTTGCTACAGAAATTAGTATAGATTTTGACATCGATGTGAAAATTATTGTAATATCATTTTGTTAGTGAAGTCGTAAACTTTTGATTTTGGACCATTTTCTTTCCTTCGTTCTCTCTCTTTCTTTTGTTTTTTGGTTTTTTCTGTTTCTTATTTATACGTCTCTCATTTAATTATAACCCAACCACAGTTTTACCTTCCTCTATTTCTTCCAGTCCTCTCCATGTTCACTCTCTTCCAGATCTTCTCCTCCACCCTTCCCTTAAGAAAAGAGCAGGCCTCCCAGATTCTCAGCCAAACACAGCACGATAAAATAAGAATCATCACAAACCTTCATATCAAGAGTGGGTGAGGCAACACAGTGGGAGGAAAAGGATCTCGAGAGCAGGAGAAAGAATCAGAGACACCCCGACTCCACTGTTAGAAGTCTCACAAAAAAACACAAGCTACACAACCATAACACATATGCAGAGGACCCAGCACAGACACATTCAGGATCTGTGACTGTGACTTCACTCTTTGTGAGCCTCTATGAGCTTTGGTCATTCTCCTGTTATTGGTGAGTGCCTGACTCCTACAGTTCTTCCTCCACTCTTTCACAGGGTTCCCCAAGCTCCAACGGGAAGGCAGTTAAATTTTTAATTGGGGTTAAGAGCTTTTATTAGTCACAATACTTACCTAACAATTTGCTTTAACAGAATGTAACCAAAAATTAGAAGCAATGAATTTGACAGATATATTGGAAGGGTTAGAGACAGGAAAGGGAGGGGAAATTTTATGCTTATTGTTAATTTTAAAAAATTGAAAATATTTTTGAAATTATTAGTAAAACTTGGAATCCAAAGATTAATATAGAATATACTCAATGAATACTCAATATTATAATGATTTATTCAATTTAATCCTTGGACATATACAAATGCATAATGTTAAGCATAATCTCAAATTATGACCACTAATCTCTACTTGGCCACTAATACTTAGATATAGCAAGACTACCAATGACTATAACCATGCTTATTCTCATTGCTAATTACATACATCGGGTAATATTAAATGTTCTGTAAGTTTGGGTAACTTCATATGCAATTTCTTGGTTTGTCTATGTATGTCCTCGAGTTCAAGTTTAGCTTTCATGATATATATTAGCATAATATCCAGAAGTACATTTTAGGTGTGGTACTAACTTAAATGAGAAAATACCGATCAATATTGAATGTTCTGTAGACACAGGATTTAGTATCTGTACTCAGTAGAAGGAATATAGTTCATCTCTCTCTGTTATTCATAATTTCTGGATGCCAAATATTCTGGGAAATCATTTTTGTTAAAGTACTTTTGTTCGTAGGATTCCATTTAAATTCATAGATTATAGTTCATTCCTGTGAACTTTTCTCTTTATTAGATAGATATCATTTCATGGCAGCTACCAGCTGTAGGGCATGGTACACACATTTATTTTCCTTGTTTTAAGTTCTTTCTTTCAATTATCTGTTTCCATTTTGTTCAAATCACTGTCAAAATATTCCCTCTAAACTTATCATTGTTAACACTAAACTAGACAAATAAATGAATTATACTTGGTTCATGTTATTGACCTGTGTCCTTCATAAGGTATATGATTTAGTGGAGTAAGAGCTTGTATTTCACTAAATACGTTAGTCTACCCACAATTAACTCTTTTAAATGCAAGAAAAAGAATAAACAAGTTTGTCAAGCAGTCTCAGAATTTTATAATGATCACTCTTACACACTTATATTTCTAAGGCTGTATTGTCTGTTATTAGAATATTTCCATTTTCTAGTTGCTTTAAGATATATAAAAACACCACATAGCCTTTCACTTGAGGTTTCATAGAACTTGCTTTCATGCCTAAGAAATTGTTCATGTACACACTTGCACATATTTTGTTTAGGCACACTTGACATATGTGCAATAATCGTTTAGACTTCAGTTTTCATTTTAAAATAAAATCATATATGACTATCTTAGCCAGCTAAGGACTCTTCAGTGCCTCTTTTTTTTTTTTTAATTTTTTTATTGGATGTTTTATTTACATTTCATATGTTGTCCCCTTACCCCATCCCCCACCCACCCAGGAACCCCCAATCCCCTCACACCTCCTCCTTCTTCTCTGTGGATGTAACCTCTATCTACCCCCCCACTCCCACCTCCCCACCCTCAAAACTCCCACTCCCTGGGGCGTCCAGCCTTCATGAGGTCAAGGATCTCATCTTCCACCTGTGCCCAGCAGGGCCCTCCACTCTTATATATTCAGCTAAGGCCCTGGATCCCTCCATAAGTGCTCCCAGGCTGGTGGTTTAGACCCTGGGAGCTGTGGTTGGTTGGTATTGTTGCTCTCCTCATGG
>NW_021604619.1:5615793-5619717 GCF_004785775.1 Grammomys surdaster | reverse complement strand
TAGACCCTGGGAGCTGTGGTTGGTTGGTATTGTTGCTCTCCTCATGGGGCCACAAATCCTTTCAGCTCCTTCAGTCTTCACTCTAACTCCTCCATTGAGAACCCCATGATCACTTCAATGGCTAGTTGTGAGCATCTGCCTCTGAATATGTCAGACTCTTGAAGACCTCTGAGGAGACATCCATATCAGGCTCTTATCAGCATGCACTTCCTGACTTCCACATCAGCATCTACCTTTGGTGACTGCACATGGGATGGATACTCAGGTGGAAAGGTCTTCAGACGGCCCCTCCTTCAGTTTTTGTCCCTCGCTTTGTCTCCATATTTGCTCCCTTGAGTATTTTGTTGCTCCTTCTAAGAAGGACCGAATCACCCCCACTTGGTCTTCATTCTTTATGGACTTCATGTGGCCTGTGAGTTGCATCTTGGGCATTTTAAGGTTCTGGGCTAATATCCAATAATCAGTGAGTGAATACCATGTGTGTTCTTTTGTGATTGGCTTACCTCACTCAGTATGATAATTTCTAGTTCCATCCATTTACCTAGGAACCTCTCAAATTCATTGTTTTTAATAGCTGAGTAATACTCCATTGTGTAAATATACCACATTTTTTTAATCCATTCCTCAGTTGAAGGACATCTGGGTTCTTTCCAGCTCCTGGCTATTATAAATAAGGCTGCTATGAACATAGTTGAGCATATGTCCTTATTATATGTTCGAGCACCTTCTGGGTATATGCCTAGGAGTGGTATAGCTGGATCCTCGGGTAATGCTATGTCCAATTTTCTGAGGAACCGCCACACTGATTTCCAAAGTGGTTGCACCATCTTGCAGTCCCACCAACAATGGAGGAGTGTTCCTCTTTCTCCACACCCTCGCCAGCATCTACTATCACCTGAGTTTTTAATCTTAGCCATTCTGACTGGTGTGAGATGGAATCTCAGGGTTGTTTTGATTTGCATTTCCCTGACGACTAAGGATGCCGAGCATTTCTTTAGGTGCTTCTCGGCCATTCGAGTTTCTTCTGTTGAAAATTCTTTGTTAAGCTCTATACCCCATTTTTTAATAGGGTAATTTGGTTGCCTGGAGTCTAATTTCTTGAGTTCTTTGTATATATTGGATATTAGCCCTCTATCAGATGAAGGATTGGTAAAGATCTTTTCCCAATTTGTTGGTTGTCGTTTTGTCCTATTGACAGTGTCCTTTGCCTTACAGAAACTTTGCAATTTTATGAAGTCCCATTTGTCAATTCTCGATCTTAGAGCATATGCCATTGGAGTTCTGTTCAGGAACTTTTCCCCTGTGCCCAAGTATTCGAGGCTTTTTCCCACCTTCTCTTCTATTAGTTTCAGTGTATCTGGTTTTATCTGGAGGTCCTTTATCCACTTAGATTTGAGCTTTGTACAAGGGGATAAGAATGGATCAATTTTCATTCTTCTACATGTTGTCCTCCAGTTGAACCAGCACCATTTGTTGAAAATGCTGTCCTTTTTCCACTGGACAGTTTTAGCTCCTTTGTCAAAGATCAAGTGACCATAGGAGTGTGGGTTCATTTCTGGGTCTTCAATTCTATTCCATTGATCTTCCTGCCTGTCTCTGTACCAATACCAGGTAGTTTTTATCACTATTGCTCTGTAGTACAGCTTGAGGTCAGGGATGGTGATTCCTCCCGAAGTTCTTTTATTGTTGAGAATAGTTTTCGCTATCCTAGGTTTTTTGTTATTCCATATGAATTTGAGAATTTCCTTTTCTAACTCTGTGAAGAATTGAGTTGGGATTTTAATGGGGATTGCATTGAATCTGTAGATTGCTTTTGGCAAGATGGCCATTTTTATTATATTAATCCTGCCAATCCATGAGCATGGGAGATCTTTCCATCTTCTGAGATCTTCTTCAATTTCTTTCTTCAGAGACTTGAAGTTCTTGTCATACAGGTCTTTCACTTGCTTGGTTAGATTCACACCAAGGTATTTTATATTATTTGCAACTATTGTGAAGGGTGTCATTTCCCTAATTTCTTTTTCAGTCTGTTTATCTTTCATGTAGAGGAAGGCTACTGATTTGTTTGAGTTGATTTTATAACCAGCCACTTTGCTGAAGTTGTTTATCAGGTTTAGGAGTTCTCTGGTGGAAGTTTGGGGGTCACTTAAGTATACTATCATATCATCTGCAAATAGCGATATTTTGACTTCTTCCTTTCCTATTTGTATCCCTTTGACTTCTTTTTGTTGTCTAATTGCTCTGGCTAAGACTTCCAGTACTATATTGAATAGGTAGGGGGAGAGTGGGCAGCCTTGTCTAGTCCCTGATCTTAGTGGGATTGCTTCAAGTTTCTCTCCATTTAGCTTGATGTTGGCTACTGGTTTGCTGTAAATTGCTTTTACTATGTTTAGGTAGGGGCCTTGAATTCCTGATCTTTCCAAGACTTTGATCATGAAGGGATGTTGAATTTTGTCAAATGCTTTCTCAGCATCTAGTGAGATAATCATATGGTTTTTTTTCTTTAAGTTTGTTTATATAGTGGATTACATTGATGGATTTCCGAATATTGAACCATCCCTGCATTCCTGGGATAAAACCTACTTGATCATGATGGATGATTGTTTTGATGTGGTCTTGGATTCGGTTTGCTAGAATTTTATTGAGTATTTTTGCATCGATGTTCATAAGGGAGATTGGTCTGAAGTTCTCTTTCTTTGTTGGGTCCTTGTGGGGTTTGGGAATGAGTGTAATTGTAGCTTCATAGAACGAATTGGGTAGTGTTCCTTCTGTCTCTATTTTGTGGAATAGTTTGAAGAGAATTGGTATTAGGTCTTACTTGAAGGTCTGATAGAATTCAGCACTAAAACCATCTGGTCCTGGGCTTTTTTTGGTGGGGAGACTTTTAATGACTGCTGCTATTTCCTGAGGGGTTATGGGACTATTTAGATGGTTTATCTGCTCCTGGTTTAATTTTGGTACCTGGTATCTGTCTAGGAAATTGTCCATTTCATCCAGGTTTTCCAGTTTTGTTGAGTATAGGCCTTTGTAGTAGGATCTGATGATTTTTTTAATTTCTTCCGTTTCTGTTGTTATGTCTCCCTTTTCAGTTCTGATTTTATTAATTTGGATACTCTCTCTGTGCCCTCTGGTTAATCTGGCTAACGGTTTATCTATCTTGTTGATTTTCTCAAAGAACCAACTCCTGGTTTTATTGATATTTTGTATTGTTCTTTCAGTTTCTATTTGGTTGATTTCAGCCCTGAGTTTGATTATTTCCTGCCTTCTACTCCTCCTGGGTGTATTTGCTTCTTTTTGTTCTAGGGCTTTTAGTTGTGCAGTCAACTTGTTAGTGTGTGCTCTTTCCAGTTTCTTTTTGTAGGCACTTAGAGCTATGAGTTTTCCTCTTAGCACTGCCTTCATGGAGTCCCACAAGTTTTGGTATGATGTGTCCTCATTTTCATTGAAATCTAAAAAGTCTTTAATTTCTTTCTTTATTTCTTCCTTGACCAAGTCATCATTGAGTAGAGAGTTGTTCAGTTTCCATGTGCACATGGGTTTTCCATTGGTTTTGTCATTATTAAAGACCAGTCTTATTCCATGGTGATCTGATAAGAGGCAAGGGATTATTTCAATCTTTTTGTATCTGTAGAGGCTTGTTTTGTGACCAATTATATGGTCTATTTTGGAGAAGGTACCATGAGGTGCTGAGAAAAAGGTATATTCTTTTGTTTTAGGATGAAATGTTCTATAGATGTCTGTTAAGTCCATTCGGTTCATAACTTCTGTTAATGTCAAAGTGTCTCGGTTTAGTTTCTGTTTCCATGATCTGTCCATTGCTGAGAGTGGGGTGTTGAAATCCCCCACTATTATTGTGTGAGGTGTAATGTGTGTTTTGAGCTTTAGTAAAGTTTCTTTTATGTATGTAGGTGCCCTTGCATTTGG
>NW_021604619.1:5598382-5615783 GCF_004785775.1 Grammomys surdaster | reverse complement strand
AGTGCTGGGTTTGTGGGAAGATATTGTGCAAATTTGGTTTTGTCATGGAATATCTTGGTTTCACCATCTATATTGATTGAGAGTTTTGCTGGGTATAGTAATCTGGGCTGGCAATTGTGTTCTCTTAGGGTCTGTATGATGTCCGTCCAGGCTCTTCTGGCTTTTATAGTCTCTGGTGAGAAGTCTGGTGTAATTCTTATAGGTCTGCCTTTATATGTTACTTGACCTTTTTCCCTTACTGCTTTTAGTATTTTTTCTTTGTTTTGTGCATCTGATGTTTTGATTATTATGTGACGGGAGGTATTTCTTTTCTGGTCTAGTCTATTTGGTGTTCTGTAGGCTTCTTGTATGTTTATGGGCATCTTGTTCTTTAGGTTAGGGAAATTTTCCTCAATGATTTTGTTGAAGATATTTACTGGCCCTTTAAGTTGGGAATCTTCATTCTCATCTATACCTATTATCCTTAGGTTTGGTCTTCTCATTGTGTCCTGGATTTCCTGGATGTTTTGAGTTAGGAGTTTTTTGCTTTTTTCATTTTCTTTGACAACTGTGTCAATATTTTCCACCGTATCTTCTGCATTTGAGATTCTCTCTTCTATCTCTTGTATTCGGTTGGTGATGCTTGCGTCTGTGACTCCTGATCTCTTTCTTAGGTTTTTCTATCTCCATGGTTGTCTCCCTTTGAACTTTCTTTATTGTTTCTATTTCCAGTTTCAGATCCTGAATGTTTTTGTTTAATTCCTTCTTTGTGTTTTCTTGCATTTCTTTAAGGGATTTCTGTGATTCCTCTTTAAGGGCTTCTATCTGTTTACTTGTACTCTCCTGTATTTCTTTAAGGGAGTTACTTAATTCCTTCTTATAATCCTCTATCATCATCATGAGAAGTGATTTTAATTCTGAATCCTGCTTTTCAGGTGTGAAGGGGTGTTCAGGGCTTGCTATATTGGGAGAACTGGGCACTGATGATGCCAAGAAACTTTGGTTTCTGTTGCTTATGTTCTTGCGCTTGCCTTTCGCCATCTGGGTAACTCTAGTGGTACCTGCCCTCTCTGTGTAAGATTGGAATCTGTATTTCCAGTTATCTTGCTTATTGCAGAGCTCCTCGGAGTCCAGAGGTCTCTGTGGTCTTATGCCCCTAATCTCCCAGGTGGAAGAACTCCTGGGACTCAGGCCACCTCTTGGATCTGGTAATCCTTCTGTTCTGAGTACAGTGGCTCCTCGGCTGCTCTGAGTGCAGTGGGTTCTCGATGACTCAGGATTCAGTTTCAGCTGCTCTGAGTGCAGTGGCTCCTAGATGACTCAGGATTCAGTTTCTCCACAGGACAGGAGCAGACCAACTCTGTGTCAGCTGCTCTGAGTGCAGTGGCTCCAGCTGCTCTGAGTGCAGTGGGTCCCTGATGACTCAGAATTCAGTTTCAGCTGCTCTGAGTGTAGTGGCTTCTCGATGACTCAGGATTCAGTTTCTCCACAGGACAGGAGCAGACCTACTCTGTGTCTGCTCCAGTCCCAGGGACCAGGCAGGGGCCGAAGGGAAGTGGAATTCCGGAGGGGCAGGGTTTGGGTAGCTGCTGTGCCCTAGATGTCCCTGGCTCCCAGATGTATTTCTGGGGCTTAGGGAGTGAGATGGAGTTCTTACCAGCTGCTCTGAGTGCTGTGGCTCCTGGATGACTCAGGATTCAGTTTCTCCACAGGACAGGAGCAGACCGACTCTGTGTCTGCTCCAGTCCAAGGGACCAGGCAGGGGCCGAAGGGAAGTGGAATTCCGGAGGGGCGGGGTTTGGGTAGCTGCTGTGCCCTGGATGTCCCTGGCTCCCAGATGTATTTCTGGGGCTTAGGGAGTGAGATGGAGTTCTTACCAGCTGCTCTGAGTGCAGTGGCTCCTGGATGACTCAGGATTCAGTTTCTCCACAGGACAGGAGCAGACCGACCTCTTCAGTGCCTCTTATCTTTAGTGTCTCATTACTTTCTTGATTTGTCTAAGTATCTCCTCGAGTTCAAATTCAGCTTTCATGATATATATTAGCATAATATCCAGAAGTGCATTTTAGGTGTGCTACTAACTTAAATGAGACTAACTTTTGTTCATAGGATTACATTTAATTCATAGATTATACTTATTTTGATTTCAAACCACACAGATACATATAAACGCATATACCCACAGTCATTTTATATTCTCTAGATATCCCTATCATTCTTTAGAAAATACCTGTCAACCCCTCAAGTTATGTTCCAATGAACAACAATACAAAAATCTTGTGTTTCTAATTTTTTTATTCTTTTATTTTACGTATCAATGACAATTTTCCTTCTGTCCATTTTTTACAGTTCCTCCCTTACATCCATTTTCTACCAGATGTACTCCTATTCCAGTTTAATTAAAATAAAGAGAGAGAGAGAGAGAGAGAGAGAGAGAGAGAGAGAGAGAGAGAGGGAGAGGAAGGGAGGGAAGAGGAAAAAAAGAAGAGGGAAGAGGGAAATGGGAAGAAAGAAGAGAGACTTTCATGGATATCCATTAAATATGATCTAACAAGATACAAAAAGTGTAGGCACAAGCCATTGTAACAAAGCTGGACAGGGAAAACCACTAGGAAGAAAAGGGTTCCAAGAGAAGGCAAAAAAGTCAGAGACATACCCAATCTCAATGTTGGGAGAGTCACAAGAACACCAAGCTATACAACCAAAACATATATGCAGAAGACCAAGCTCTGGTCCATACAGGGTCCAAGTTTGGAACTTGAGTTTTTGTGAACTCCTATGAGCTCTGCTACATCGGTTCTATGAGTCATGACCTTGTGCGCCAGTCGTGTTTGGTTCTGTTCTGGGACTATGAATTGTTCTGGCTCTTATTTCTGTCTATCCAGGAGTGTTAGTTATGGGCTCCAAGTAGTTATTTGTCGGCTACTCTCCCAAGTTCTGTGTCATCATTATCACAGCAAAACTAGTAGTAGAAACGACTGTAGGTCAAAGGCTTTTTGGCTCGGTTGATGTCCCAGTCCCAATGTTAGGAGTCTTGCATAGTTATAAAAGATATTCAATTGAGGCTCAGAATATACCATTAATAAGAGACTTAGCTAAGGTCACTCACGTAGATTCCACTGCATTAGGTTTTTATATCCCCCATACCACCTAAAGCTGTCCACCAATTTTAGTCAACTACCCCAGTACTCTGTCTATCAATCTCCTTCAACTCCCCTCCTGATCCTTCCTCTTCCATCCCATCTTGGCCCTAGTCCACCTGTAAAATCTATTCTATTACCTCTTCCCAGGGAGATTTATTCATGGCCTACCCATAATGCCTTGAGCCCTGCTTTCTACTTAGACTCTCTGAGTTTGTGGAGTGTAGCATGGTTAACATTTATTTCATAGCTAATGTCCACTTACATTTTAGTGTAGTCCCTATTTGTTTTTCGGGTCTGGCTTACCTCACTCAGGATATTTTTTCTAAATCCATCCATTTGTCTGTAAATTCATGATGTCATTGTTTTTAAGAACTAAATACCACATTTTCTTCATGCATTCTTTAGCTGAGAGACTTCTAGGTTGTTTCCAGTTTCTGGCTATTATGAATAAAGCCCCAGTGAAGCTGAATATGAGCTGTTACTTGTGTTTTTGGCCTCAGCTATTGTAACAGGTATAATATGGATTCTCAAAGTGGTTTTGATTTTTACATTTCCACAGTGGCTAAAGATAGTGTACATTTCTTTAAGTGCCAGCTGCAGAAATTCCTTGATAGAATTTTGGGGGTCATGCACATTATTATATTTTCTGCAAATAATCATACTTTGACTTCTTCCTTTACAATGTTTACCATATTATTCTTTAGTAGTCTTACTGCTTCTGTGTGAACTTCAATTACTATATTGAGTAGATACTCTGTCTTCTCCCTGATTTTAGGGAAATTGCTTTGAATTTCTCTGCATTTAATTCAAAGCTGGCTATTTTCTTGCTAAAAATTGTCTTTATTATGTTTAGTTATATCCCTTCTATCCTTAATCTCTCCACAACTTTCATCATGAAGGCATGTTGAATTTTCTCAAAGACTTTTTCAGCATGTAATGAGATGATTGTGTGCATGTGCCTGTGTGTCTATGTGCCTGTGTATGCATGTGTGTGTGTGTTTCTCTTATTTTTTGCTGTAAGATTATTTCCTGTATTATCTTGTTGGCAGTTGACCTCCTTGGGTTGGAGTTTTCCTTCTAGTACCTTGTTTAATATTGGGTTGTGGATAGGCATTGTTTAAATTTGACTGTATCATGGAATATCTTGTTTTCTACATTCATAGTGATCAAAAGTTTTGGTGGTGGGCACAGTAGTCTGGGATGGCCTCTGTGATCTCTTTGAGTCTGCAGGATATCTGTCCAGGTCTTTCTATCTTTTAGCGTCTCTGTTTAGAAATCTGTTGTAATTCTAATAGGTCTGCCTTTATTTGTTATTTAACCTTTTCCTCATACAACGTTAATATTCTTTGCTTGTTCTTCATGTTTAGTGTGTTTATTATTATGGAGCAAAAAATCTTTATTTTCTGGACCAATATGTTTGATGTTCTTTAAGTTTCTTTTCCCTCTTTAGGTGTTTATAGGTGTTTCCTTCTTTCATTTCTGAACATTTTCTCTTATGATTTTCTTAAAAGTATTTTCTGGGCATTTGAAGTTAGAGTTTTATCCTTCTTCTATATCTATTATTGCTAAGTTTAGTTTTGTCATAGTGCCCTACATTTCCTGGATACTTTGTGTCAGGTAATTTTTCAATTTGACATTTTTCTTTAACCAAGGAATATAATTCTTCTATTGTATATTCTATACATGAGATTCTTTCTTTGGTTTCTCATATTCTGATGGCAATGCTTGCATCTGGAATTCCTGTTCACTTTCCTAGATAGACATGTGCAAGATTCTCTTAGTTTATGTTTTCTTTTCATTTATTTTTAAAATTTACTTTAATTTAATTTATTTTTTTTATTTATACACTTTGCATCCCGCTATCTGCCTTCCTTCTGTTCACACTCTCCCACAGTCCTTCACTCCATTCCCTCTCCCCTTCTGCTCGGAGCAGCTGGAGGCTCTTCTGGGTATCCCTCCAACCTCGCACATCAAGTCTTTGTCAGGCTAGGTGCATCCTCTTTCACTGAGGCCAGACAAGGCATCTCAGCTAGAAGTATATATCCCACAGACAGGCAATAATTTTTTGATAGCCCCTGCTCCAGTTGTTTGGGATCTACATGAAGACCAAGATACACATCTATTATGTATTAACAGGAAGGCCTTGGTTGAGCCCATGTGTGCTTTTTGCTGGGTCAGTTTCTAAAAGTACAAAGAGTCCAAGTTAGTAGACTCTGTTGTTCTTTCTGTGGAATTCCTATACCTTCAGTGCCTAGAGTTATTCTTCCCATTATGCTTCCTTAAGAGTCCCCAAGCTTCATTCACTGTACATATCTACATCTGTCTGAGTTTCTGTTTTCTTTATTGCTTCTATTTTCAGTTTTATGTTTTGAATAGTTTTATTTATTTTCTTTAATTGCTCATTTTTCTTGCCTTTATGGAAGTGATTTTTTTCATTTCCTTCTATTTTTGTTTGTCTTTTCCTGGATTTCTTTAAGGGATTTATTAATTTTCCCTTTAATGATCTCTGTCATCTTCATAAAGTTAGTTTTGATGTCATTTTCTTGTACTTCAGTTGTGTTGTCATAGTCATGGTTTGCTGCAATAGCTAAGCTCTGGTGCTAACATACTGGCCTAGCTCTTCTTAATTATGTTCTTTTGCTAGATCATAAGCATCTAGATTTGGCTTTATTTTAGGTCTAGGTGTGTATTTCTGTTTGCCTTTGTTGGATGGGTATTTTTTCCCTTATTTTTGTTTCCTTTTTGGTCTTTTGACTTGAGTGATCAATGTGTCCTCTAGTCCAGAAGAGTGCTGATGCTGGGGTTTTGGCAGTCAATTTGATCTCTGTTGGGTTAGGTGGCTTCAACGTTAGGTTGTGGGTGACATCAAGGCCTCTGGTAAAGCAGAAAGCTGGACCAGGAATTATGGAACAGGACTGTGATTATGTTTTTACTGTTCAAATATTGACAGCAGTCTGCCTTATACAAATATTGTTATTCATGCACTAATTACAGACTACATCAAGGTGAAATTAATAAATTTCACAGACAATTTATTTTTAATTTTCTTATTCAGGAAATGTCATACATAGACATACAATAAAACACTGTTCTCTTACCCCCCATTCGTCTCCTTTTATATTTCCCCAACAATTCTTGTTCCCAATATCATGTCTTTTTTATGGTTTGATAAAACTAGTTATCCCTGCCCGAATATTATTTGTTGTGGGACATCCACTGAGAGATGGAAAATAAATCAGTGGCATACCCTCAGTAAACTGTGATTTTTCCTTTCAGAAACTGCTCAGTAAAGGATAACTTTATTATTTCACAGCTCCAATATTCTTTTCAAATTATTGAAGCCTACCATAATTTATTATTCTTATGCATTTTCAACTTTCGATTTAGGAAGCATCTCTTTTTTTCAGATATTCTTATGAAGGGTTTAGTATCCTTATATAATATCTCATTTTATCATTTTTAATACTTCTAAGGGCTTTTTCCTTTCTCATAGTTATCAATTAGTAGACGCAGAAATTTTTAATATGCTCAATTAAATGCTAGGTGTAATCCAGATACTTCTATATTAATTTTTTCTTTCATTTTTATTATAAATTGTGGAATTTCCCAGAGAGGAGTATATACTAACTTAGGTGTTCCTTTACTTGCTGGGACAGTTGCTGTGATAGCCTCTTATGACTCTTGTCTGATGCTGTGAATAAGGAACATGATTGAACATTTTACAGAAACAGTTATATTTTCTCAGCCAAAAAGATCAAATAAAACTGGTGTATATCCTTCTGAATTCTGTAATAAAACCAAATCGTCTTTCTTTCCTATAAGAAACTGTTCAATAACCCTTGCCTTAGAGATTCAGGGACAGAAAGGAGTGTTTCATAGTATGTTAGCTGTGATGTTTCTCTAGAGTGTTTGCCTGATTACTTCCTTCCGTATGTCATGAAGCCCTTGCTCTTTTCCCAAAACAAATCAGAGATAAATTACAGTCATTTTATCACTTTGTGTCTCCAAAATATTTTCCTTTAAGATCACAGATGCTAACACTCTGCACCCAGAATACCATATCAATACGCAAAGTAGCATCTGAACAAAAGAGGCACACCAGGACGGTCTGTGTAAATGCAAAGTAAAGACCATTATATTTATGAATTGAAGATATGATACTATCCTCTAGAGTTTCCTGAATACTAAATGTAAAGACTTTTATGTGATGCCTGTTTTATTCATATATGTAGATGTGATATATATATTATATATACTGCATAATTATATGCATACTGTGTGAAGATAACTGGCCCACATCTATCTAAGGCAACCTGTCTCTACATGTCTCTATATATTAGTCATCATTTAAAAAATTATGTAAACTGAAATTTATTTTGATAAAATCTTAAAAATTTTCTTTAAACAATAAAATGTATCAGTATATGACCCTTTGTGGTGTCAACAAATGAGGATTATTTTTTATATATCTCTGAATAATACATGGTCTCTATTGGTGGCAGTTATATTAGACACTACATATAAATTACCTTCAATTGAGAAATTTATTTAAAAATAATTTTCAGCACCAGTTAACTTTAGCTTTTACCCACAAACAATTAACATTTACCTATAAACTATTGTGCTGCATGTATTTGAATTGTTTTTGTTAAATTTCTAACTACAATGGTCTTTCTGAGACTCCATTATCTTGAGATTCAGTATCACACCTATACAGGTGAAACATGGACCAGGAGAAGGCTTAAAATAAAGAAGTAATAAGTAAGATCTATGACTATTTTTGCCTTGAGAATTTTCTATGCTTTTGTGAATACAAAAGCTGAAAGAGGTAACTCAGACCAAAAAGGACATGCATGGTATATACTCACTAATAAGTGGATATTAGCCAAAAAGTACAGAACATATAGAATACAACCCACATGCCTCAAGAAATTTAACAAGCAGAAAGGCCAAGTGGGGATTCTTCAATCCCACTTAGAAGGGGGAAGAAAATAATCACAGGAGGCAGAAGGAGTGAGGGATCTAAGTGGGAGAGGGGAGGGGAAAAGGGGAATAGGATCAGGTATGGGGGAGGGAACAGGAGAGAAGCCCAGAGTGCCAGAAGAATGAATGGAAATAAGCAGCCTCAGGGATGGGAGTTGAGGAGATCCTCCAAAAAGTACCAGAGACTCAGGAGGTGAGGGAGTTTCAGGGCTTAAGAGGAGTGGCCTTAGATGAAATGCCTAGCACTGGGGAGAAGGAACTGGAAAGGTACTTCAGTAGATAGAAAGGGCCAAAAGTAGACAGACTGAGTTGTTAATCTACAGTCAAAATTTGTGATTCATAATTGTTCCTGTATAAAAGAACTGCAGGGACAAAAATGGAGAAGAAACTGAAGGAAATGGAGTGCTATGATCCATCTCATGGGATGGGGTAGGGGTCATCAAGGCCTGAAACTATTACTGATGCTATGATATGCTTACAGACAGGAGCCTGGCATGGGTGTCCCCTGAGTGGCCCTGTCAGCAGCTGACTGAAACTGAAGTAGATACTTATACATAACAATTGGACTGAAATTCTGGACCATTATGGTTGAATTAAGGGAAGAATAGAAGCTGAAGGGGGAATGACCCCATAGGAAAATGAGCAGTATCAACTAACCCAGACCCCAGAGACTATGCCACCAACCAGGACCATACATGCATGGGCCAGTCTGAGGTCCCTGGCAAGTATATAGCAGAAGTCTGCCTGGCTTGACCTCAGTAGGAAATGATACGCTTAATCTTTCAGAGACTTAAGGACTCAGGGCATCAGCAGGCTTGGAGGCACCATCTTGGAGGCAAGGTAGAGGAGGAATAGATTAAGGAACTGGGGGAAGAAGGACCAAGATGTCGGAGAAATGACTGGAGTGTAAAGAAATAAAAGAATTTTTGAAAAGTTAAAAATAATGTCAATATTAATTATCTAAAGTATTTATTTGAGTGCTTTCAAAATATACTCTTTTAAGGTCAGTGACTGTAGGCAGTATCTACTCTATATAAGTAGCAATTAGGGTAATATAAGAGTATCTCTTGTTTGTACTGCTAAAAATTAATGTTATTCATCTTCAATTAGCTAAAATGAAAACATGATGTGTTGCTTGTTATGCTACAAATCAACACCTTTTGTCTTCTATTAATGATATCTGTTATGAAACGTTCTGTGATTGTGCATAAGTATGCTTCTTTATCAAGAACATTGCAATACAGTTTATAATAAGAGAAAAATGTGATCTTAACTTAATCTCTGACAACTTAGTCCATATTCTCTTATTGTTTTTTATGTAAAATTGAGACAAGAATGTTAGTGATCTCAAACCATTACGCTGCATTTTTATTGAGTACACTGCTTAGAACAGACCTTATTGCTCAGTAAAATTTATATATAGCTAAGTGTATATAGTTTGAATTCTAAATATGTTTTCTAATATTGTCAAGTATATTTTATAGCTTACTTGAAGGATTGACTGACTATATGACACACACTCATACATATATGTAATACATATATATATATATATATATATATATATATATATATATATATACTCATGGCATTTTTAAGCATATGAAGTCCTACCTAATTCTCAGAGATGCTGAACTAAACAACCAGTTTAGAAATAATGCATGGCATTTGGAACCTAGACAATTACTCAATGTGTAGTGAAGTAGTGGATCTTGGAGGAAAGCCTACCTACATCAGTTTACTAAGTCTTCATAATCCCTAAGTACATGGTAGATATTTTTGTTTCACAAACAGTTATATGTAGTTCTCACCCTTTGGCAAGGAAAGATCTATTTTGAAAAGGTAGAGACTATTTAAAAATTGACAGCCAATCAAAATGCAAAGTTGTAAAGCCTAGTCCAAGTGGATACATCCAAAAAACTTCTCCTACACGTAAAGTTCCAAATTCTTTGTATAAAATGGGTAAAATGATTATAAAAGGCCAAATATCAGGGAGTTTTCTGTGAGACTATTTCTCCTAGTAATGCCATAGCTATACCTGTAATATCTTAGAGAAATTGCCAGAATATGAGCAGAAAATGTCAACAATAGGCATGCCAAAATATGCACAAAAAATCCTAGGAGGGCTTATCCTTACAAAAAGAGTTATAGGAAAATAAGAAAAGCTCAGGTTGGAAAGAATAATCTCAAATAATAATAAAAAAAATAATAACGTGAGTTGATTACCCAACACCAAATATTAATCCCTGAAAATATATGTAAAAGCAATGGCATACAGGCAACACAGTATATATTTAGGAACACATAGGTACATACGTATGTGAACATAACAATAGCTAATTAACAATTAAAAATTGAGGCTACAGATTGTAGGGGGGAGTAAAAGGTAGTGGTTACATGGAGGAAAGAAAAAATGGAAATTATGGAATTATAAAAATTAAAAACATACAGACTTCTCCAACAGGTTTATGGGAGTTAAGTTGCAAGCTCTGTCACATTGGAGAGTAGCAGTTAAAGCAATCTCAGCAGTTAGTCCAGTGTGCTTGAAGTAGAGAAATCTGAAGAAACACTGTTTTAAGTAGATATAAATATAAAATGATGATCTCCTGAGGACAATGTTCTTGTGACTCTCAAAACTAGTTAAATAGCGACTCAATAGAAATTCAAGAATAACTTTAGTACTCATTAAAAATAATACTGCTGTGTATGCCAAGGTGAATGGAAGAAAGACTCATAGGCCTCAGTTCCACACAAAGAACTAAGGCAACTAAAACATGCTGTGAACAGGAGAAATTGTCCTCCCCAGGGAAGAGCACACCAACCAGTTATCTAATCCTAAATGGTTACCCCTGAAAAAACACACACAGGGAACACTATATAGACTGAACAGGCTATATTTATGATACATAAGGGTATCTGTCAAAAGATGAAGAGTATTTAAAAAAAAAAAAACCTACAGCAAATCAAAATGACAAGTTGTAGAGCACAGTTCCAGTGGTGGTTACATCTGTAAAACTAGTCCTATAGCTAAGGCTCAGTATACTTTGCATATATATATATATATGTGTGTGTGTGTGTGTGTGTGTGTGTGTGTGTGTGTGCACGTGTGTGTGTGTGTGTGTGTGTGTGTGTAGAGGCTATGCATTTGAAAGAGATCAAGAATGGTAATAGGGAAGGGTTTGACAGAAGGAAAAAAAGAGAAATGATGTAGTTATATTTCTAAAATAAAAGAATAGAAACAAGCTTTTATAATGCTGTACAATCACAGAAAAGAAAGGTATATGTGGGACTGCGTAAGGGTATCTTGGTTCTTGGCTGGGCATGGGCCTGGAACCCCGAGACTCCAAGGGAGAAACAGCAGGTGTTTGGCCACATCCCCAGAACCCAGGGTCCTGACATGCAGTCTAGTCTCCATGGACCTACATTGTTCAGTCGTCTAGGCCATTATGGCCCCTCCTAAAGTGCACAGGTAGAGGGTATGACTACAGGCCTCAGGCCCTAGAGAGATTTACATACTAATGAAGGCCAGAGGGCAGAGCCAATTAAGCATTCTTCTCCAGACCCTCCCCCTTTCTTCCTCCCTATTTAACTCAGGTCTGCCCTGAGTTTCATGAGAGATACATCCAGATCCATCCACCATCCGCCATGAAAATAAATCCTGTTGGAACCAAGGACTTTCTTGTGTCTTTGGGGCCTGCCACTGCCAAAACTTCCAGCCTTTGGAAATCTAGACCTTTCTCCTGTTTGTGGGACCCACCACTTGCAAAGTCTCCAGGACTCTGCCGTGGCCTATTTCCCACTGGGATAAGTTTAAATATTTAACTCTGGAAAACTCAGCTAATTTTACTAATTGGCTATTAGAAGTAAAGAATAATTGCAATTTCAATTAGCTAATATTTCAATTAATAAAAGAGAAGAGAATATGAATTAGTAAAGAAATTGATAAAAGAAAAACAGTTATAATCATGAGGAAACAGGTATATTGTTTCCATATATATGGAAAATATACATACATATTTATTCACAATATATAAAAGCATTTGAATGTCTTATAAATATGCACAGATATACAGAAAGAAATTGCTTAACAAAACTTGAAGATGATGGGTCAGAGTTATTAGTAGGAAGGTCAAGTAATTATATAAGCTATTACAAACTAATGTTTTTAACAATGTTTATTTTTTATATTAGTTTATATTATTATATTATTTTTATATTAGTAAAAGAAGGACAAAAGTCAGGTAACAGTTCTTAAAATTCATAATAGCAGCATAAATCAATAGATAACAAGAATGTACTGTAGATTATTTCTACATCCATATTTTCTGACATGAAAGTACCTTATTTTGTAAATAAGTATTTAGTTGTTGATTACTTGATATGAGGAAGTGGGAAGAAGGAAAAGAAGTATCTGTGAAGGATGAAATTTTTAAGATTTCTTTCTAATTTTATTTACATGGGTATGTCCATAACCAGTGGTTATATAAAAATGTACTTTACCACCAAGTTCTTTATATACACAAAGCTGCATGGACCCCAATTTATGCATCAGATTTCTCATGACATAATAAGAGAGACATATGTGTTTTGACATATTAACTTCAATCATTTTCTGCAATTGTATGCATTTATATTTCCAAAAAAACGGATTAGATTTTATAATTTCTTTTCTATTCAAGTTTATAATTACATCATTTCACCCTTCTCTTTCCTCTCTCAAGACTTCTCCAAATATTCCTCTTTGCCTTGTTTCAGATTAATAGCATCATTTTGATTAATCATTATGTGCATACACACATATGTAAAAATCACTCCTCATTTTATCCTGCTTTGTCTAAATTATGTTACTTGTATGCACGTTTTTAGAACTGAGCATTTGTTATTGCATCTCAAACTGCTGTATTCTTCCATAATAAAAACCATTTCTTTTACTCTCAGCATACTGTAGTTCTCTGTAAGCTTTTGTGTAGGGTTGTATCATCTTGTTCTTCCCTTCAACCTCTTTTGCATCTATTTCCTTGTCCTTGTTTACTTGATGTAAACTTTTTTTTTTTGCAGATTCAGCCATTGAGACTGGGTCTTACAGCTCAGCATCTTTATTGGTCATGATTTGTCTGTATTGGTCTTTCAACTGTTGTGAAAACAAGGTTCCTTGATGTGGAATGAGTACTTCATTTTCCTTTGGACATTTGGGCAAATACTGAAATTTTGATTAGGCATTATGCAGTAAAATAAATTGAGGGTTGTTAATGCTTTATGAGACCCATGATTTCCAGTATCATGCAGTTTCCGTCTTGATGAATGAGTCTTAAGTCCAATTAAATAGCTTTTGGTGCTACTACTGTACCTTAGCATTATAAGGACATGCTGGTTGATGTTGTGGTTAACAGTAAAATGCAAAAACAAAGCACCAACAAAATTATTGTTAGCCTTTACATAAGAGAAATTCTACAAAAATGTGAGAATTTTTTCACTGCAGGTAAAAATATTCATGTTCACAAAAAATGGAATGATTTACAGAGATTAAGAGAGTACTGCTCAATATTAGAATACCACCTGCCTTGTACAAAGTTCTTATTCAGTCTTTGTCACTATCTCTGTAAAACTCTCTGTATCTGTCTCTCACTCTCTGCAAGACAGGGAACAAACTGTACACAGAGTTCATCATGACCAGATGTAGAAGTGTTTTCCTACTATTAAATTTTTGCCATGCCAATTTTGAGTCAAAGTATAGCAGATATATTTATTACCACTGTTAGCACTTCTAGACTTTGCCTGACAGTTACCTGGAAACAGCCAGAGTACCTAACTCACTATAAAATGTGCTCTTTGCCCACTCCTCACTCTCTTCTCTCTCCTATTGGTTTCTTTACCCTCTATCTCTTCTCTACTCATTCCTCCCTCTCCCCACATGCTCATGGCCGAGCTGGTACCTCAGGAGGAAGGGATGCCTCAGCATGGACATCAGAGGTACCTCCTTCCCCTGTATCATACCGTGCCTCCACCAAACATATACCTGGCTTCCCTTTTCTTTTTTATAAAACACAACAACCACATTGTCAATTCTGTTTCTCTGTTGGAATTCAGAAAGGGTTGTGATATATTTTCTATACATTAACTTAACTCACCTATGTCTATCCATATACATTATATGTATATAGTAAGAATGGACAGTAGTGTCATTAATATATAGCAATTATTAATTATATATAATGTTCTAATATCTTTCCTGGTAGCAATACAGTATAATTTTTAAATATAGTAAAGTATTAATGGCTCACTCATTTGTTCTCAATTGTTGTCTTTAATAATAAAATTGATACTGCCATTCTAAATGCATAAAATATGTAAATATATTTATATATGTGAAACCCACAAGTTAAAATTCTACAATGTTATAACATTTTGTATGTACCACACTTTATTTATTCATTTGTGCTTTTGATTTCTGTACTCACTTCACTAAAATAAATTTCATAAAGTACAGCCCTTTTGTTTTTAACTCTGCATGTCCCATGGGATTAGCAAAGTGTTTCTTATTTGCTAAGTTGTGAATATTTCAGTTCTGAATAAATGAAATGCCACTCATTTCCTAGTCATAAATTCTATGATATAGAAGATAGTTTCTACAAACCTAGGTTACAATAATTTGTAGATAAAGGTCTTACATATGACTACTCTCAGAAATTCAATCTACTTTTTCATATACTTATAGACACTAATGACACTTTAGAGCTTGATATGAAGAATGACTTTCATGAGTAATCTAATAGAATTGCAAAGTGTCCAATGCACAGATTAAACATTATCATTGATACTACTCACTTCATTGCCAATTTTTTTCATAAGCAAAACTACATCATTGGGATGAACTTTAATAAACTCACTCTACACTTCAAGATTTTATAAATCCTCTACTTGTTGGGAGGAAATATTTTAAATACCTGGGGTAAAATTTTATGGGAAATTGCATGTCAGTCCTTGCTACACATCCCAGCTGAGTTGTTGCTGTATTAACTTCAATCATTTTCTGGAATTCCTCTTCAGCGTACATCAGAACCCAGACTTTCATCAATGGTGGGTATTCACTGCTCAGCACAGCAAGCAAACGCTTCCCATGGTCTCTGTGTACTCCTCCACTTTTGTGTTCCATCTGGGTATGCACAGGCTGCATTGGAATGTTACACTTGGAAATAAGCACATGCTGAAAGGTGGGCTCCTGATTCTCTCTGTGCTTTTCTTCTGACCACAAAGCAGTCTTCTGCATCCTGTGAAACAGGAGGAAAACAGATGATTTTCTGAAGGGAGATGAAAAGTTTAAATGCTTAGGAGATCATCTGGCTGCCTCATGATCTTATTTGCTTACATTTTGATGGGAGGAGATAGAATATATTCTACTGGTTGAAAATTATATATAGCCATAATTCTAGATAGAAAATATTTTAAAAACCGCTATAACGGAAATAAAAGTTCAACAACAATAACAAGAAATCACTAATCAGG
The DNA here is from genome assembly GCF_004785775.1 of Grammomys surdaster. Lineage (NCBI taxonomy): Eukaryota > Metazoa > Chordata > Mammalia > Rodentia > Muridae > Grammomys > Grammomys surdaster. The sequence continues at coordinate 5,600,175 of NW_021604619.1, read as the reverse complement.
GAAACAAACATTTACTATGAAACAATCATTTTGAGGATGCTTTTCAATATATTTACAGAAGAATAAATTGTCTACCTGGGGTACAATGATATTATGCAAAAGACAGCTCAGCTGGCTTATGTGTAGTTAGCAGCTTGTATTTAGCTATAATGCATCTATTTATTCCAAATAATTTTGGGTTTTGGTGTAATTTCAGTGATGGAGTACTTACAAGCATGCATTGAAAATGTCTTTCTGTAAATGTAATCATGAGTTCAGGCTGACATGAGTAGATATTAAGAGAAAGTGAAGCAAGGGGGAGGTGGTAGTAATAACTCAATAGTGTGTTAGAAAACCTGGCTGGGCTTGAGCACAGAAAAGGTGTTTTCCTACAGGACCTGTAACTCCTGAATTGTTTGCAATGGAAGATCTCAAAATCTGTTTAATATAAGAAAATAAAACTGGTGTTTAAGCCATAGACTGATTGATCTTGGTCCCTTTAAGTGTGTATGGTATGTATGTATTAGATGTTATTTAGCTGTTCATTGGAATTTTTAAAAGAACATAAAGTACTGCATCACAGACGACAATAAAATGAAACAAAATTCTTAAAACATACCTAATTGTATAATCCCTATGTGAGTAATACAGAAGATGTATAACTGTTAATCTATCCAATTACCTGCTAAAATATCTGAATAATTGACCATGCCAAATGTTGCAGTGATATTTTCTCCATGCCTCTTCTCTGATTTCTTTGTAACAATAATCTTAGTTTTCATATGGCATATTAGAGTAGCAATCTTGACCCATTGATTATATAAATTAGTAGTTTTCTCTTTGAGATGAGATAGTTTTCCACAATATTTTAAGCATGTTTTAAGACTGTACATTCTCAAATATACATTATCAAGCTTTCTAGTATCCAATTCTATTATATTTGCACTATATTTGACAGAGAGAATACCATGGGGATGATTGTCAATTATATGGTCTATTATAATACGTTTTCTTTTATACTACAACTTTCCAAAAGAGAGTTGCCACAACGGGTTCATAGGAGGAAATTAAAGATCCTCAGTTCCTATCTGTGTTTATTTCTTAGCTGCCTTAGTCACATAATGGGTTTTCTTTCTTTAGAAATGATTTCTAACTGCAAAGCCTTCTCCAGCTCTTCAGATTGTTCTGGGACTCTGGTACATTATAGTCATTGTTATATCAGTCCGGCAGATTTAAAGAAAAGGGTAAAATGGTGTTAGCAGATTTTTGGCAAATGTATTATTCAGAAAAGGTTACTGTACTGCTTCTAGCAGAGCCAGAATCCCCAGTCTTGTTCTATCTTGTAAAAACAAAAGCACACAGAAAGATTTCCCCGTTGTACTCCAGCTTGCTGAAACCACACAGACTGCGGTACTCACTAGGAACCCTTTCTAATGACTCCTCCACAGCCAGACCGGAAACCAAAATCGCTTTAAGATTCCAGCCTCATTATTCCCATTTTCTATAATTTAACAACTTCTCATATTATTCTTAATGGAAAAGTCATGCAATATTGAGCAGTATCTGCTGTTAATTTCCTGCTGTATATCATTAGCATTTGGGGGTTGCTGGTGGAGGATAATTAACATGCTCTAATTATCATACTGATTGTCTTTTTTAGCTTATGAGAATATAGTCACCTCAACCCTCGTTGATCTTACAATGGTATATTTTATTGTTTCCTAGAATAGCATCCTGGGATATACATGAGAAATTTTTACAAAAGAAAGAGAGAGAGAGAGAGAGAGAGAGAGAGAGAGAGAGAGAGAGAGAGA
>NW_021604619.1:5589551-5598372 GCF_004785775.1 Grammomys surdaster | reverse complement strand
AGAGAGAGAGAGAGAGAGAGAGAGAGAGAGAGAGAGAGAGAGAGAGAGAGAGAGAGGCGGGAGAAGAAAACAATGTGCGATTCTGCTGCAGATTTTTTTAAAATGGTTCAATTTAGAACAGAGTAATGTAACTTTTTATATATCCTATCAAAAATACACAGAGTCTTATTTCTCTGTAAGGACAACACTATTCCTTTTTGCAAGGCGAATCAAGGTTATATTACACTATTACCACACAGGAAAATGTTTTCTTTCGTTCAACTCAGATTGTATTTTTTATTCCTTCATATTTTTAGAGGTTTATGCTCAAAACGTGCTATCAATATACTTAACAGTAGTAACATTAAAGTTGTGTTTCAAGGAGAGTTAGTGTATTAGAATCTTTCTGTAAAATTTCATGTTTACCTACTTAATAGATTTACATTTACAAAATAATCCACAAAACCTTTACAATTGTATGGAGATAGAACATGCAAACAAAATTAATTTATATTTTTAAATTATTACTTTTTGGCAAGATCCAATGCACATATTGTGAGTAAAGACATCTAGGCAGAACTTACCTGTGCAGGATCTATTATCACTGCCATTCTATGTATAATTTTTGCATAGCAAACAGTATTCTTCCACTGAACATGCTTGTAGAGACATGCCATTCTTTATCATAGTAAGTTCCAGTTGGCTCTATGAATTAGTTTACAGGAAACTGTGTCAGAGATAACAACAACAACAACAACAACAACAACAAAAACAGGAAAATGACCTAGACATAAAAAAAATACCTAAAATTATCTATTTACTTGTATTAAATTTTAGGAAACACCTGAAGCTGTAATAGTAATGTAGATTGTAAGATGTGGGGAAAAATTAGAGGGCCACAGTGGTGGGGTCTGGGGAGGCTTCCATGCTCTTGCGGGTCCCACATGCAGGAGGAACATCTATGGTTCCAGCGGCCGGTGGCTTTGGTGGCGGCAGGCCTCAATGACACGAGGAAGTCCTTGGTTCCAAAAGGGTTTATTGTCATGGCAGATGGTAGATGAATCTGGAAGTATGCCCCATAAAACTCAGGGCAGTCCTGAGTTATATAGGGAAGGACAAAGGGGGAGGATCTGGGGAGGATCGGGAGAGGGTCTGGGGAGGCATGCTTAATTTGCTCCTCCCTCTGGCCTTCATTAGTATGTAAATCCCTAGGCCCTGAGGCCTCTAGTAACACCCTCTACCTGTGCACTTTGGGAGGGTCTGTAATGGCCGGCCTACATGACTGAGTTTTATGGAGACTAGACTGTTTTTCAGGACCCTGGGTTCTTGGGGCACACCGAACTCCTGCCAGTTCTCATGCAGAGTCTCGGGGTTCTAGGCAACTGCCCAGCCATGACCCTGAATACCCTTACACAGTCCCACAGTAAGAGAGTTAAGAATAACTCTTAACCCAACACCAGACAGTATAAACATCCCTGTGTATGATAACAGAACCATAAATCATACTTGCTTAAAAAGACTGATATCTATTATCATTAAGTTTTCAAGTTTATTTTATCAAGCATTCAAATTTTAGTTTATTTGAATAGCAATGCATCATAACAAGTTTTATCAATATTCTGGGCTTTAATTCTCATTGTAAGTGGAGACAGCGCAAATACTTCAATAGTTCAACCAAGGTTTCCAACTAGAGCCAACTAGGTAAAGTGGTTAGCATATCCTTGACTCAGAAAAGTGAGAGTTTATATACTTCATACCAGAATTGTATGTGGATTGAAGAAGCTTTGAGATTGACTTACAGGTGATAGCTGGATCATGAGAATTCAATTTTCTTCTGACCCAGCACCACTTAGCTGAACTTCCTCAGCTGGTTTAGTTCTTGGTTTAGATTTTAAGACAAAAAGCAAAAGTATCTTAAGGTAGACTGATATATCTTGAGTGATATGACATTTGACCAAATTATCACCAAGCAGGCAATTTTAGCAATTTGTTCACGAGTAGTTAGCAAGTACTCTTCTCAGATCTGTAGAGGAAAAGTTACACAAAACCAACAGACCTGGAAATGAATGAAACAGCAATCTCTAGGAAAAATTTCTGTGAATAGAGCAAGGCAATACACATCTACTGATACTCAGTCTAATGAGTGAAAAAGCTCATAAATGTTAGACTTGCTGGGCATAACCTATTTTCTCCAGGGCTTTGGAGTGCACCAGCCATCGATTCTTGGTAAGAGTCCTGGAACAGGGATGAGTTTCCTCCTATAGAACAGACCTTAAATCCAATCACAAAGTGGTTGGTTATCCTCAATATATTTATACCACTATTGGACACATGAACATATGTGCCATAGCCTGGTCAGTCTTCATTGTAGCTTGCAGGCTCACAATTAGGAAAGACAGTTAATAACTTATACCACAGAAGCCGGAAAGATTTTTCTCTCATGTATTACACTCACTGATAAGTGGATATTAGTCCAAAAGCTTGAAATACCCAAGGCACAACTATCAGACCATGTGAAGCTCAAGAAGAAGGAAGACCAAAGTGGGGGTGCTTCTGTCCTTCTTAGAAAGAATAACAAAATACTCACAGGAGGAAATAAGGAGACAGTGTTGAGCAGAGACTGAAGGAGGAGCCATCAGGAGACTGCTCCACATGGGGACCCATCCCATGTGCAGTTACCAAATGCAAACACTGTTGTGGACACCAGGAAGTGCATGCTGACAACTAACCAGAGCTCCCAGGGGCTAAACAGCCAGCCTAAGAACACACATGGAGAGTCCCATGGCTCCAGCTCTAGATGTAGTGGAGGATAGTCTTGTCAGGCATCAGTGGGAGAGGAGGACCTTGGTCCTGTCAAGGCTGGATGCCCCAGTGTGGGGAAATTTGAGGGCCACCACTTTTTGCTAGTTTCTCCTTTTTTAAATTAACCAAAACAGGATCTTTAGCATTCCTTCTAGGCTCTGCCAAAGTTACCTGGCAACATTCAGGTAGGCATGGAGGGGCTATCTGGCCCCTCCTGGCTCTCTCTGCCCCCACACTCTTACTCATCTTCTCTCCCTGTCCCTTTCTCCCACTCTCCCTCACCCCTCCCCCTCTCTCTCTAAGTGTTCCTAGCAGGCCTCTTGTCTTCTTCATCGTCCCCCCTCCCTCTCCTTCCCTTTCTCTGCTTCTACTTCCTTCTCAACTCCCCTTCCAATGCCCTAAACAAACTCTATTCTATTCTTTAAAATAATTAGAAATTGTTATCTGCTGGAATATATAAAGATACATATATAAATTTATATATATATATATCATATTAAAATATATGAATATATAAATATGTATCATATAATTATAATATAAATATGTATGTTACACCATATAATATATAATGTATAATGTATAATATACTATATACTATACACTATATAATATATAATTAATATATAATATATAGTATATGGTATATGGTATATGGTATGTGGTATATGGTATATGGTATATAGTGTATAGTATATAATACATAACATATAATTAATTTACAATATTATATAATTTTTGAGCTCTTATAATTTTCCTTTCTTGTCTGTTGGCAAAGGTCAGTGTAGAGCAGGCAGACAGCATGCAGATGTGGGTTTCAGATTCCAATAATCAACATCACAACATACTTCGGAGAAATGTGAATTGGCATAGATATTTCCACTGACATCATATCAGTTAAAAATAGAATAAAATTAGAAAAACATAAGCCCAAATACAAGACCTAATATAGTTAAATTAAACAAATAAAACAACCATTCTAGCACTTAAAAATACTTACAATGGCAATTTTCAATTTTTGATGTTCATGATGTTTAATATCAATATCTAATATTTACCACTTCTTTATTAAAGCAATAAATATACATTCCTGTGAAAAATTTAATATCCAAATAATATTTGAATTTTGTCAAAATATAAAAATGCAAATGGCAGTGTAGGTAAGTGATTACACTTTTAAACCAAATAAAAGTAAATATAAATCACATGCAAACCCATTGTGAAACCATCTAAAGAGATAAAGCAAACACAGTAAATTTTTTTTGTTTTATTTTATTTTATGGTGTGTGTGTTGCATGTGTGTGCTTTGGACATGCTTAAAAGCGTTTTTTGTAAGCCTGTGATTGTGTCGGTGTATCTATGCTCCTTCCTGTGCCTTCAGAGGTGACAGAAAGTTTAATGTCTTCCTCCATCTCATTATGTCTCTTTCCCTTGAAACAGGGTCTCTCATTGAACCAGAAATTCCTAATCCATGGGTTCTTGGGTTTAAATTTTGATCCTTATTCTTGAATAGCAAGCACTTTCAAGACTAAGTCCTGTCCTCAGTTATTTTTTTAAATGCAATTAGACAAAATTAACAAAATTAGTATTGAATTATGAAACATTTTCATATTATGTATTTCCTATTAAGCCTATATGCTGGCATCTAAATGGTTGTGTATCAACTCACTTTCAATAGTTACTTAAGTTACTTTTTCAGTCACCAAACTGAGACAGGGAGGAGGATCTGCCACTAAATAGAAAAGCTCCTTTAGCCAGGAAAACTAACTAGGGACGCAGTGTCTGCCTGATTACTTGGCTTAAGCACTACTGCGGTTCCTCAAAAGGATCTACAGATAGGAAACTAACGTACAACTTCATCTTTCATTAAAGTGTTAAGAACAGACAGAGGGGGTCAAACCACAAAATAATTCAATGCTTCGTTTTGGCTATTGTCTGCCAAGGCATCCCTGTATGTATCGCTAATAAGTGCTTCAGAATACCCCAGAGCAATCATCCATGGATCGTCTAAACCTTTCTTTATTCAACTGGTTTTTTTTTTTAAATCTCTGTGTACTGCTTATGAATAAGATTTCTCTCAATAGGCTTCTCATATATTTCCGTGAGTTAGTACTTTTAAATAAATCTCATTAAGCAACTATAAAGCACTTTAAAATTCAAGATTACGCTCTAATCTCCAAGTCAGATCATTTTCTTTTAAAAGTGTGCATGGACTCATCAGGGACATAGAGACTGCATGTGGAATCCAGTGCTGTAGCTTCTGACATGATCAGTGAGTGGGGACCAGGGCCACAAAATAGCCCCAACTTCACCTTTACTTTCCTATAATCCCCCAAAGTAACACTCAAATGGTAATGGCTGGTTTAAACTGCCATCTTTAGGAATTGAACATTCGATTTTTATTAAATCAACTCACTTATTTATAATTTGATGAGGTTTATGCATATTAGTCAGTTACACCTTTTACTTGAATATAAGAATCCATTCCTTCTGGCTCTTTTTTTTTTTTTTTCTATCACAAGAAGCCTACCCTCAGTCATGTCTCCGAGTGCACAGGCAGAACTGCAGAGGGTTGCTGCAGAAGGTAAAAGGCCGCCATCCCAATCCTCTCTCTTCTCTTTGCCTGTCAATCTTTTGCTGTTTTAAATTTCTGACAGAGCCTTCCTGACTTCTTCATTTCCATTCCTTTCCTCTCTTCTTTCCTCCTTCATTCTCATTCTCATGGGACCTTCTCAGGAAGGAATTTGCACACTATGTTTTTACAAGAGATCTTCCCATACGTGTTCTACATCATGAAAGCCTTAAGAACACTGAAAAGTTACATGGGATCATCAAGTCATCTCCATGTGGGTATATCTCCGTATTTACTTACATATAGAATATTTTGAATCATACATAGAGGAGAATATAGGCTTTACTTTGCCAGGGCACTGATAAGGACAGGAGTAAACGGACAACTTAGACTCTAAGACTTAGAGTTAAGAAAGAGTAAGATTGTGGCTGCAAAAGATTAATAATTATGGAAGGAAAAACACCCTGTGCAATTAACTCAAATCAAATATTTCTCTTTACTCCTATGGCCAAATTTATGGGATATATTAAGAGTGTAAATGTCCTGAATTTTTACGTGTAAAATGAGGAAACTCTGCAAGTTAAATGAATCCTTCCCCAGGTTTTACATTCTCTGGTACTTTCGATTACCTAATGCAATTTATCTATGTAATGATGACTGTATATGCTTTTATGATTATGTTCATGAAATCTCATTACATTGTAGCTATTTTTTTCAGAAGCTGAGTTCAGAGGCAGAAATAGAATTAATTTTCTGAGGAAAACAGTACTTTGAAGGAACTCATGAAATATTGTCTGAAAGGTGGCATAAGCTAAAGTCACCAGTGTGCTGTAGGTGCTAAGGGTTATCCTATTACTTTACCTCAATGGCAAAATTGTAGAGGTTAATTTTAAGGAAAACAAAGGAAGTGTTATTCTATGTGTGAAGCTGTATTTTAATTTCATTCTACATGATTAGAAAATAAATCAATTTTACAGGATGATTTTGTGAATAATTATTTACTTTGAACTCAGAACACTGGAACAAAAGCCCCTGTCAGTTCAAAATTGAGAAATTCCTCCATTTTTGGATTAAAAATTAACACTATTATTACATTTATTTTTCTGTGTTACTCTCCAGGAGAGCATATGTATTGAGAGTTTCAAACATTTTTCCTTTTTCTACAATGTTGCAACTGTCTTATGATTGCTTTTGTAGCATGCTATAAAATTACAATAAATTTTTATTTTTCACACATACATGGTTTTGTGTGTGTGTGTGTGTGTGTGTGTTACAATAGTACTTGATGGTATCAAATGTGGGAGCATTAAATTCTTTATACTTCCACAAAGCAAACCCTAGTAGTGCATACTGTTGTTTCTGTTTGCATGCTGTTCTGTACCTACATGGATCTATCTGTATGTGTATATCTATGAATAGCAACTTACTCTTTCTTTCTGAGGTAGGGTTTCTCTAAGAAGCCGAGGTTTATAATTTTTAGGCTAGGTTACAGCCAATAAGCCCTAAGAACACTTCTGCCTCTACTATCTTGATTTGGTGTTGGAGTTACATACTTGCTTGGAATACACAGATTGTCATGTAGGTTCTCAGAGGTCAATTCTGGTCTGTTAACATTTTTAAAAACATCTTCATTTTCTGCCGGGCAGTGGTGGCACACGCCTTTAATCTCAGCACTTAGGAGGCAGAGGCAGGCGGATTTCTGAGTTCGAGGCCAGCCTGGTCTACAGAGTGAGTTCTAGGACAGCCAGGACTACACAGAAAAACCCTGTCTCGAAAAAAAAAATCTTCATTTTCTAAAATTTTCTTAAAATATTTTTATCACTTTCCAAGTAAAAGCCATGTGTTAATAGAATAAAATTTGTGGGAGTAGCCAAGAACAAATGGTAGTGGTCAACTGCAGTGTGCAAATAACACCAAATGAAAAAAATGTAGCTGAAACAGGAGCATTAAACCTGTTATGTTTAACATCTTCACCCAGTCATCAAGCAGATGCATTAAACAGCAAATTAATCTAATTTTCAGTAACATAGTAGTGAATTTTGCGAGTTTTTGTTTATTTGTTTTATTTTTTATAATTCAGGGAATCCAAGTTTAATTCCTAAAATAATTCAATATGAGGCAGATGTCAAATACTTGATCTTTCATAAAACAAAACTATTTCAAATAAATAGCTATTCTGCAGATTTTAGTTAAATGTAGAAAGGAGTGAAATTTGACTGGTGGTTTTCAAGATGGACTTAACAGTTTCAGATGCCTCATGACCTCTATGTAAGTATAATTTGATGAAGGCTTACATCATCCCTCATTAGTCTTTACAGATGCTAAGAAACAGACCTGACAATAACTGAAACTCCATTGTTCAGGCCATCAGGGGCAAAGAATATGAAATAATGTGAACAGAACATTTCCTGGTTGGCTGTAGTGAGGCTATTTTAAAAGTGCATCACAGAAAGAGAATTAAAATGCCTGAGATGGTAGTAATCCAAAACCACCAGAGACATCATATCCACCTCAATACCAAGGTACAAAAGTGGCCGAATGATGTCACCTGTTGCATCTTACAAATGAGCCTCAGAAATCTGAGGCTAAAGTTTTCAGTTCTATGGGCAACATAATCGCTGTTATTCCATTCTCATTTTTTTAGCAGGTCATATGTGTGCATGTGTGAGGGTTCAGCACTGCCACCAAGCAATGTGTCAGGCATACATATGGAGGTCAGAGAACAATGTGGAAAGAGTCTTTCTCTTCCTTAACAGTGTAGCTCCTAAGAATATAGCTCAGGTTAGTCAGCTTAACATTAAATGTTTTTACTCTTTGAGCCCTATCTCTCAGACTGATACATTCAGTAAGAAGAAAATGATAATTGTTTGAAGGGAGGAATTTGTTTCTACATATAAAAATTTGTTTCTGATGAAATTAGGCTTACATGTCATGGGGAACAAAAGGTAAATCAAAGAAAGCAATATGAGAATATAAGAAGTGTGTGAGATAATGTTTTTTAAACTATTTTCACTCTTACAGGCCCAACTTGTGGTGAATTCAAAGATGAAATTCTGGTGCCATTTCAACCTGTGAATATGCATGTGACTTGTGAAGGGAGAAGAGCAGAGGGGTTGTGAAAGAAGGTCCCTGTTGCCTTCTTTGTGTGAGAAGCTAACTGTTTAATTGCTGTAGTGCAGCTCTTTTTCTTTTTGTGTCTTTCTGTTTCTTTGTCTTTATTATATAAGCGGCACCTAGAAATACCACACTGACCTTATGTTTGTAAGCCTTACCTTGTATTAGTGTGAGGATGCTGCATGCTGCCCTACTATGACAATAGGCTTAATGTGTTAGAAAGAATGCCTGTTTCTCTTAAAATAACATCCTGTTTCTGTTTAAATACTTTCCAATTATCCCTATTGTTCATACAATCCACACACGTACACACATACACACACACACACACACACACACACACTATATATATAT